>NC_140907.1:6211034-6521034 GCF_045865225.1 Trachurus japonicus | reverse complement strand
ATTACACGTGTGGTTACACGTCAATAGGCAGACGCGACTGAATCCGACCTGCACCCAAACATCGTTTCCAAATGTCTGCGATGCATCCACCCTCTTACTGCCGGACTCACCACAAAACATCCCAGTGGTGGTTGGGCCCAGGCGCTCCATGGAGGCCCTTAGTTCTACTCACTCATTTGCTCACCCCTAACTGTACCTATCACACACACACACACACACACACACACACACAAGGACAGAGTATCAAGTGGAAACCTGCATCGGCAGCACTATGCTCCTGCCCTTCCAGACATCTGGCACAAAACGCGGCGGGCCAAGAAAACCATGGGCATGTGCAGAATGTGGATCACATTTAAAGCTAAAAAATAGAACGGGCCAAGCCACAGAGCAGCCACTACCCAATATCAGTCACACACACACATACAAGTCATGCACACACTCTTCCAGTCTTGTATTACCCTACGTGCATTCAGGACATTCATTACCTCAGTAACATCTAACCTTATACTTGATCTAACTTTGTCATAAATCTGTCACTGCTGCCTCTAAAACCTTCAAAGTGTGTGTGTGTGTCACTCACACAACTACAAATACAGACACGTACGCACACACCTCACAGTGCCACAGGTAAGATCCCACTGTAAACAGAGAGGAGCACTTCAGTCAGAGGCCAACCTTGTGTCAACAGCGCACAGTAAATATCCCTAATGCTGAAAGGCCTGGGGGCTTGTTGTAAAAATCTCCACACAAGGTGATGCAACTGTTCAAAGGGCACAACACAAAGAGCAACAGTGTGCTGTCTCAACACGAGCTTTACTTTGTGTCTGACTATTATTAGAAGCTGCAGGTGCATTCAGGGCCGAAGATGAGACAAACTGATGAAAAATATTCAATAAATCTTGAAATCAGGGCTATATGATGTGTTTCTAGTCAGACATTGTTGTGTATAACTGCTGCAATAGCTTGTGCCTCTTTGAACTCCTCCCTGTTATGATCATAGTCTTTGCTCTGCCTTCAGATCCTGGCTGAGGTTGCAGCAAACAACAAACCTACAGCAAAGACACAATCGCACCATAATTTGCCTTTACAGTAAATTTAAGTGCCTAAATAATTAGTATGTGTGGTCCCAGTGAGGCACAACCCCTCTAACTGTACCTTTCAAAGCATCTATCATGTGCGACCAGCAGAGTGACAGTAATTCTCAAGAATTCAGCGCGGCAGGGAAACAGAACCAGCTTTGAAATGAGCGACGCTACTTGTCGGCTGAAATTTGTTCCGTGCTCTCCAAGTTGTTTACTGCAGCAAAACCTGAGCCAGGATGAGAGCCGCTGGCCTGGAGGCCTCTTGGAGAGCATCTGCACTCAGACTATGTGAGGGCGTGGCGGCTGGACCGCTGCTTGGTTATATTAGGGTTTCAGCCGCCTGCTGACTGCTGACTTACTGTGGCCAATGTCACAACATTAACAGAAGCACAATGACACATGCGATGCACCCGCTGCTGTGGCTTTTTACAAATCACTCGGGCGGAAAATGATGATAACGGACAGAAAGCGAAAAATGGGAACTGATTACCCAAACTGTTAGTCAGTGGGGTGAAAAGTTCTTTGCTTGCCGCAAGTTCTCCATCGGGTCTTTTGAAGTCTTGATAACTCGGCTGTGACATCTAATAAGAATAACACCCCTCCTCTTTTTCTAACTGCTCGTTTTCCACTCATCCAACAATTTAATAAACTGTTCAGACATGTGGGAACCTATAGCCTAACTCCATCATGCATTTATTAACAGTTGGGAAACAACCTAGACACGTGGCGCATTTACTCCTGTTTACATCAAACACAGACATGAGCAGAATATGCAAATTTCAAACAGACAGGTCTGAGACTGGATGTAATCTCAGCAGCTTCATGCCGTGGCCTCGCTGACCACCACTCCCCTGCACAGCCCAGAGCTTTCAGTTCCACAAGCTCATCTGCTCTGTGATCAGACCCGTCAACCCGTCCAGACTGTCTGAGCTCTATCCAATAAAATATGCAAATAAGAAAGCATTTTCACTTTCATTTCCCTAAACAGGACTCATTGTGTTGCGATGTGTGTGGAGATTATGCACCTGCATCTGTACACAAGACTCTCCTAGGAGCTGGTACTAATCACAGCCACGTTCAAAGGTAATCAGCCAACATTTGAAGTTCTTGCTCTCCTCTAGTTATTCTGTACTCCAACTTAACTCCAACTTTGAACCCTAAAATTGCTCAAGATAAGAAGCAACTGTCTGTTTGGTTCTAAATACTCTCTGGACAGGTCAAACTTACGGGGCTCTGTAGTATCTGTGTGACACGTTTCTTCTGCTCCAAAACGTTGAAGTCCTGGCGGAGGTCAGGTGACATGTTCCTGGCCCTGATGTACTCTGGATCGTTGACATTGACCCGGTCAAAGTAGCGCTCCTTGGTTCCTCCTCCGGGTGGGGGAGGGGTGGTCACCACCCCTTGATGGTTCTCGGCGCTCATGCCTGCTTCTCCTCACTCTGCTCACCTCACTGGGGGCTGCCGCGCTGACGCTCACCTGACAGGAAGAAACCAGAGAGGTGGAGGTGTTAGGAAACAAGTCAAGACATACCATGATAAAACAAATGTTTTATAGCACAAGAAGTTGATTCAGAGAGAAGCGAGCTGGTAAGGATTCAGTCAGATTCAGATTCACTCAAAACAATGGGCAAAAGTCAAATGGTATTAAAGGGATAGTTCACCCAAAATTCCCCTTGATGTAAACCCAGCTTCACTTCATCAAGTTGCCAGAGCTAAAGGGATAGTTCACCCAAAATTCAAATTTCACTCATTATCTACTCACCCTCATGTCAACTAAGAGCTGTGAGAATTTTCAGAGTCCTCCATTCCTTCTCTGAGTTACGGGGGGGGGGGGGTCCGCGCAGTATTTGTCCATATAATGGTTGTCAATGGATACCAACTTTCTTCGTCCAAAAAGACACACCAAAAAACATCCCAATACCTCCATATACTGCTTGTGTGTAATGTCCCTCTTGTATTGAAGCCCCGACATGAGAAATTGTTCTGAAAAAAATGAAATAAGTCTATATTTTAAGCTTGTTTGTAGCGGAAGCTCCCAGTGTCTCAGTTCACTGCTCTTCCTGTGTCACCGGTGGAACAATTTCTCATGTCGGGGCTTCAATACAAGAGGGACATTACAGACGAGCAGTATGGAGGTATTTGGATGTTTTTTGGTGTGTCTTTTTGGACGAAGAAAGTTGGTATCCATTGACAACCATTATATGGACAAATTCTGCTGCACGGACCCCCCCGTAACTCAGAGAAGGAACGGAGGACTCTGAAACTTCTCACAGCTCTTAAATTAGAATTTTGGGTGAACTATCCCTTTAAAGCTTGACAATGTGTATTTATTTCTACTTAAAACAACTTCCATGCAAACAACAAAGCCTTCAGTGAAGAAGTCTTCACTCATGTGACTGCACGTAGGCAACAGCCAGGTCACAGTGACAGGTCACCTGACAGGAGCCACCCCCCCCCCCCCCTTCACTCTCAGGTCAGCTGGCACAACAACAAACACTTTTCAGGATGCAAGAATTGTTCGAGTAAAACCAACAAGTGCGGTTGACCTGCTACATGCCTTGATGTCTGGCCAAGGGACGAGGCCAATAAAGGCAGAGGGAAATACATTTGAAAATACGCCAAAGTTTATTAAGTTTACGAGAGAACTGACTTAGAGATAAAAACACAATGCAGTGCGATCTAGAAGAGACCGATTTTAAGTGCAGCAGTATCATTCAAATAAAATCATGGACCTTCACTTGAGCAAAGAACATGTTAATTGAACTTTCCTGCAGACTTGAGACAGACACATAATCTCATTGGAGGAGGTAAAAAAATCTCAATTCATATAAAACTGCATTTTCCAAGATCCCTTGCAGCACGGCCGCAGTCACAGTAGCGGCCCATAAGCTGGTGGTGTATTAGGAAGGGGCGGGGCTTATGGGATCTCTACCAGATGGTGCCTTGGCTTGAAGAGCAGAGATGGAGAGAAAGAGAGAGATCAAGAAAGAGTTTAAGAAAGGGATCCTGCTGTTTTCTGTCTTCAAAAGCCCAGTGGTCATCTAACAGCAGGCGGGCCCAAACATCTAGAGGTCACTCTGCCAGAACCATCTCCTGCTCGCCGCTCCCCTTTTAACCCTTTCAGCTGTGCGGTGGGATACAGGGAGTTGGAGAGGTGACTGGGCCTGGCTGACACACGCTGCTAAGCTACTCATTCAGGTCAAATGCCACTTAAAAAGATGGTGGAGATTAGTGGAGAGAGACACAGCTCAGCGTAGAGAGGGAATGTCCTCAGACCAAACAAACAGCCAGTTAAAAGAAAGGACGCTGGCACGGAGCGCCGTCAGTGGGATTTCTCGCCACTTGCTCCTCTTTGCTGAGATTTGACATTTAGGCTACTGTATCTACTATGCTGCACCAGTCTAAAGATGCAAGAGTCAGCAGCAACATTTGACTTCCCTTTCTATCGCCCATTTAAGTTCAACTGGTGGAAGTGATTTAATGTGTTCCAGTACAAATCTCTAAACAGATGTCGAGTTATCCAGTATTCAGGCCTTTGATTTACTCCAACACAACCACTGCCCAGTGTTCAATGCCCTGCTCACAGTTTTGTGGTATCACACTTTTTCCCAGCTGGGAATTTGAACGAGCAACTCCGTCCCTCTTTGCAGATGTTCTCCATGTTTTCTTTCTTTCTTTTTTTGCAAATGGGGAAAGACACAGACAAAGAGTTTTTAAAAAAAAACACAGGAAGTAGGAGAAAGAAAAACAAACGTACAGCAATAATACTGCAATATCTTTGCTTCAGTAAATGCCAAAATATCTATTTGAATATCCATCATTTCCTATATGGTGTTATCTGTAAAGCAGGGACTCCACTAGACCAACAGGAAACTTCTTGCTCTGTACCTGATCCCCCTGCTAAAGCTGTGATTTATACTATGGAAACCGATAAAAGCCGCATGAAAAATCCTCTTTAATTGAAGGCAGCTGGGCAGTGCAGAGTTATGTAACCTGATATTGAATCCATCCTCCTGCCTGCCTGCCTGCCTGCACTCCTCTGCTAACAGAGAGGTTGTGCACAGTGCAGGTTTGGACAAAGCAAAGGCTTGGACACGCTGTAAAAGGCTGGCTTGGTAATGAGAAGCAGTATGGTGATGTGCTCTGAAACTGAAGGTTAGCATGTAATGAGCAGAGGGCAGGCCTGTGGTTTGAACTTGGACTTCAGGATGAGTCGCTGCCAAACTCTTTAAAAGTAAATGAAACGTGGAGCATAAAGTTGGAAATACATCTAAGAGGTCGACTGGCGGTTGGAGCTCGTGCCTGAAATCTGATGAATGAGTGGAATTCTGCGTGGCCATGTCCGACAGCTGGAGCCTCACCAAAATAAAGTTACACACACACACACACACACCCCCCTCCAAGCTCTGAACCCACCGTCCCATCACACTGTCACAAGACACACAACTCCAGCCGTTCCCAGCATGGTCCCCCTCCCCCTCCCCCTCCTCCACCCCCTCCCCCTCCACCACCCCTTCCCCTGCTCCTCTGTCTCTTTCAATAGATCATTGTCCCCGTCCCAAACCCTCTTGGTCTGGTCACATCCAGAGAGATCGACGGTTGGGAGGTTTGGCAGGGTGAGGGGGGGTGGGGTGTGTGTGTGTGTGTGTGTGTACTATTAGTCAGAGTAAGAATGAAACTTGATCTTTGCAGTGCAGCATCAATGTTTATAATTCAGATTTCATGCCTTACAGCAGATGCTCATTTGCGCTGCATTGAAACGCTTCTTGACTCAGACACATTCACATTCCACTACAATGCCAGAAGATTAGACGGAGTTGAGTGACCGACCGGACATTTGAGACATGGCTGTTCTTTAAAGAGATGGCATTAGAGGACAGACAGCGCTGCACTGTGATTGATTTAAGCGCCATTATGGCCAGGCGGGCCGGGTTTACAGAGGGGCGCTAGACTGCGACCGCCGCTCGAGGCAAGGTGAGCGCCACCTCTCACCCCATGACCTTTAGTAACCCCCCCCCCCTCCCATGTTCAGCAGCTCTGCAGGCAAGAGGCCGTCTTCATCTGTGGGGAAGCTGTCAATGAAAGCCTTCTCATCTATACACGTACACGGCCAATTAAAGAGCGCCATAAAACCAATCGCAGCAATAAACTAAAGACTGTTTAACGCGTTTTTGGTTGCTAGGAGTTACTGATGAATAGTGCGAGTCACATGCACATTTAATGTCCATTTAACCTGCCCTTAACCCCAAGAGAAGAATAGACTGCTCCGGCATGACACAGATTTATCTCTGCAGGATGTTATACAGTGAGTAGATCATTGAGGAATATTAATAAATACATCCTAGATTATTGTCATTAATGGTCGATCCAATACATTACTTGATTATTTGGTCTGAAGTCCAATGTGATGTCAAAACTGACCAACAGTCCCCACAGATTTTCAATTAAAAATAACAAATTCTCACAACATTATTGATAATTAAAGCAGAAGTCAGCGATCCGGTGGTTTTGTCTAACTTCCTGTCAGCTGCTGGAGTTAGCAGTCCCCGCCCTCGTCCCTACGTCACCACATTCAGGCGCATCCCTTGGCTGCACACACAGAGAGGACTGCCCCTTTATGCCGTTCTCTCTCCTCATTGGATAAAGGTTGTAGGATACAAGGAAAGTTTTCTCCTGGGCTCAGAGCAGAGCAGAGTGACTGACAGACCCGTGTTTCAGACCAAACTCTCTATAGAAGTGATTGCTGTGGGAAGATACAACTATTTAAAGCAGATATCAGGGGCACGGCCGTTTCGGCTAATGCTGTGTTCAAGGCAGGCTTTTGAAACCGTAAGTTACAGCTTCAAGTCACAACTACGACTTGGTAGCGTTCCAGGTAACCCGTAGCTCGTGTTTTTACCGTCCTGTTGTCTGTGAAAGTTCCCTATAACGGCCACTCGTAACTTCCGACCCGTGAACTCCTACCAGATCGAACTGGTATGACTTCACAGGAAGGAAAAACACAAAGTACGAGTTTCCTTGAACGCACCATGAGTTAGCAGCCCCCGCCCTTGTCAGGCATCAATTGGTCCTCGTGCTACGTCACCACATTCACGCGCATCCCTTGGCTGCACACACAGCCCTTCATGCCGTTCTCTCCCCTCATTGGATAACACTTGTATCCCAAGGAAATTTTCTCCTCGGGTTACAGCAGAGCAGAGTGACGGAGAGACTCGTGTTTAGGCTGAAATACTTCATGTAAGTGATTGCTGATGGAAAATAGGACTATTTAGGACTTATATTAACAAAAACATTCCACTGATATCTGCTTTAAGACTTAGATTAACACAAAAATATCACTTACTTCTGCTTTAACATACTTGTTGATTGAAAATTCTGTCAATCAACTAACTGGTTAAAAATGACTGGCACGTGCTTGCAGTTATGTGCTGACGTAACGAAGTGTTTCACATTTAGGCTGAGGATGTTTACATACAAGTCAGGACATAAATTGCATATTAAATGACTTCAAAGTCATGTGAGGCATCAGTGAGGCAACACTGACACACTCCAGTCTCTTTCATTTCCCTCTGACAGAAATACTTTCCCTTCTTCATCTCCATCACGAGAGCTTACACTATATGTTGCAGACGCGGTGCTCGCGGCCCATAATGCCTCAGCAGTCCTCTGACATTTGGAGCTGGACGAGAGCCAGATGCTCAGACAAAACACAACTCTCCATCTCCATCTGACGACAACTGGCTAATCAGGAGACGCATGTGGCCCGGTGTATCTGCGGCTGCATCTCTCTGTCCGGTCCGGTCCTGTCTCTCAGGTTTGCTGCAGCTCTCTCTGGCTTTATCTGTGTCTTCATTGTTCATTATCTGTCCTTCAAATTACAAACAAGAAGCCTGGCGTGTGCAAACTTTCACAGAAAAATACACCAAACATAAGCAAAGTCACAATAATGCTGATTAATATTGCAGGCAGGGACACTCATATGGTTATCTTGCCTGAAGGAAGCTTCAAAGCGTGGCTGCTGCTCGATTCTCCACAAGCTGCCACCCCTAAAAATAGACAAACAGCCTTTTGGGTTGTGTTTCAACCCCAACAGCAACAATACCAGGAAAGAATCTGTACGTGAGCTAATTATATCCACACACGCTGTAAGTGGCAGAGTGAGCACACACACACACACACACACAAATCCGCACACTGTGACCTGCAGTGTAAACCCTGCGAGCGCAACTCATGCACACGCAAACAGAGGAGTAGGTGTGTGCGTGTCTCAACATGACTACACGACACATTCAGCCGTGGAAGGGGAGCCAAACGCTCAGCAGCTTACAGATCCTCCAGGCTTTACCATGAGACCAGGGAAGACCCTTCTCTTCTCCAGACAGCACAGCAGCCACTGTTTTGTTTGTAACTTGCACATGGAAGCATCTGATCTCATGTTTGCTTATTGTGTGCAACCCTGGAGAAAGAGTGGAGTGGAGAAACTGCTTCTCGTGCAGGTTGCAACACACAAAATCTGATTTAGATTTCTTTGAAATGACGAATATGGTCAAGAAAAGCTGCGTCCAAATCACTCACTTTTGTCCTACTTTACATAGAGCCTCTAGTGTTGCACACATTAGAGATAATAGCCAAAGAGGATCTACTGTGGTGCTCACACTCACTGCACTGTTACTGCCAAGCGTGTTTATAGTGCACGAGTGTGTGCTGGCATGTGTGAGCGCCCGGGAAGCCACACAAACATGGAATTTCCCTAAAACTACACATCAGTTTCAGTGATGCAAATGTGGTGGTGGGAACAAACCAGAGGACAAGCTGGAGTGGACCCTTCTGAATGGGACACGGTTTCCTAAAAACACTGGGATATCTCAGAGAGAATATACAGAGGCAGTACTCCCAGCGGGTTATGACACAAGACACCATGACATAAACAAATAAGCCAAGCACAACCAACCTTGTATTTCCTCCTTGGTCAGTGAATGGGGGAAAACAGGCTGTAGTAGTAGGCGGCTGAGGTAAAACACATGTCTCTTATTTTGTCCTCTGTCGCTCGCGGTCTGCACTCAAAATTCCAACAGTGTCCCGGAGAGAAAGCCGGGGAGAGACGAGACAGACGGAGGGAAAGAGCGGGAGGTGGAGGACAGAAAGTGAGAGGCGTGCAGCGATCAGAGAAGCAGTCGCTCCACTCGTCCGTCCAGGTTTTCCATACAGATGCTCCGAGGTGGAGCTGCCAGCAGAGCAGACAGCAGACTGTCCCGGCGCTCAGCACAGAGACAACTACCAACAGCTGTGAGTGTATCTGTGAGAGGATATACGTGTGTGTGTGTGTGTGTGTGTGTGTGTGTGTGTGTGTGTGTGTGCATCCTCCACGAATAAGGGTGTGTGTTTGTGTGGAAAAGAAGCTAAAGGGACCACGTGACGCAGGCTTAATCCTCCGCCCACTGGCACACACACACACACACACACACACACACACACACAGACGGATTCAGGCAAACACACACATACACAGGGTGCTCAACCAATCAGAGCTCAGGCTCACACACACTAACCACCCCTCCTCCTCCCTGCCTGCTCTCTCTCTCTCTCTCTCTCTCTAGTCTAGTCCTTTTTTCTCATCTCTCTTTTTTCTCTGATCCATTCATTTTCTGGTCTCCCTCTCCCACATTCCTCAACCCTCTCTCTCCTTCTCTCTCTTTATGTCTCTCATTCACACCCCCTGCTACCCCGCCCCCCACCCCCGCCTCCAGGCGACTGTACTAAAGGTCAGTGTTTATGAGTTTGGCTGGCAGCAGTGGAACTGCAGCACAAACCTGATGGCCGAGTCCGACTCTGCCCCTCAGAACCACAGTGATCTGGCTGTGTGCTGCAGTCAGAGGACGCTGAAAACCACTTTCAAATGGAAACTATTTAATGATCCCAGGTCAGATCCCAGGTCAGAGGTCGGAGTGAGCCACATAAAAGCTGTTTGTGATTCAGAGACTCGCCTGAAGCAAAACTCCCTTTAAATCTGATCTCATCTCTCCAAGTCTACTTTTCATTTTTCCCTGCTGATTGTGTCTCACCAAAGCTACAAGTGCAAACTTTCATCTTGCTTGATGTGAGTTTTCTTTCTTTCTTTCTTTCTTTCTTTCTTTCTTTCTTTCTTTCTTTCTTTCTTTCTTTCTTTAATCCTTCCTTCCTTCCGTCCTCTGTTCCTTTCTTTAGGTCTTTTGTCTCTACACAAAAATGCAAAGAAACAGGTGAATTAAACGCCACAGTTTTGTCAGAGGGTTTTCCATCTGCTCTTTTATTGCTTAACTCTTTCCCTCTCTGCCCAATAGGAATATTTTACAATAGCAATACTTGTGATTTGTAAATTTATGATTTATATAGAAAATGTAATGCTAAACAGACCACATTTGGAGGTGGTCTGGGCCACATGGGGCCACATTCTTTAAGCAGTGTCGATGCAAATGGGCCCCGGGCTGCACTGAGGGACCTCCTACCCATACTGACGTCTACAATCTCGACTAGTTTCATAGTTTCATTCATTCTTGAGCATTGATTCACTAGACAGGCCTGTCTGGCTAAAAACAACAACACATGTTTATTTGCAGATAGAGTGTGAAAGGGAGATCTGGTCACACACGGTCACCGGAGACAGAGGAGATGCATTTTAAAGTCAGGTGAGAAGCGAGGCACACAGAGCCGACCGCTTGTTCTAGCATCACTGAAGACACATGTTTATACCAACGGTGCCTGTGACACACACTTTCTCTTGTAATACTTGGATGTGATCCAACTCATAGGTCACACATACTTTATAGAGGGAGAACAAACAAACCAGTCATGAGTAATGCTGTTTCACCTCAACTGTTCTACAAAATAACATGCGGATATAACACACATACTTAGTAATAACATTCATATTACACTTAATATGACACTGAGGATGTGCTTTTACTTACAGGTCTGATGCATCTAGGTTTAAATTCAAGCATGTCTACTTAAATTAAAATACTTAGCAAGATCTCCATGTGTCACACACAGGTCCTCTCTCTCTCTCTTACTATGGCTCATTTTGAGCTTTGAACTGTCCTGTAAAAGTATGTCACAATCTAATGTTGGCCTGAAACCACATCATAAAATATGACTTGTAGTTTATGTGGGGAGATCTGGAGATTTTAGTGCCAAAGGTTCTGTCTGAAAGCTCCTGGGTAACAAAGCGGTACATGTTGACTGCCATCACCTGATAGCACAGAAGATAAGGAGTTTTTATTTAGACTCCAGCAAGAGGAACTGTATCAACACTGCAGCAACAGGCGCCGAGCCAAACCCATCTGATGATCTGCACTGACGCTGAAAATCTGCCAAAATGAGACGGTATCTGTACAACAATCTGAACTTTCTCCTGCAGCTTCAATGACTCACTTTTGACATGGAAAAAATACAACGTGATGAAGGTTTTTTTTTTTTTTTTCAAGTATTGTACAAAGTTGTATGTGTTCAGACAAGAAGTAAAAAATAAGTGTGTCAATGAATGTCACAGAGGATGAGATGAGGCAATAATGCTGGCAAGAGAATGACTTTGTAAAGATTAATGTCCCCCCAAGTGGGATGGCTGTCAGTTTGGAGGTGTGTGTGGTATGTCTGTCTGAGCCAGATGTGGAGGGGCTGTGTGACTGACGGCCCCACACAGGAGACCGTCCACGGCTCAGGGATGAAGCTGTGAAACAATACAAGTCTCTATATTTTACACTGTTGAGTTTAAAACCACAGGTGACAGCTGTATGACTAAATAAGTTTCATGATTTGAACAATGCTGATTTTATTAGTCTTGACTCTTTTCTTCTGTCTTGACAGTCTGGTTGCACCTGTAAGCTGGCCCTTTCCCTAAATGTATCACAATAAACACTTTGATGAATACTTGTGGATTATAATGGATATAACTTATGGTAAGAATATCACTCAAAAGATGCAAAAAAAAAGCAATTGAATTGTTTTCATATCAATGTGTTACTGTATTGCACACTGTTGTCAGCTCATCTTTATAGGTAGGGGGTCGATAAGGATTTATGGACAACAACATAACCGTTATCAGTGTTGGTTATCAGTGTGATCTTTTGTCAGTTCCATTGACGATTCCTGGTCAGTTTTGTGATAAAGAAGCAGTTTGAACATACCTAGCCTGCATAGATCTAACACTATTATAACCTGAGATATTTACAAAGCTGTGGCACTAGATTATTAAATACATGGCATTCCTGGAACTGAAGCACAAGTTAATGTTTCAGTGTACTGCTGGTGTTTCCTTCACCCTTACCCTAACATGAAACGTGCTGTTTTACAGATGTTACAGGCCACATTATTGGTGAAATGAAGTTAGGCCCTGACTATTTCTCACTCTCCTTCCTAACTCCTTATTGCAAGTTCTTGAATTTGGCTTCACTGTTTTCCAGAATGAAACAGTTTGAAAAACATGCCAATGTTGATAAAAGGAACCGATTACCTCAGACGCATACAATTCTAATGGCTTGGACAATTTGGAATCAGTTCTCATCACACACACTCACACACACCAATATGTATTCCACAGACGTGGTCTGGTTGCTGTTGGCAATGTAAAACAGGCTTCTCTAAATGGCATCACATGCATGTGGGGGAAATAAGTGGAGTGATGACTGCAGGGGGCTGCAGCTGGTTTGTACCAACAAACAAGAACTATCATCCCGCTGTCGCCACATGACTTCCTGTCCTTTCCCACACACTCTGCCCTCAGCACAAACTACAGTATGGTAAATACAGTAGTTGTTGTGCTGCTATATGAAAAGACACACTATGTCATTTTTTTATCGAACACGGCCTACAGTACCTGTGAAGCAGCTGTGGGCGACTGTTTACTTCAGACTGAGAATCATGGTCAGGAGCATTGCCATCATTATTGTTTATGTGCAGAGGTGGTGGTGGTGAAATGTGGAGAAACAAATAAACAAGCAGATGCTGTCAGAGATCTCTCCGTCTGGTTCCACCAGTCAAGGTGCAAATTGACTGATCAGAAAATTCTGCTGCAGTATGAATTGACTACAATCTATGTGTGCATCACTACACAACATACCCAACAATGATTATAGACATTTACACTGATGGTAATGACATTATCAGTATTAAATAAGTGACAGGGGAACTATTCTTCTATCATTTCTGCACATTTCAAAGACTTTCTGACTCTTGCAAAGGGTTGAGAAATATTTTACTAGTGGAATTCTGCATTAGCTGCTTCTGTTCGCATGACACACAAATCTGTTCTCACAAATAATGTAAATCACACTGTTCAATGTAATGACTATTAATTTGCCTGTTAAATATGTGACTTTGCATTATGTTACCAGGCTCAGTTAGTTACATATTGACACTGATATTATTTCGTGCAGCCCTGCCCTTTGTCTGCACACTGTATTCTCATCTGCAGTGCAGTGAAATATGCCAAGTTCAGACTGGCATCTCCCTCCGCCTGCCCTCCTGGATGTTGGTGCTTATCTCAGCACTTTCCACCCACTTCAGTCTGCACACACACACACACACACACACACACACACACACACACACACACACACACACACACACACACACACACACACACACACACACACACACACACACACACATACACACACTACTCCCAGCTGTCACTGCCAGCCTGACTCAGGAGAACAGAGCTACAGACACACACATAAACATGGCCATCCAAAAGGTGAGCAACCATCCACAGTGATTTAAAGAACCACTGTAAAATACAACATCTGGAGTGTAAACCTTGAACACAATCTGTAATTGCAAACCCCCCCTTCTTTAAGCAAGGAAATTACATAACTATCAAAAAAAAACCGCCGAGTGGACAATGGAGCTGGGACAGCCTCAGGACGGGGTCCAGGCAGCTTTGTCTCACTGGCTGATAACAGCAGGTTTGTCTCTGTGCTGCAATACACAATCATCTGTGGAAACCCAAATGACTGTTTTTGTCTTTTGGTTGACTCATGTGACACATTACAGACAAGGTTGGACTAAACCAGCCGGACGAATACGTTCACACAACTACACAACTCTTCCGTCTCCAACTGTTATCAAGTCTGATGATTAATGAGTCCTCCGCACACTGCGGTGCTCTTAAGTAATCCCATGTTTCTGTTGAAGTCATCCCCTCCTTGACCCCTGTGATAAACTGTGGACAAAAACAAAACACAACAGAGAGGAAGATCACAGCGTCGGCCGGGCTAAAGGCGCACTGGTATCCATTTACTGCCAAAGCCGTGCTATCAGCGTTCTGTCGGCGTTTCCCACCAAACGGCGAGCAGTAACAGGAGAGGAGCGGGGGGGCACGTTCACTGATGCTAACCGTTCAGGAATGTACAAACACTTTAGCTCATTATTGGGAATTTGGAGCCCCCACCCCCCCGGAATGGGAACAAGAAAAAGAAAATTGCTGATTGGTGCGGGGACCCCACAGAAGGGAAATTGACAGATGTGGTAATTCTTAAGAAAATAAAACCCATTCAGTTAATGGTTGTGAGGCAACCTCGCTGACATTAGAGAGGTATTTTTTCTTCACAAAGCTTGTTTTGACTATTTGACTTCAAACGCCTTTTTCCCACATGACACAAGTGGTGGAGTTGATCCCCGGAGGACAGTAGAAAGCCACACGACGGCCTCCAAAATAACTCTCTGTTCAGTCACCGTGACGTGTTTCCATCTCCAGAAAACCTCCAGGAGACATTTAGAAAAATCAAGCTGAGAGAGCTGAAGGAAACATTGATATCTGTCACCTAAAGGTTTTCACCCTGGACACTGAGCCACAGGTACAACATCAGTGCCCCGTTAAATACTTTAATTACTTTTAATCATTACAGTAATAAAATACGTTGAGTAGCTAGTGGTGCAGGTCCAAAGACACATGAAATCTTACTGTTGAACCAACTAAGACATACCTGTGCCCACATACAAGTCTCTAATGATACATGTCTGCACTGAAAGACACATTTTTCATCCATCCATCTGACAGAACAGATACAGTCATATACTGTATGTATAACCATTAGCAGAAGCAAGTTTTTACATTTCAAATCAAATTTCTAATATTTTACATAAGTAACAACAATTATGTCTAAGTAAAGCCACAGTGCAGCTGAGCCACACTTAGTGCTGTGCCTACCCAGAGTTCACCGAGGCTGCAGAGCAGAATAAAGGCTGTTGTCACCAGCTGTAGCAGGCTAGCTGTTTAACCATTAGCAGTGAGCTGGTTAGCCACGACTGAACTGTTAAAAATTAATACAGTAGCTTTTAATGGCATAATGTGTATTGTCTTAAACATAGCCTAGATAATTTACTGAAGTGAGATCTAAGGTATAAGATCATCACCTCACCTGGTCCTAGTTCAGTGTTCATGGAAGGTAATCTAGCATCCAGCTTACTTTCTTATCTAGAATGTGTTACATGGGTTGAAAAGCAGAACACTATGAATTTCTTGATAAGCCGCAGGTGGAAGAGAAATCTGTGTTTTTTGAAGTTCTAGAGAAAGTGAGATAAAGCAAGAAAACAGGTTCACAGGTTTTAAAGTTTGGGCTCCAATGTCCCATTTTTCTAAAGCCCTGCAAGGCTGAAAAAGGTGTCACATCACCTGGTGTACGGATGCACACACACACACACACACACACACACACACACACACACACACACACACACACACACAATAATGCTGTCACTCCACTGTTTGTCTGGCTTTCAAGGGTCTTCAACTGTCTAGTTTTACGCCCGTGTGGGAGTGATCCTAAGTAGCTACTAATCCATGTTTGAGGGGTGAAGAAGCGTTCAGAGAGCAGCTAATGTTTAACATGTTCACATTCACTTCCTGAAGCGCTCATGTGAACAACTCTGTCACTGTCTGAGCAGCTCTGTGTTACTCAGCAGGAGCAAAACAATCACGCACAAGTGCAGCATAATAGAGATGTATTAAAGTATGACCGGGGGTGGTCTGCCTCAAGGTTCAGGTAGAGAGAAAACAAGAAGAGAGCAAGGTCCTTGTGTGTGTGTGTGTGTGTGTGTGTATTTTTAAAGGAGTTGTTATTACTTCATTTCCTCTGTTGATGCAGATGAAACGAGGCCTGGTTACGACAATGGGAAGTCACCAACCTGGGTCAAATGTGCTATTCCAGGTCAAGTTGAACGGCGGCCGGGAAAGACTTCAGTGATGGATTTCTCATTTGGAATTCTGAGCATAAACAAGAATTTTTCTCTGCTTAGAAATTGCTTATTTGGGTGCAAAATTGTTTCTAACCTGCCGAGTTCTCTCTATGATTAAAACAAAAATAAAGAAAAAGCGAAGAAAATGACCCTTTCTCTTTCAGTTGCAATTTCATTACAGGGTTTTGCACCTCATTTTCCTGTTGATGAAAATCTACAGTGTTCAAGTGTGACACTTATGTTCTGTCTTGATCAATCACCAGCAGTCACATGTTACTTGACTGCATGTGACACTTTGATTACTGCTGGTGTGTTCAGCTTCCACATTTCCACAAGTAACTAATAAAGCTCACATTGTTGAAAACTAACCACAACATGGAGCTGGACAAGCCTGTTTAATTATTAAGTTGTTTGTTTGGTTTTTTTGCTCTCAAAACTGAGAAGTGGAAGAATTCAGTGAATGCTTTGGCAAAACTTAGCTTCCAGTAAACTATGCTGCATCAGCATACTGAAGGAAAGAACAGGTGGGAGTTTGCACTGAAGCTACAACATCACATTTCTCTTTAAATATTTTGTATAAGTTTTGACATTAATGTGATTGATGATGTTGACAAAGGCTGTTATGAAACACAGGGTCATTCAGGTGCTTCATGATGTCTTTATCTCTGCTCTATATCTCATGAGGCCCAGACCCATTTTAAACAGAGCCTTGTAGTTACTCCCATAGCAATCACAGCGTATCAGATAACCTAATACACACACACATGCACCTTTTCCACTCCCCACTGACAACAGAATACCATACACACCTTGAATCAACACAGCAAGAAGACAAGAGCTAACAACTTCATCACTCCCTCCGGCTGTAAATACAGGTTTTCATATGTCTATTTTCAGTAGGTTTTCATGTTGCCACTTGATCCAGTAAGGAGTTAATGTCACTTCATGAAATGTAAATTTAGTGTGAAAAGAAGGAAGGAGAAAATGTTGAGTAAGGCCCCGTCCAGACGAATCCGTTTTTTTCGAATCCGGATAAATACTTTATCGGATTGGCCTCGTGTCCACACGAATCCGGCGTTTTCAGGGGTGAAAACGGGTCCCAGAGTGGGAAAATTTGAAAACGCCGCCCCAGCGTTTTCGTCTGGACGGCCAATACGGCTTTTTTCAGAAACGATGATGTCATGCCCCCCGCCGCTCTACCTGTAACCTGAGACACACACACACACACACACACACACACCGCTGCAGCAGCTGCTGCACAATGACAGTCTATGGACTTAACGTAACAATAACAACGGCCGACTGCCGTCGGGTCGCTGCTGCGGCTGAATCGCGCCTGTTTAATCATCACTGATCATCATATTTACTCTGACACGACATTTAATCCATGTTTGAGTTTGAATACAGCGGGGGACTTCTTCTTCTATTGAATATCAGCGGGGACTTCCTGTCTTCTTCTCTGTCTTAAGTGTTTGTGTGTGGCAGCGCTACAGCGCCACACACACTCCACCCGCTCCACACACGCCTGGAGTATGTAGTACCACAGCGTTTTGGGTCGTTTTCACTGAATCCATGTGGACGCAGATATTTCTGGAAACGGTGCCGTGTTTACGGAGATTTTTTTCAAAACGATTAAGAAAAAGATCGGATTCGGTGAAGCCGCGTATTCGTCTGGACGGGGCCTAAGAAGGATGGTTCTGGAGGCTGGCCTGCAGTGGAGCCATCGGGGCCGAATTTAACACGGCAAAATGTTCCTGTTCAGATTTTAGCCCAAAAAGTCTGGATAGATACAGCAGGAAGCAACAGCTAGGCTGTAGATGAGTGTTGCTCAGTAGACTGTCATTTCATCTCATCCTGAAAGTTGATGATGTTACATTATTTTGAAGCTAATGAGATTTAAGTCTTTGGCAGGCTCCACACCCAGCAGTCAGCTTCATGACTACTCAATGAAGCGGGGACATGAAAGCCAAAGTTCTGCGACTTGCACGAACCTCGGGAGACAAAAAAGTGCTTTGTAGCTTTACATCCCAAAGGCCAATTCCTGTGAATCAAAGCCATGAAGGGAGGAGACGGCCCACTTTAATCTCTGCTACTGAGAGCTGCTGTGCATGTAGCATGACAGAAGCCAGTGACCTTTAAACCTGGAGAATGTGTGCTTTAATGTCTCTACATGTATGGATGTCCCAAGTCTGTGTGTATGTCAATGCTGACCACAAAATAGTGTTGAGCAGTTTGTGACCCTTGGGTCTTAATTACCAATCACAATCTAGAGTGAAAATCTATTATTTCAAGAATTTACATAAAGTCGATATATGATGATCGATTATTGTCTACATCATACGCTTCATCTACAACAACTTGTGTGACACTCTGTTATATTATAGTTGAAAGAGAAAGTTCATCATCATGAGTCAGGTAACCATACATAGTTCAAATAAAGCGAAGAAATAAACCCAAGTGAAACATAGGGATAAATAGTGAGTGTGACTGTGCACACACACGCACACACACAAACACACACACTGGCTGATAATGACCGTGTAATTATAGCTGGTAATGACAGAGACATAGACACAGTTTAACAGGCCCCTGCTGTTTCAGCCACACAAACAAAAACAATCCATTTCCGAGTCTTGTAGCAGCAAACTGCTACCGTATGTCCTCGGTGCCAGACACTGCGGACTGAGGACTAACAACACAACAGCTCAACACAACACAGTTTTACAGGACACCATGCCTAATTGAGGAAGACTGGGAAAACCATGTGGACAGGTTCAGATCGTCACCACTGTTTCTTCTTTAATCACCACTTAATGGTTTGTAAATCACTTTAGAAAGGTTTTCCATAATATCCATCACGGCCTAGATCAGCTTCTCAACACACACAGCCTCAGTTCAACCACTGGTGACGTTCTCATCAGCAGCACGTTGTCCTTGCATTATGGTTGCGTTATTGCTCAAATAGCTCATTGGAGTGTTTATATTGTTCTAAACAGCTACACTCGACGGCTGAGTGTTTACAGGGATTAGGGATGCACATGATTAACCGTTTAACCGTTAACCGATAACAAGAACTTTGACCGATTAATACTATCGGTTATTTATTCATTTTATTAGCTCCTTATGTCGTCAACTCATGGGGGCGTGTCGACACGTGCAGAGTTCACTGCCTTCAGTCATATTTCACAGCAAAAAGTTCCACAGGAGGACTGACAGTATGAGCAGCAGCCGCATGAAGGAAGATCAGACAATAAATGTAGCTACACGGACATAGATGTGCATCACCTGTAACAACGCTGGAAAAAAAAAAAAAGAGGACGTGGCTGCTCTCCAGCCGGTTCACCTGCAGCTCTCCTGCAGCTCCACAGAGCAGCTAGAGGAGCTGTCAGAGCTCTGCTGCTCCTTCAGCCTGGTGTTTGGCTGCACTTTGTATAAAAACAGCTCTACATTGGACGATCTAACCTCCAGAGCGCGATCAGCCGTGACAGAGCCACTGATCAGCTGTCGCGGCGCACGTGTGTATTTAACGGCAAAAAAAAAAAAAAAAAAATTGAAACAAAAAAAAATTTATTTATTTATTTTTTTTTTTGGCCGTGCGCCGCAAGATTCTTAATCTTATCGGTTAACGGTTAATAATCGGTTAACGAGCGTCGGTTATTGGTCAGAAAAAACATTCAAAATGTGCATCCCTAAAAGGGATAGTTCAACATTTTGGCAAATTGGCCCATTGCCATAATCCCTATAGTCATAGCAGTAGGTTTATTACCTTTAAATGTCGGTGCATGTTGTTTTAAGATCAGCGGGGCAGAGACGTGAGCTGATCAGTGAACACAATGGAGGTGAATGGTACAGGTCCCCTGTCCCTCAAAACCCATCAAATACACAATCCAACAACTCCAAAACGCTCTCGTGGAGAAGTTGTGTGTTCACCACACTATGAAATAATCATGTATAATTATGTAACATTACGACAAAGCAAATACTCTGAACTACTTGCACTTTTGAAATCACTCCGCCCAGCAGCCATGTCTAAAATGTAGTTCCAGCTGCATTTGCCTCAAACTCTGTCTCATAATGTTACATGATTATTTCATAGCGTGGTGAATGTGCAGGTCACAACTTCTCCACGGGAGCGTTTTGGAGTTGTTGGATTGTGTATTTGATGAGTTTTGAGGGACAGGGGACCTGTACCCTTCACCTCCATTGTGTTCACTCATCAGCTCACGTCTCTGCCCCGCTGATCACAAAACAACATGAACCAACAATTAGGTAATGAACCTACTCCAGTGACTATAAGGATTATGGTGGCAAAATGTGGAACTATCCTTTAAAATATTTAGCCATGGTGCCCATTTTCAGACAGTCATGTATTCAACTGAAATACTTGAATACATTAATGAACTGAACTGCAGTTTCTCTTTGGTTGGAAGCACAGAGGCTGAACGGCAGAGGGAACTTTTCTGTGCTGCAGTGGCTTAAACACTGCACTGCTCACTGCAGTGGAGGACAAGAATACACTCCTGCCCTGGATTTCTGACAGATAATTGAGTTATTTTTTAAAGTGGCACTCTCGGGAGCAGGAGCTACCGAGTGAAGCGGGACTCTTCGTTATTCCTGTAACAGCAGACACTTCATGTTAGTATGACAAGTTTTCTTTTGTAACTTTTGGGAAATGAATTAATGTGTGGGATCCAGGGAATAATAAAAGGGGATTTGTGTTTGATGCCCCATGGTAGACAACTGACAACAAACAGCAGCAGCTTGAAGCAAGCCTGTGGCGCCATGAAGCTTAGCTCTTCATTTCCAAGGCAAATGGTTTCTCCGCCAATTCCTCTGCACCAATCTGAGCCTGTGTCTGCAACAGGTGAACACACACTTTGCCTGAACTGACGTGCGGGGACAGATAAGCAAATTACCCATCAAGTGCAGCAGGGGATTTCTGTGCAGCTCTGCTTGAGCTGATGCATGTTGGTTTTATTCCCTGAATCCCCTCACCAACCTCTCAGGAGGTTCAGAAACAATCAAGTGAAGTCAACTGTTTACTTGTTCGTGCCAACATCAAACACTGAACACTGGAGTCAGGCTTGTAAAGCCATGTAGGATCAGATGTCACTGATTTCTTTTTTTTGTGCTTTATTAAACACAGTTATGCAAAAGTGATAAACGGAGAAGTGACAACAACCAATAAGACAAATTGAATGCAGCAGCAGTGATGTATCACCACAAGCATGCACTGAGGCAGTGTTTCTGTCTGTGCCCTTTTCAAACTGAGCACAGCCTCTTCGTGGAAGGCCACAGTCACATGGCAGATCAATAAGAGGGCCTTTAATAACTATGTACATTTATGCTTTGTGAAATGAAGCAGAACTTTTCCCCTAAGAAAAAAAAGCAGCATTCTTTTCCACACAGAAAAAAAAACTTCATAGTACTGACTTGAACTCGCAGCTGAAATGAATGCACATCAACAGTTGGGCTGAGTTCCACATTTTCACACTATCTGAGATTAGCAGCTGAGGAACGTCAAGCGTTTGACCCCAGGTGATAAGGTGGGAGTAGGAGCAGTTTTGTAACAACATGAAATACTGAAATACAGCCCATAAACTGCACAGTATATAAAAGCAGTGCGGCTCAAGCGGGTTCGCTGCCAGTTCATGAACTTTCCTTACTTTTCCAGGACACACGTCAGAATTCCATTCATGTAAATCTAATTCCCCACTTAACTCACTGTATGAAATCAAATTATGGAGCAATCATTCATTGTTCCTGTTGTCAAATGGAGTTGTACCATTGTTGGTGGGGATATGGGCTCAATGGCCGGCCTGTGCTCCAGCAACCAAGCACAACACTGAGGGGGCGTCGGCCACAGAGCTGCTGTGTGTTTGGGGACTATCCATTACACAATCCGAGGAAGCAGACGGATTTGATATGTCGGGGTCTGTGTCTGGATGAGGTCATTACGCATAAAGCAGAACTGCAGGCCCATCACACCAGCAATAATCACATACACACACACACGCAGAGGGGCATAAGCACACAAACAGTCACACACTCTCATGGGTTTCCATAGCAACTCCAAACAAACAGTCCGTGCATGTGGTGACCCCACCCCAGCTGAGAAAAAAGGGAGAAACCGAGGCAGTGAGGCAAAAAGCAGGAGCGAAGACGAAGACTGCAGATGATACAAGTAATATAGAAAAAATGGAAAACGTATTAAAACATAAAACATTTGAATACAGATCAAAACTAATACGAATACATCAAGAAGGACTGCATGTTAAAAACTGAGCGGAATAGGTGGGTGGTGTCTGAGATGTGTTTGGGGAGGAAGTTCTTAGCTAAGACATTAAAAACATCATAAGCATCAAAGAAACCCTTCACCATATGAAACCATTTACCCCTCCACATAAAGGTCCTAATCTGTGTTGAACTTTAAGTTTAACCATGCGTTCATATTCTTAAAATTGCTCCTAAATTTGCAAACAAACACAAAATCTCCACAACACAGAATCTCTCATTTTAGTTACTCGGAAAGACTCGATTTCACAAGAAGGCAGGGGAATTGTGAAACAACCTCATCCCACCAGTATCCCACGGGCCTCTTATGTTGTTTCACCACACAGGTCAGATCCTGAACACACAGCGACCACACATCGACTGCCCCCTCCCACCCCCACCCCACCCCCCACCACCACAAAAGGCCTGTTCAATCACCTTAGAGGACCAGAAAGAGAAAAGGGAACAGACCAACAATAGACATGCAGCTTGCATCAAAGTGAAGGCCGATTATTGAGGCTTTCCAACTTCCAAGGTCAATCAAGGTTGAGCACGCCCACATCCGCACATTAAAAGGATGCTGGCATTTAGATGTTTTGTTGGCTGAACAAAAGTCACCACATTTGGCATTTTCCTCTGTGCTTTGCAAAGTTCATCCTGCCTATATTAAACATGTGACCGTTGCTGGAGAAAGGTTAGAGGTCACAGCTTCCACCCTGGTCGTAAGAACTGATGACAAACCTCTATGTGTTTCACTGTGTTATACTTGTGTGAATTCGGTAGAAATTAACCAGCATAGATAGCAGGATACTGATGTCATTTAAAAGAAATGTTTTACTACAGTTCACATGAAATGGGCTATCTACTGTATCTTTTCACATAGGTTTCCATTGATGCAGGATGAAACTCCATATTTTACTTCTTGTCAATAAATCCATCTACAGTATCTCCAATGGCATTTACTCATCATCAAATGTCTATTGCCTGTTGATGCTGGTGTGCATAACAGCAAAGAGTGGAAAGATGCAAATAACCAAACACAACCGTGATGCAAGTAACGACCGACCAAAACGAACATTTAGCTGACTCATTTTAGCAAGATCAGTTCAATTAGCTCAAACATTTAAGATAAACAGGTCCATGCCAAAAGTGAAACACTGACAGTTGTGTTCCAAGTCGCAAAAACTACTCACAAGACTTTCTGGACTGCAGCGTGGACTCATGTGGATCGAATGTGTGGTCTCCGCAGACTGGAGCTCAGCCAGGGGCGCTTTGATGAGGTCTTGTTTTATTTGAAAGGAAATCTCAGCACGTCTCTACCACAACAGGAAAGGAAACAAGCAGAGTTCTTCTCAGAGAGTCACTGTCACTGTGCTGCGCTTTGACCCTTTCTATCACATCTGACCGCTCAATGACACACTGTCAGACAACCAGGAAAGACAGCCCTCTGAATGTGTGTGTGTGTTTCCGGGACTACCGGGGCTCAAGCCTCAGGGGTTGCGACACGAATCCATACAAAGCATCCATCATGGAAAAGCAAAGTGGCAGCAACTGATGCTGATGACATCCAGAAGGTCAGTCTTCTTGCTGCACGGCCCGCGGGGTTCTTCCTCGCCTCGTCGACAGTTCATTCACACAGCATTGCCGTCGTGGAGAGTCCAACAAACATGGCTTAAGATGAAAGAATTTGAGCTTTGAGGAGGAAATGGGTCCATTTAGCTGGTGTTTATAGTAGCTGTCAAAAGTACAAGAGTCTCTGTGCAAAGAGTGAAACGATGGTGACAAGTCATGGCACTAAAAATCCACTGACCTCTCCTTCAAGTGTCAAATCTGTTGCACCTGCTGTATTGTTATCACAGCCAACTGGGTTTACTGACCAACATCTCACAGCATGAAAACAACTTCTTAGACTGGAGAACTGGAGAAGTATCATCAACAGCGATCGTGCTCCGTCGAAAGAATTCACTCTCATGCCACCAGGTGGGCGTTACCTGCCCCCACCCAGGAAGACAAACCGTTACTCCAGGTCATTCTTCCCTCTGCCATTAAGCCGCTGAATGCTGTTTCTCATGTGCAATATACTTTGTCACTTTACTCTAGTTGAGAGCAACAAACTTGTGCAATACACTTAGGCACTTTACTTATTTACCTGACTGTTTTCTATTTTCCTTTAAGTTGGTTTTTACTCAAGCTAATTTGCATATTTTAATTTTTTATTCCCTGCTTGCCGCACACTGTGCTCCCTTGTCTGAGAATGTATGTAAATAAATGTTTGTCTTAAGCAGGATTTTTCCTATGCTACATTTTTACCTTAATTAAAAAGCTCTGGAGTAATTGTGATTAACTACATGACTTGTGATTTATTACGAGTGAGAATGGAGGCTCTCTGCCTTCCAGTGGGCGTCTCATGGCTGAAAACCAACCTTGCAACATCAGTGTAGTAGGCTACCCCTTGATCCCAGCTCTCCTCTCTGCAAACGTGCTCTGTAACCTGTAATCTTTTGTTTATGACAGATAAGACTACAAAAACATACACGTCATAACATTGTATATGTTATATAACGTTATCCACCGATCCATGTATTGATTTTTCACCGGCTTCATTGTAAACAAATGCACATGGATGAGAGGAGGGTTAGCAAAACAGTGGAAAAGTCGGTGGCTGTAAGAACTGAATTGCCCTTCTGGGACAAATAAAGCAATCTGAATCTGAATCTAAATCTGAACAGCAAAAGAAGGATTTTAAGCTTTTCTTTTATCACTTGTTGTATTGTGGCAGAAGTAAATGTGATGAAACTGACTTCCAGCTTTGTAAGTTTTCTTCCCACAGTCTTTTTGGAGCACATGGGACCTACTTGAATCCCATATGTAATTACTGTGCAGAGACACTTTTGGGATGCCAGGGCCTCGACTTGTGGTCAGACATCCTGCTGTCATTTAAGCTACATTTCCCCATTTGTGGTCTGTGTAATTAATTCTATTCATCCTTTTTTCATCTCATTCTTCTTATCACAGTTATTTTCTGGCTGTCCAAATGTGTGTGAAGGAAGGACAAGCTTCCTGTCAGGATGTGAGGTCCAGCAGGGGGACGGTGGCACATAGCCAGAAGTCACAACTTTCTGCTGAAACCAAGTGCGTCCGAGTGGAGTGTGTTTGTGCGTCCTTGAGTGTGTGTGTGTGTGTGTGTGGGTTGCATGCACTCATGTGCAATTGTCCGTGTCCTGATTGCTCTGACCACTCACTGAGCAGTCAGATACATGCCATTTCATCAACTGTTGGAAATTCTTCGCAGACATCAAAGAGATCTCATATTCATACAGTATCAGACTCTTTCATTCATCAACTCTGACACAGCAGAGCCTCAGATTAAACCCCAATAGAGCCAATTTATCAGCATCTACCCTGCACCATCATCATAGCGGAAGGCTTCAGTGGTCTATACGGACCAAGATAATTAGACCACCAAGGAAGAGAATAATTCTCCTGAGCCTGGGCCTCATAGATGCCTCTTTCTTCCTCATTTCAACCAGCTACTTTCATCTCCTTTGCCTGTGTTCCAGCTCACCAAACCCTTCATTCTTTCCTCCTTTCACTATTATTCATGCTTGCATCCACTTATTTCCCCTCTCTACCTGTCTAAATTTAGAGAGATCATTCAGAGCAAAGAAAAAAGGAGCACAATCTCTCATGCTTACGCTTTGTTGACCATGAAATCTAACTGTGACATTTCACATCGGGACAGACCGGGGGCTTAAGTGACACAGTGAAATACTGTGAAATCACAATTCTCCTGAAGCAAGTCGGTGTCAATGGCTGCCGGGCGTATGGGTAATCGTCCACTATCACATGTTGTTGAAAGCAGATTCCAATGACGTTGGCATCATTGGCACAATCACACTTTAATTGGCCATCTGACACCGGCTGCATTTTCAAGGAATTGGATTGGGTATGTGGGTGTGTGAACTATTTAGTTGCCAGAGTAACAACACGTTTCTTTGTAATCGTACAAATGACCCCACATGTGTTACCGACTGTACAGATGTGGATGAGCGTTTTCCACGTATGTTTGCAAAAGAAGGTCCAGCTGTTTCCTCACACGCCTCTCACATTCCCACTCACACACCAGTGCACACACAAACAACCGTCCTTCCCGGTCAGAAAGAGCTTAGAGGATATCCAGAGAAGAGAAGCAGTGTATTATTGTGGCAGCGTATTGTTCCTGACAACCAGTGTGTCTTATGACTCACAGTCACCACAGTGACCAAGGCCTAGTGATGCAATCAGGAAGGAAAACTTTGAAGCATGGGTGAACCAAGTGACAACCGCTACAGCTGAGTGCTAAAGTAAATGTGCCTGAAACTGCTGTTCCCCTGTGACTACGCTTAGACGCTTAGGGAAACAACTCATTTTGTCAAAGTTTTTACAGACAGTGGTTCATCTTCTGTTTTATGTCTGTACCTCCAAATCTACCACAAATTGTCAAAAAACAATGGACAATTTAAAGGGCCCATATTATGCAAAATCCACTTTCTACTGGTTTTGTAGCGGTCCTATGTGTTCCCGTGGCCTTTCTATGCAGGGATGCAAACGGGTCAGGACCAAAAAAGAGAGGAATTGTCTGGCGTGGGGGGGGGGAGGGGGGTGCTCACCATTAACAAATGATTACATTACAATATCATGGAAAAGTCAAGTTCCAGTAGTTCAACCCCCCAACCAAGTATTGATTGATTGATTATAGACATAGTTTTCAGAAGGCCAACATTTCTATATTAAAAATGCTTTAAAAAAAAAATCCTTTGCAATATTTCCATTTTGGAGATACTGATTTTTAGGTCTTCACTGAATGTTAGTCATAATTATTACTATTAAAATAAACTGAATAAATAAAGACATGGGATGTTTCATTCAGTGTGTAATGGACATATAGGCCTATATAATGTGTTAGTTTCACTTTAATTGAACACATTCTACATCGCGGAGGCAACGTCTTTCCTTCACCTCTGAAACGGGGCAGAGCTCCGTGGAAACACCTGCCTGACACAGCAACGTAGGGAACCGTGCATGTCCACGGCCACAGCTCCACGGACATGCACGGGGGAAAAAACGGCGTCGCCGTCGCACCGACTGCACGCGGATATGCGCCGCTTATGAGCGAGCATGTCGTGCGTCTACATTGGAGGTCGGCTGTTATCAGTATAATCAGAGACCATGAATGAGTTTGCCTCAGTTTCACGTGATTGTCACTGTCAGCCTGTTAGAAAAACATTTTACTGACCCCAGCTGAGACGCTGAGACCCCCCCTCCCCAAAACAAAAACTCTTCGGATCTGAACGATTCACACAAGTCACCTAATTGGTCATGAAAAAAGCGAGTTTCACTTTTCGGCGCGCTGTTTGCATCCCTGTCTATGACGCCTGGAGGTGAAAAAATTCTGTTGACTCCCTTAAAGCAGAAGTAAGCGATATGTTTGTGTTAATCTAAGTCTTAAATAGTTGTATCTTCTGACAGCAATCACTTCTATAGAGTGTTTGGTCTGAAACACGGGTCTGTCAGTCACTCTGCTCTGAGCCCAGGAGAAAACTTTTCTTGTGGTGACGTAGGGACGAGGACCAATAGATCCATGACGAGGACGGGGGCTGCTAACTCATCGGCTGACAAGAAGTGTCACTTACTTCTGCTTTAATTGATTGCTACACTTTTTGAGATCGTGTCTCCAACGGGCGAATTGGAAGTGCTGTGCAGCTTGATGTCACGAAGCACCGAACTCAAGTGACTCCACCTCCCGGTACTTCCTTATCCTCTCCCTGGGCCAGTCTGGAAACGTGAGCTCCGCCCGCTGAGACATTTCTGTAACAGCGACAGTCGCGAAAAATCTATTCATGGCGGACGTAATTTATTTGTGGCCTATCAGTGAACACGTCGTCGGGCTGTGACATACAGGGCTGGCGTCGGCAGCCGAGTCACAGCCACAACACCAGCTAAACCTCAAAAAATGTTTCCTCAAATTTGAGGCGGAGTGGCCACCCTGTTTACCACAGAGATGTCGTGTGCGGTCATATGACTACCTGGCTCCGTCTGATTGGACGTCGCCAGTGGCTGCATTTGATTGGTGAAACACTGTCATGTGACAGAGTATCTGTTGGAAGCAGCCAGAGGAGCGGCCTCATTAAAACAAAACAAACAGATTGCGCATTAGATCAATAAAAAAGTAGCGAGTATGTGTGTGTGTGTGTGTGTAAAATCGGCAAGAAAACAAAACATCGCCGATCGTCCTTCCAATCGCCGATAGACGATTGGATCGCCAATCGGCACAACCCTATCACGGACTGAAGAATATTGGAACGGTACCGCTTCTCATCAGTACAGCGGTCCTCATCACAGAATGAGAGACATCTGAACGAGGAAGTCTCCTCTTCCGGCGCTAAACCACCTCAATATTCTCCGGTAGCTTCACCATGCACAGTTTGTGCTGCTCCTCAGTTTCACTTGTTTTTTTATTTGACAGTTTCACACAGAACTTTCTGATGGCTGTAGGAGTCCATGTATCTCCTTCTGCCACAGTAAAAAAGGGACATTTACATTTTTTCAGACAAGATGAGAGTCTCAGAAACTTTTTTTTTTCTTTTTGGAAATCAATCCCTATTCTGTCAACACTGGCACATGCACCTGTAGTGAAAACCACACCCTCTCCCCGTGACGGCTGTGGAGTGGACGGTGTGGACAGACACAGAAATGGCTTGTTCACAGGAGATGCTGAGATGTAGAGCTGCAGATTGCCTTGGGGACAATACACTAGGAATACAGTATGGCTGGACAACTTAGACCCATGTGAAATGGTTGAAAAACAGCATAATGGGACCTTTAAGGCGGAGATACATTTTGGCATCAGACTTGTCTTGCTTGTCCCATCTCAGTCAAGATCGTAACAAAGACCAAATTGAAATCTGTGATTAAAACCAACAAAATCATGCAGCCACCCTGGACCTTCATCACTCTTTGTCTTCATCTATTTTCATCTCTCTACTGTCAAAACTGAAATACAGGCACCCGATGCCCAATGTCACAGATCAACACCGTGGCTTTTGGTGTAGCATCCAGGAGCTTAGCACTACATTTTTCATTGAAGACCAATACAACAGTTTCCAATTTCCATTTCCATGCCAAGGGACATGGTCCAGCTCTGAACTGGTAGAAAGCACATCGGTGGCGCTTACTCGTGATGTCTGACTTGCTTTGTCTCAAACACATTCCTGCTCTCTTCTCTACTTGGCATGATGACAGGGGGATCTACAGTCTCCATGGCTGATCATCACACGTGTCACTGTCACTTCAGACAGTCGGGGAACACACCAAAGGATATAATGACAGGTATTTTAAAGCCACTTTAGACACGGAGGCCTCTCAAAAGACACAGTAAGAGCAAAGCAGGCAAAGGAAGGATTACACAACTGATGGCGGATGATAAAGCACAAGGGATTATCTTTTCAACCTTCAGTCTTAGAAGTCTGATCACTCAGATGTTAATTCAAGAAAAACTCCTGCGGACTAATGGTTAGGAACTACAGCTTGTCACTGTGCATCAGCATCAACTCAAATTGGCTTGGCTCACTGGTCTGGGAATTTCTAAAAATGTGATTCCTCATTTAGTGTGACAAGAGCATTTTATTGAGACTAAAGTCGTCCAGGGTCAAACTTAAAAGCAAACCATTTGCACCTGCTGGGCTCCCTCTCTTATCCAGGGAGGATGAGCTGTGTACAATACAAGAAACCGGTTGCTATTGTTGCAGTGTCAACAAAACCAATTTGCTGAACATTCATGTCTACAGTCCAAGGCCTCAGAGTGGTTCAGATGTACTATTTATAGTCTAACCTGAATGCTTTAAGTACTTACACTTGTTCTGAATGGCCACACCCCAAAGTGGAGGGTGAAACCACAACCATCGGTTCTTCTTGGCCAGACCCGACTGTCTCCTCTATCCACCCCCTTTATCAAAGTCTAGACAGCATGAAGTGGGAATGATTGTCAAATTTTCTGTTCTGGACGATTTCAGAATTGGACGAGATGTGGCAAACACTGTTAGATGTTCTCACAAGTGAAGCACAAAGCAGCCTCTGCAATTCGAACTAAAACTCGTGATTTTAAGTGAGCACAGCTTTTTTTCCCTTGACATCATAATCTTTAAAAATACATGAAATCAAGGAAAAAGCTTGATGGGAATGACTTATCTCCTGCTATTCCAAGGCTCTTTGACTGATCAATGGTTAAACTTATTTAGGAACTTCAGCACATGGGAATGATGTTTCCAGCAGTTTACTTATCCAAACCCAAGATGAACCTTGAAGTGGAAATTGTTTCATATTTTCAAAGATGAGGAAAAAGATGTTTCTCTCCAAGTAATACCAAACATATTTGACTTCACGTCTTTAGTTTAAAGGCAATGCAGCTCACCCCCGGCACTAATGTCAGACATGCATTGTCATAACTTAAATTGGCATCACAGACGTGTAATCTGACACTGGATCTATGTCAAACGCCACCACCCTCCGGCAGGGAACATTTAGGCGGGAGGAAAACGCAGGGTCTCATGTTACGTCTCAATTAGCCACCGATTTGTTGGCGAGGTAGGTAAATGCCGGGATCACCCCCAGGGTCCACATTGCAGTGTCACTTTCAATTAGACACGATCAAACACAGGGAAATGAAGAGAGGAAGAGAAAGAGGGAGAAACAGAGATGTGGAGTGACCTCACTGAGGCCTGTTGCTGCAATCTCTGTCTCCTGGCCTACGACTGGGGGAGTATCAGCAGTGAGAAAAATCACTTTGATACATTTTTCAGCTGCGCAAGACGATACCACAGCTATGCACCGAGAAATTCCACGACTCTCCTTTTCCCTCCTCATCCTCCCCGGCTGACAGCACCATCCTCATCCCTCAATCCCTCCCCCTGTGGTGTCTTTACAATCTCCTCATCCATTATCGTTGGTTATTAGATAAAGGACGACAGGAAGATGAAGGGACGGGTGGATGGGAAGCAGAACACAACAGTTGGCCCTGCTACTGTGACATCAGACAGTAGATGAAGCGTCGTCACTGCACAAGAAAGAAGGAAGAGTTCTTCTTTAAAGTTGAGACGGTGACTTGACTAAGCTCCACTTTTCTATTGGACAAAATGAGCCGATCAGCGTCTTCACATCTCGGCCTCGCTCCGCTCCTTTCTTGCCTCCAGCCCGAGTGTGAATCCATCCGTCTCTAATCCTCTTCCTGTACGGCTCACTGAAACCTCAACGCTCATTTGTGCGACTCTTTGTCTGGCATCCAGTAGAGGGTGTCTGCCTCTCCCCCTCCTCTCTCTCTCATACTCTCCATTCATCCCTCCATCCTCCATTTCCCTCTTTCAACCACTTCCGCTCTCCCTCCATCCCCCCGGTTCCCCCTCCACCCGTCTGTCCTCTGCTTCGCTCATTCCTACCCTCTCCCCTCATCTGTCTTTCATCTCCTTGGTCCTCCATCAGGTCCTCCTTCCCGCTCGCACTCTGTCCACTCTCTTTCCTCGCTGAGAGGACAGTGCAGCGTCCTGGCAGCTCTCCACCCTCGAAGCCTGGGCGGAAAAATAAACAAGCGTCCACATGTTCCCAAGGAATTTTAATGACTTCCATAACTCTTGCTTCTTTACCTGCCAAACCCCAGGCAGAGTGAGGGAAGTAGTGGACTCTGGACAAGGCAGTTTAGCAGCACGGATGACAAGCTTTGTGAGCTTGAGCCAAGTAGTATCCTTTGAAGCAGCATTTAAATAGGCTGGACTTTTCTCCAGCTAGAAACAATATAGTCAAATCAATGATCTGAGAGATTCAACTACAACACGTCACATCTTTCATCATTTTCAAAAAGTTGAACAGCAGCATGGAAAATCAACAGTGCAGATCTCACACACACACACACACAGACACAGTCATCAATACTGACCAGCGGAATAGAGGGACCTTAAACGCCCCATTGCGTCGGCCTGGTTTAGCACATATTAGATGCCGAGTGCCATGTTGCATCGTGATTAGTTCAGCCTCACAGCACAGGATAACTGACCCATGATATTATGGCACCACTTTGGAGCAGGACCAAACCATGACTATCTGTGTCCTCATCCGAGCTGTCACTGCACTAAAGAGGTCTGACATTTGATAGGAGAGATTAATTAAACAAGTTCTCCGATGGTGAACTTGTAGCACTTCTGGCTCTGTAGCCTCTCTGTGGTTTGGAGTTTGTCGTCCGCCTCAGTCTTGAGTTACTACGTTTATTTTGATTGAGCTATTTTCTCTCACACTGTTCTTTTACGAGGCAACGCTCTCAGGGCTGGTAAAGATACAGTTTGCTTGAAACAACCAAGTTCGTATGACAACTTGACGTCCAACCACCAAATGTGTTCATCGCTGATCAGAAAGTCCACACAAAGGGGGAGTGAATCCTCTCTGTGTCCCGGTGTTGAAATCCATGAAATCCAGATGTACGATAGAAGTCGTAGAAGTGGTTGAATGTATGATGAAAAAAAAAAGAGAGGTCTCTCCTTTGCAAAGTCGGCCAGTGGAAATGCTGGTTTTTGGAAAATTACAAACATTGTTGGGCATGGCAGTGTAACAGCCTGATGAAGACACACCTTTACGTAGACCAAACATTTTGTGCTTTTGCTATTTCTCATTAAAAACAAGTTTCCACTGGCAAACCACTGGAAGGACTTTTATTGTGAAGCAGCAGGAGCTCAGCTGTGTAGAGTAAAACGTACAGCGCGTGTCCCCCAACCTTTCCCAAAGTGTGCATGTGGTTCTTGCACATAGTTGTATGTGGTAAGGTTATGATGGGGTGGTATGTATGCACTTCCAGTCTGCAGTGACTAAGACCAGAAGTGAAGAGGCAGATTGACTGTCAGGTGGGGAAACTCTTGCTGGGAGAGTGTTTTAACTGGGGCCATGACCCGCCGGCTCTCGGGTGGAACTATACTGACCTGACCTGAGAGGAGACGAGGGCTTGATGGAGGTCTCTGTCCAGGGCCAAGACACGGCAATAAATCAGTGGAATTACTCCTGTCAGACTAAATATGAGACCTATGTATTTAAGAGCGCGAGAAACAAAAGTAGAGCTAATTCATGCATGAAGTGGCTCAAGTAAACAGCCAATTATAACTTCACACCACAGTAATGAAGTCTCACAACCACTAAGTTTTAATGTGGAGTTGTACATTGCCCAGTTTTTCACTTGGTAAACACAACTTTTTTTTCTCACCTATGTGTATGCGTGTTATGTGTGCATTCCTCTCCTGCTTGGCCTTCTCTTCACCTTCATTAGCAGCACATTACAAAATCAGACAATGTGTTTTATTACACATGTCAGCAGAGGGGAGGACCGAGCCCACTCGCCGGGCCGGTGTTTAGATTTCTGATCTCACTTATGTTTTTCTTTCCCTCTAAACCCAGGACCAGCTGCGGAGGAAATGACAATACGAGTTGAAAACAACAGAGATTAATAACATCTCCTCCCACCTACCCACACTCCCGACTCACTCATTTCTCCCTTCATGTATCTTTGTTTCTGTCCGCTCGGCTTGTTCCACCTCCCAGCCCACCTCTCAATCTGCACTTCTACTCATTTCATCTGCAGGGCTGCGACCCCTAACCCATGAAATTGATACGTCACTCTGTCTCGCACAGACTAAGGAAGCTCACACACACTCATGTATTTTGTTTCCTCTCCTCCTTTCCCTCTTTGGACCCCATCCTCTCTCATGCACAAGGAATCTGTGACGTGTTTTCTAAATTCAAGCCCACAGTGATTAGTGTGCCTTCGGGTGTGGACCCACAAAACTCCCCCAAACTTGTGATGTTGGATCATTCTAGCAGACCGCATTAAAGAGTTTTGTCCTCTATGTTTTGAACGTTTGAAAGTTTTATGTGGATAAAGCATATTCTTTTCATAAATAAGCCCCTGACTGTTATATCTTTCTTTTTTTTAAATCATCTTCCCCTTTAACCAATTTACATTCATTCCTTCTGATTTTTCTCTCCCTGACAAAAGAAGCACAGAGACATGAGACAACCACAGAGTACGGAATATCAAAATAGCATTGTTTCCAGTAAATGAGTACAAGACAGTACCAAATGGCGATCTCCTATAGCTCTAATCCAGTTTGTGCAGCAGACATAAGAGACAGAAAGAGAGGAGGCAAATTCTCACAGCTGGTTCAAGAATAACATGATTCACAGAGGATGGGAACCAACATAAACTGAGAGAGGATGGAGTTTGGAACTGAAACTTGGATGTTCTCAGAGAAATTATCCTCTTTTTGAATGATAGATCTGGATTTGATTCCTGCAGCAGCGACTAGATCCTCTGTTTCTCTTAGCTCCAACTAGATTCTAAACAATAGGAGTTGCCCACTGGAATACTGTGCCTTGAAATATCATGTAACACAAACAATTTGACGTCTTCAAATTACACAAGAGCACTCCCCCTCTTTTTTTTTTACCACTACCAAACATCCTGAGAACAAACTTTCAATTTCTTCCTTCCCATTGTTTGCTGTAACAAAACCCCATAATAAAATATAATACACAGTACAGTCTTAAAATAAAAGTTGGTGTTGAAGTAAGCCATTTACCAATATCCCAGCATATTCATGCAGTATCATATGGAGTGTCCTTACGCCAAAGCCACTGACATAAATTGCACCTGTTTTCCTGATTTAGGGGAGGGTCTGTTAAAACAGACTGGGGCTGTGGTAAACACAGCCTCTGCTTTAGTAACTAGTTTTGGTTATAGCCTAACATTAAAACCACAGCTGGCTCCAGCACTAAGATCTACAGCTCCACTATGATGCAATTCCCTTGATGGGAGGCGTGGGACGTCAAACTGGAGCCCCTGCTCACTGAGGTCTACTTGCATATCCACTTCTGGACGGGAGAAACCCCATCCTGACTTCATAAATGATTTCCAGGTTTTAGTTAAAAAAGAGGGAGGAGAGAATGAAAGAAATGATAGAAAAAAGAATGAGCAGAGAGATTTGAGAGGAAATTGGTATGCTGTGTGCTCTGCCCCCTCACAACAAGAGTCAATATTTACCAGGACAGAGAAGCTTCCCACTGAATAATGGACTCATTGGTTTGGGATTTTCATAAACATGGTTCTGTGGGGTTTTGTAGTGTAGACCGTGGATATATTATAAGTTTGCACCTGTGTGCTTGCAGTGGTTGTTTGGCATGATTCTTAGTTATGTATTATGTATAATCTGACAAGGCCAAGACAAGTAAAGTAATATCCTTTTTCCTCTATGACCCCCTGCCTCCTTCCCTCCCTCCCCATTCTCTTCTTTTACAATTCCTCAACCTGCCACACATCACATCACACAGAGCTGCAAATCCCTGCAGACAAATATCACATCTGGAACAAACCGACAATTCATCAAAAACATTCTCCTTTTCCTCTGAAACGGTGATTTTCCCCTCGGAGCTCAAACTGTTACCTCCCTATTTTCTTTTCTTTAGGAGGTTTTAAGACTTTATACCAGGGGGGTTGGGGAAATTAGCACATATGGTATTGGCTGGCATTTGTTAACAATTGTGAAAGTCAATGGGCCATTAACCGTTGCAGTAAAAAGCCCATAAAACACCTTTTTCCTCCACTTAACATGGCTACCAAAAAATTAAAATGGCTTCAGCGGTTTCTAACATGACTGACTTACATCTGCATCATTATCCAACACTAACATCAATCTGCTGCCGGTGTTAAACAAAAAAAACATTGCCCCCTCTCAAACAGCTGATCTGGTGTAAGACACATGATGACGCCTGTGACTCAGCACTAGTCTGCTAACTCCACTGCCAAGACAGAGAGCAAGGCTGTGCATAACAAAGAGGAGCCTGAATAGAAACGGTGCTGTGTTTATCAGAGGAGAACAACATACAGCATCTTTTATAAAGCATTTCTGACCAAAGACTACAGGTCTTATAACAACGATCTTACAGCACAGGAGTCATATTTACAGACGAGGCGGTGAATGGCACGAGCCCAGAGGGAACTTTAGCATAATGGAAAGTAAAGATCAGTCATAACTGCTGGGGAGAAATGTCCTGTTGCTTCGTGTCCCCAAGGCCTGAGTCATCTGGTGGTTTTGGTGAATTTTGCCAAATATTTCATTCGTTGGAAATTTGAACTTAGTGTTTGGCAGCAGTAAGAGGGTGCAGCTTTCTGAACAGATACCAAAGCCCTGACACTTGGGAGTGTGACTGGCCCTTTCGTGTCTTGTTTTGTTTGTACCAAGGCTAACAGAGCCAGATCGCACAGACATGAAGATGCACTGCCGCTGCCATATCAGACAACGATGGATATCTGTCCTCCAAAAGCAGCAAAACCAGTCTGCTTGGTCTGGTTGGTCGGCTCACGCTACGCCTCCACTGACTGTGTTGAGGGCTGAGACGCGTCTTCTTTGTGAACCACTGCATTGCTTTTAACCATATTAACCATTTATTGAGATCCCTCGGTGAGTCTGACAGGTGCTCTCCTCTTAAATATGGAACTGTGAGACCCTGGTTTAGAAACAAGTCATGAGAAACCAGTCAGCAGATCCAGCCACTTGGTGAAGACAAGTTAAGCAAAGCTTTCCCATGAACTCTGACCTGGCCAGAGTCATCTATAAAAAGTGTCGGAAGAAGTTCAAAACATTATTGGCTTCACCTTACAAGACCCAACTCACTACACAGTTGAAGCTGACTGGGAGCCCGGGGGTTCCAGGGGTCTTACCACTGCTGGGCAAAAAGCAGACCAGTCATTTCATTTGGCATTTATACAAGGAGCTGATATCACTGACTAGAGGATTATGCAAGATTCTCCCTCTAGCACGGATCCTGTCTCACTGTCTCACCAGCCTCTCAGTCATGAATCCACTACTGGGACAGGATGAGAGATCCTCAGTGAATCCAACAACTCAACTTCCCAGCATCAGTCGTTCTTTTCTGGATGTTTTTCCAAGAAGCACAGACGTGTAACATCTGTGGGAGACGACAACAATGACTCAATCAGCTTCAATAAGGAAGTCCTGAGGAAACCGAGGGGCAGTTTGCCTTGTCCATGTGAATATTATCAACCTTTAAAAAAAACCTCTGTGCTTAGTAAACAAAATGACTGCAAAGAATCATCCTGTTCCACGCTGCCAGTTGGGTGATGTCACGCTCTCTGATTCCAGTCGGTTTGGGGGGCCCTGCGTGTGCACCTGCGTTTAAGATGTGTTGAGTGCCGAATTTTTGTCAAAACTCACATTAAAGCCCCTCAGTGGTACCCAACCCAAATACATTTGGTTTAACTTAGGAGCTGGACCGCAGCATTTTATCAGACCCAAATCACAATCATGAAAGAGGAGGGAAAAAAGAAAAGATTCAGAGCTTTCATTAGCTTGAAACCGACAGCAATGATTTCTTTACTCAGTGGGCCAGCAAATGTCGCTCCATAGAGTTTATTGAGTGTGCATTTTTATCTAAACAATACCAAAGTTACAAATATATATGTGTGTGTACACACACACACACACACACACACTGTGGCTGGGGATGACTCTCTTGAAAGCAAAATTAAAGGCAGCTGACTCGGACAGCTGGAAACCATGCTGTATGACATAATCATGAACAGGCTAGCCAAGCTATTTCTCACACACACACACACACACACACACACACACACACACACACACACACACACACACACACATTACATAAACCAGTGATTTACAACCCAAGTTACAAAGAAGAGCAACACCCATTTCTGGGATGATAAGTAACGCACCCCCTTTCTCGTCTTTTTGTCTTTTTGTAGAACACACACTCGCTCACTTACACCCACACACTACAACATGCACCCACATCTAGGCTATCCCATATCCACATGTCTATTGTATTCTGCCTGTTCCAGCAGGGTTGCTGTGTCTTTATTCCACCCCATCACTCTCTATGAAAGATAGGATTCTGTATTGTGGGGCAGCAATGTGTCGCCTTTGTTTGGTTGAGCGTAAACAAGCAAAGCTGCAGTAATGAAGGGTCTTCCTATAACAGCCCTGCAGTAGGAGTCCACACAGTCTGCCATCCCTCCTAAATGGAAACATAAGGAGGTGCTCAGGGTCACTGGGGTTGATTGAGACACCAGAACAATACTTCACCGCTGCAGCACTCAGTGTTCACCTCCTCACACTCAGCGTGGGGGAATACCAACTTCCCTCAGTAACTTATAAAATGTTATTGAATTACACGTGTAAAAAGGAAACAAAAAAAATCGCACATAACACTGAGAAATCCGTCTTCATTTGTCACAAAGATGTATCTCCAATCCTCGACCTGAGTGCAGGCGTGCCGTGTTGAATTCAGTTGGATACAAAAATTTCCTTGGGAGAGGAAATCAAGGCCAGCAGGACTACAAATCAACCGGCCTGAAGCAGCAATATTTTCTTCAAGGGCTCGGCACACGGAGTCATTCCTCAAACAATGAGAAAACCTCAGAGAATGGCCAAAAGATAAAGACCAAACAAAGCCCGTTGCAAGGGTCCTGTTTTATTACTTCTCTGCTAAAAAAGAACCCTGGACAAATATTTGATTAGACGTTCAGGATCTGGTAGAGGACCAAGGCCATCACCGTAGCAACGAGCACCATGGAAGCAGCATGTGTACGCAGATTGTTACTGTCCTCCTCAGACATAGTCGAATCTCAGAGCAGATTATTCTACACTTTGGCTAAACATCTGCAGAGCTGAGACTGCAGAGGGCAGCAGGGAATTCTGATTCATTCTGTGGAATATGACGTGAAAAAGTCGGCAGCACCGATATTACAGTATCACAATATGACTGGGACAAAATCCACATACAAACAACCAAAGAGGGAAAAGGGGGAAAGGGGGAAAGGGGGGCTGTCTTCAGGCGGCAGCGTCATGGACGTCATGGGTGAATCCGTCAGACTTCATCATTTCAGCGCAGAGAAAACAAACTTGACAGCAGGTCAGGATTTATTTGCCAGTGGCTGGGAAAATATTTCATCTGCACTTGTCAGGAGGAACAGTCAGAACAGGGAGAGAGGAAATCCCATAAGCACCAGTTTCCAGGCTATGAAATGTAAATGTGTTATAATATGGACATGAGGCTTTGTTGGTTTATCACAACTCATGTCAGCAAAAAAAAAAAAAAAAACTAACACAAACAAGATTCATCTTGGATTCAAATCTCCCTCATACTCCTAATCCAACAGATGATTACAGTCTGCTGTCAGATCAACTGCTCAACGGAGGGGCGAAAAAATCTGTTCTGCTGAAATCAGAGGTGGCTGAAATGAAATTGCTCTAATGTTGAGCTTAAAGAAGAAAAAGAAAACAAGAAGAAACGCTCCATAAGCCCAAAGTGCGCAACGCCTCAATCACTCAAAACATCGATATCAAGCAGATTGCAGCAGCTGTCAGCAGGAAATTCAGAGCTGGCAAACAAACAGCAATCAAACCAAAGACTTGAAATGGTGCATTTAAATAGGAGGAGACCCAGAGGATGAAAGCCAGAAATAGAAACAGGCAACTAGTTACGGCTTTTCATTGCTGCTCAGTCAATAGTAAGCAGACACCTATGAAAAGATGGAGTGACTAAAGCACTTGACTGCAGCGCTCCTCCTCTCCCTCAGGGGGGGGGGGGGGGCAGGACAGGAGTCACAGGGAGGAAACTAACTCCTAACACTCATCTTATAACATGTAGACAACTACACGGATGATTCTGGCCACATATCATTGTGGTATAAAACCCAGCCCCCTCTGCAAACTACAAGCACAGAGGACCCCCCACCCCCCACCCCCCTCCCTACCCACCCAGCATGCTGACACTTGAGAGGGCGGCACCTCTCCTCTGCACACAGAAAGCCATCTCAGGCCCATTCACAGCTCCCTGCTCTATTCTTCTCCCCAGAAAAAGAGCCCTTGATGTGAAAGGAGGGAAGAAGGGCCTCTGCTATTTCATTTAGCATGAAGCAAACCGCCGCAGAAAGTCGTCTATTCTCTAAAGCAGCGTAAAAGTTTCTCATGCAGCCTCAACTTTTGTGTGTGTGAAACCAGCAGGAATAAAGAAAAAAAGAAGAAGAAGAACACAATCCCTGCTTCAAGCTTCACAAACACATGAGATTATCAGAGATCAGGGCTTTCCTTGGTGCTGTCAGCTGTGGCTCGTGGAGCAACTGCAGCTGTGAGATATAGCAGCCCTGATGGTGGAGGAACACAGCATCCATTATATCAGTCACAGGGTAGACACACACACACACACACACACACACACATACACATACACACACACACACACACAGGCACAAACCAGGCAACAATCAGCTAGCATTGTAAAGAAAGCTGCAGTACAAACCTGCCGGACGGTGGTTTAGAGTTGAACTGCTGCCTGAGTCTGATGATCCACCTGCACTGCAGCGAGTCCCTCTGCCTGTGCTGCTCTGTCTCTCTCTCTCCCTCTAACACGCCTCTCCCATTGTAGCCGTGTAAAACTGTTGCTGCCCTCTTTTCCTTCACGCTCCTCCTACAGTATCTCCTCTGTTGTTGCAGAGCTTCTTCTCTCCCGACTGAAGCAGCGGTGAAGCCGCTCTGCGTTATCTGTGCAGACTGAAGAGTGGCACTGATAGAAAACACAACTTATCTGCTGCAGAGGAGCAGCCAGCATGCAGAGAGCTGGAGGAGGGAGGAGGGGTGGATGCTGGGGGGGGGGGGCTGAAGAGGGGAAGGGGGAGGGGTAAATCTGATTTACATTCACACAAACACACACACACACACACTCTTTGGCCCCCAGGGTGCCTCCCTGATCTTTGTGAAAAAGCCTAAAATGTTTGTTGATGGGCTCAGACTTTACGCCAAAGTGACTAATCAGAATCAAATGAAAAGTAAAAGTCCTCTGAAATTTAAAAGAAAAAAAAAAAAGGACCCTCTGAAATGACTCCCTCTATCACTCTTTCACTTTCTTCTCATCCTTCATCCTCCCTTCTTTGTTCCCCAAACCTTCTCACCCTTCTTCTAAAACCAAACTTTCAATTAAATCTCTCATTTCTTCTCTTGTGCTTGAAACCATTGTTGCTACATTTTCCAAAGACCTTGGCCAGGTTCAAAAAATGTTCAGCTTCTTTCAACTCGAGGTCTGACAAGAGGGCCTTCCCCTTCTTTCCCTCCAATAAAGGGACCCTCCCTCCCTCCACATTACTCCTAAAAACATCCAGCACTTTCCCTGATAGCAGCTTAACAACCTCCTCATGTGAGGAATCCTCCTGCACACAAAAGAGTGTGAAGGAGGATTTGACCGAAACAAAGAAACAAGGGAGGTGATGGCGTTGAAAAACTGGGGAATTTGTCCAAAAGACTGATAGGCTGATATTTTGTCAACTTTTTTAGTCTGCTTCTATAGTTTTAGTTTTAGAATAGAGAAAAACAAAACCGATTATCAATATAAGGCCTCACAAACAAGCACTGGAGCACTGGAGCTTCTGCTGCACTGGCTTGTCGTACCTTTGGAGAGATCCTGTTTATATGCTCAGCTAAGCTAACTAGAGCTACATATGGAGCATACAGACCTAAGTGGTGTCCATCTCTTCCTTGTTAAGAAAGTGAATAAATGTGTTTTCTTATATGAAGGGTGAACTGCATTGTGAGCTCTATAGATTGCTTTAGTGTAGATAGTTTAGAGACATGTTGGTGGTGTCACATCATTGTGATGAGGGCAATTTGTTAACTGGGCTCATAGAAAAAGAGGCCAGGAGAATGACATTAAATTAGCATGTGAAAGGTTCACACACTGACTCTGCTGTCCATGCAAAGTTCAGCTGGGGAGGCACTGCCACAGTCTTTCCCTCTTTCCTCTCATGTCTTCAAACACTTTTCTGTTTTAAGGCCTGTGTGTGTTCACTTGAGAAAAACAAAAGCCCTGCTGCACATTACACGCTTTTATGGACCATCATTTCATTAGTGGGTTTTCAACAGCTTGTAGGGAGAATGAAACATTTTCCATGTGGCCTTAGATTTCCAAGAATGAAAAAGGCATCGACTGAGTTAAATTCACTTTAAACTGTTGGTGTGTGTAATTTATGGTCAGCGGAGCAACAAACAAATCTCCTAATGAATTTTTAATTGCTACTTCCTCAAAAACGCTTTCATTTGGAGGGTAAAAGCTCGGGCTTTACTGCTGACCAGCACAGAAACAAGCAGACAGTAATTATAGGCGGCAAAAATACAAGCAAGGTCTCCAAAAGCAAGGGGGCCAGATGAGCCTAAATCAATTCAGAATCAATTATTCAAGCTCAAAGATGGGGGTTATGGGGAGACATGGTGCGGCCAGGCTACTGTATACCCAGCTGTCAATCTCTAAGTGGAAGGGATTCCCTTCTTACTCCGCTTGTCTGCACAGTGACTGTGGTTTTAGGTTTATCAAAGTACGTCTTCGACGAAAGGATCAATCTCTCGTCAGGGCTGAAAGCAGCCAATCTCCCACACTGGAAACTATTTAGTTGTGGTGTGTTCAAGTTGCACTGGAATAAAGGATATCTTCAGTGTTGGCGGGAATCATTTGCTGCTGACAGCAAATGGCTCATGCTTACAGAAACATCTCAACCCTCCTTACGTATTATTCCTGCACGGACTCTTCGGATGCAAACACCTCACACGTGCATTTATTAAAGAGCATATTACAACCAGGAGCACAACCCTGCAGCTTTCTCAGACTGTGCATACCTGTCCCAGAATAAACCTCGCCCTCTGGCCTCCTGCAGCAGAACTGAGCTGGATGCCTGGTCTAACATTAGCGCATATTTGAGTGAACTGCACAGGGGCCCAGCACTCTCCACAGGTTAAAAAAGGATGCATGTCTACATTATTTATGAGTGAGATTGCCAGTTGTAACTTTCTACAATACCTCCTTTAAGGAGACGAAGGAGGAAGATGGAGCAGCGCATTTTGCAAAGGGCAGATGGTGTATGTATAGTGTACGTTAATAAGCACTCATGCTAGTAGGTAATTATATGGTGCAAGAAGCAGAGCAGAATGAGCTATAAAGGCAGTGTTAAGATATACATCCACACTGGTTGTACATGTTCTCTGCACTGTAGTTAAATCAATGCATCATAAATCAATCAGTGTCCCTCCATTAACAGCTGCTGACAGAGTATTACTCACCTAAACTACACACTCAGCAATAGAGCAGCAAAGTGTGTTTGCAATGTATGTGTATGATCTTATATTGTGTCTCACCAACACAACCTGTGGTTAAAAATCACAGCAGCTGCAGATCCGACTGCTGACTTTTACATTCAACGACATATTTCATTTTCAAAAAGTCTTTATCTCATCCACAACGAAACAACAAAACAACAGCAGATGTTCTTCTCTCTCATTTGGCAAAAATCACAGCCGACATCTGGTGATGAGCGTTAAACATCCATGGTGACATAAAAACATAAAGATCAACTACAACAACAGCTGTATTGTGTGACAGGCTTTACAGAGAGATCTCAGAGAGTTAAAAGCTACTGAAAATTCTTTTTTTTGATGTTATTGCTACACAACAGCCGACAGAGTATAAACAGACATTCATCAATTTCCCTGTCAACACCAAATTCAGAGATGCTGGACCAGCGTTTTTGAAAGTATATGAACTCTGCAGAGTGTTTTTGTTGCTGACATTTTGAACCACTGTTTTGCATTCAATCATCTTCATGCTGACATTGTATCCATATTAATCTGCCATTTGTCCCATCACGAGCCACAGTAAGTGATTCCTGGACACCACCAGCAGTTCTTTCCACTGTTACATGTGACAAATAAGCAGTTTTCCCTGATCAGAAACAACTCAGTAGTACCGGCCAGGAGGATTGAAAAAAAAGCCACACAACTGCAGCATCAACAAGAATAAAAACAATACAATAGTTGTCTTTTTTATTTGCTTACACATTCTTGTGCAAAAGAACATGTTGTACCTATAAGAAACAGATCAACTGGGTACAAAGAAAATCACAATTTCTCAGCCAAGAATCCGACTCTGTGCATGAGTGAATGAGTGAATAAACCCATTTCACACGCTGCAAACACCAGAGGATAGCAAAGCAATGTAGCTGCTGACGCAAGCTCAAATCCCCTGAAAAAGCCAGAGGAAGTGCTGGATTCACCTGCAGCAGCCAGCAATGGCCTGTTGGCCTGAGCCCAGCACTGAAAATAAACTATGTGCCGCTGATGCAGGAGGACCTACGTCACAGTGACCGACTGGGCTTTTATAAATACGAGCAAGATGTTGTGTTATCTGAACAGATAAGTGGAGAGAACAGTGACCCTACAAGGCAACAAACAGCAGGACAGCTCTACCTGTTTCAGAGAAGAAATAAAACAGGAGAGAAGAGAGTGTGAGGTTTTTCATTTCATAGCTCTAGATGTTGACATGTCATGAATAATGTATAAACGTCATATTTTGTAATAAATAATCCTGACAAAATAGCCCCCAAGCACTCAGCTTCATAAATCATCCAGATTGATTTTTTTTGTTTGTTTATTCAGAGAATTCGGTCAACTCCTGTCCCGAGGCGACCCCCCCCCACCCCCACAGTGTCGGCTGTGGAAACTCACAGCCTACGTAGGGTGGATGGGGTGGGGTTCTTTGATTCCCTGTGTTGACTGTAACACCGTGTGACAGAGGTAAACATAGTGTTCCAGCTAATGAGTCCATGTCTGGCCCAGGGTCAGGAGGTGCTCATTATGGTCCAAACGCACACTGTGACAGGACAGAACATGTTCACAGCACTGACTTCAATTCAATAATCCAAGCTCCTAAAAGTAGTGACGAGGAGATGTCATTAAAGGCCCCCTCCCACGACCCTTTTTGGTTATTTTAAATCCAGCAGCTCATTAGCAATGCGCCTCTGGAGGGTGGGCGGAGACTGCGATGCCCCGCCCAGCCCCCTGGACATTGTACAATTACCGATTCAGCGCGTTTAGCGTAAAACTGCACACTGGGATTCGATCCCAGACTGGAGCGTAGTCCTTGCTCACGGTGCAAGCTGCTCTACCAGGTGAGCTATACCTGTTCTACCTCTGAGCCAGATGCAGAGCGGGGCGGGAGCTTGTAGCACTATGCCCTCCCCTGGGGTTGTGACACGTCAACCCCAGTCTCCCTGAAACTGCCAGTTTGCATCTGCCATTGGTTCACAGCAATTTGAAGGCAGAAAAACTCAGAAATGCAATTTTGCACAGGAGGGGGTCTTTAAAAAGTGACTTCAGATCAGTTAACGTGGAAAAGCAACACAGCTTCGTGATCGCAATGTAAGCTTTAGTAAGACCATAAAAGTCATCTACCTACAACTGTTAATAAAAATATGAAAATTCAACCTAATCTCCCAGCCAGGTCCAGAGAGAGCAGTTAAAAGGTGAAGTAAATCTCCTCCATATCTGGGTAAGGGGGGGCTTCATGGGCTCTAAGCCTGCCTGACTCCAGTGGAGACAGCGAGGGAGAGATCCAGACAAACACAACTCGCTGCCAAGCATCGTTACTTACAACACCCACTCCTCTACACAGCACATTTCCACTAGTGGCTGCCAGATTCAGTAATGATGATATTAGATAAAAACAGCCTCTCTCTCCCTCCAGCAGAGAAAATAAAATTAATTTGAGATGTGCTATTGGAAACAAAAGGGTTTGGACATTTTCACTGTGTTTTCAGAGTGTTTTTCTGCATGAGGACAGTATGACTGGGGAGTATAAGTATTTTTGAAGCACTGTGTGGCTCCATTGTGAATAATAACGTGTAATGGAGGCCGTCAGTAGACTCTAAATTTTTCCATTTTTGGATGAACGAGAAAGTAAAATAAAGAGTAATGACGTTTGCACTTTTATGACAGCTACGGTATGATAAGACCACTAATGAAATCCTCTGTAATATATCTCAAGAACTGGACCACGACGGAGACAGTAAATAAAGTTGCAGGTTTATGATTATCTGCCTGGAGCTCCAGGTGTGTGGATCTTCCCTTTCAGGGCAAAGCATAATATTTAAAGGGATAGTTCAACATTTTGGCAAATTGGCCCATTGCCATAATCCCTATAGTCATAGCAGTAGGTTCGTTACCTTTAATTGTCGGTGTAAGCTATTTTTAGAACGGAGGAGCGGAGCAGCAGGCTGCTCAGAGCTACACTAAGGAGGCTCATGGAATTTCTTGGTTTCCCTCATCAAACTCATCAAATACGAAATCCCAAAACTCCAAAATGCTTTCGTGGACAAGTTGTGAGCTGCACATTCACCACGCTATGAGATAATAACGGAACGTTACGAAACGGAGCCGTTTTCGAGGTAAATACAGGGTAAATACAGAGACTGCTTGCTGAAAAACTGTCCCTGAACGCAACGCGCATCAGCAGTTTTGCATGAATTTCCCTCTAAAACAACTCTGTGTGGTAACGTTGTGTTATTATCTCATAGTGTGGTGAATGTGCAGCTCACAACTTGTCCACCAGAGCGTTGTGGAGTTGTTGGATTGTGTATTTGATGAGTTTGATGAGGGAAACCAAGAAATTCCGTTAGCCTCCGTAGCGTAGCTCTGAGCAGCCTGTCGCTCCGCTCCGCCGTTCTAAAAATAGCTTACACCGACAATTAAAGGTAACGAACCTACTGCTATGACTATAGCGATTATGGCAATGGGCCAATTTGCCAAAATGTTGAACTATCCCTTTAGGTGATTACAACTTAAGTGAATGAGCTCCATTTTACTGATGCAGCCCACAACAAATTTTCTCTCCTGCAAACAAGTGTCAAGCACTCAACTTCAACTTCAAGTGACTACAGCACTAGAGGCTACATGAGGTGAAAAAAAAGTTGTATTAAGAAAGTAAAAATTAAATAGGGAATACTCACATACATATAAAAGTTTTTATTTAATTTAGTTTCTACTTTTTGTAAATATCTATGTTTGGGGAGACTGATTGTTAATTGACTAGTGGAGAAGTGGTTTAGGTTTAAATATGCATTATGCTCCTTATGCTACATGTCGGGATTGTTGTTTTGACTATTCTCATTGGTTTTGTTTGTTTGTTTCTCAGATTACTTTCTTGTGTTACTCATACATGTTCGAAATAAAGCAAAGCAAAGTTCTATCCATAAAATATCTTGTGATCAAACTAATGTTGAAAATATGTCTGCTCAAAAAGAGCTACAATGGTTTTCCATTGTCTATTTGCACACACAAAACAAAAAGTATTTTCAGCTGCATTTTTCCTTTAAGAGTGACCGGACCACTGTCAGGTCATGTCAGGCTTCAGCCACAGAGCGCTGAGCTGTAACACTCCGGTCTCCTTGTCCTCCCCTCACTGCAAGTCCATTTTCTCTTCTGGTGTCATGAGGAGGCTCTAATGAATCAGCCTATTGAGCCTGGCAGAACTGTGTGTGTGTGTGTGTCTCTGTGTGTGTTGCAGTCCGATTTTCCCAGCCTCCCAGCACACAAAGCTGTCGTTTGTGGCCTCTCAGCACTACAAAAGCCCTACAGGCCACCAGAGCTGTAAGTGAAATTGTGCGAGTTAGTGTGTCTCTGACTGTATGTGTCTACATCCTCGTGCCATATGTGCTTGACTGAATCTGTTTGAGCATATGTGTGTGTTTGGGAGCAAAGGAATCAAGGAAGAACATCTGCATGTGTACAGTCTTTTCATGTTGCCTCATGTATATGAGAATGTGTGCATGGTGCAGATGTGGTCAAGCTGTGGCCACAACACCCAGTCACCACTGGGATCATGCGCCAAAATGATTACGAGACACATCATGTGGCCAGAGTCCAACAAAAAAAACTCAACCACAAAACCACAAAACCATGGCACCCAGACAGACAGACAGACATAAAGCTAAAGATATACGACCACTGCAACACCACCAGAGCTCCGAATTCTTTCTCCCATCACGACACAAGTATAAACAACAGAGCAACAAATCATCACATCAAATATAGCAATGAGACACACACAAAACACACATACGCAATCAGGCCTGGACACAACACACACACAAACCAGATCCCTACTCTCAGGACCAGTGAGTCACCAATGAGACAGCTGTTATTTATCAGGGAACCTCCCATTCTGATTGGAAGTACAAGAGATTAGAACTACAAATTACTATGTGTCAGATCCCATTTGATTCATATCAGTTTACACAACCACCGAAAATCTGTGTGTGTGTCTGTGTGTGCAAGTCTGCAGAGAAAGCAGTTAGTCTGAATGTTAACTTGACCTTTCAGATTTCCATCTCCAAAGCCTGTGGTCTTTCTCGTAGAAAAACAAAATTATAGTATCTAAATTAAAACGTCTAGTTAGTTCAATTCATTTCAGATGTGCACATTTAAAATCAATAAATTTTACACAACAGACAAGATTAACAAGTAAAAACGTGTAATAAAGTCAACCTCTGTTATGCTGGAGGGCTGGGCTGAACATCATTACACCATTATCCATGTCAGATGTGCCCGGCCTTTTATGATTTAGCCAAACGCTCTCTGCAGAACTGTAAGCCTTTTATTGTTTCCTCCCTCTATGAAATCTCTCCTATTGGCTGAATGCCTTTGTATGTCTCTGTATCACTGTCCATACCCACCAGCAGCTGCTCATCTTTGCAGTAAAACTTCCAATAATTTGTCCTGCTGATTCCCACAGTCGTCTCTAAGTGGAGCCAGCTCATGTCTATTGACTTGTCTTTTCCTAAGTGAGTGAATGAGAAGCAAAGACTTGTCTCAACTCAATTTGTATTTGTCTGAGAAATGAATGACTGTTACTGTTGCTGGTTCAAAAAAAAAACAGCCTGAGAATGATGGCTCACTGAGGATCAGGTGTGTTCAGACAACTCTGTCTGGACCTAAACTGGCTGTAAATCAACTTCAAGGCTTCTACCAACAGGATTGATTTATTGGTTTACTCTCTGTAACAGCTTATACTGTATTTCGACAATAAATCAGGTTGATATTGGGTCAACTGTCTATCTGTAAATTGTTACACTGTTTCATTTATACATTGTGTGAACAAACATTATCATTTATCAACTCCCGTACTATATCTATGTCAACTATTGCTGTCTCCTAGAAATGATGTTACAACCACTTATACATTTTCTATGAAACATAGCAGCAGCTACAGAACACCCAAGTATAATCAGACAACCTGCTCCAAAAATATCCATTTTCTTGCTTAAAGCAGAAGTAAGTGATATATTTGTGTTAATCTAAGTCTTAAATAGTTGTATCTTCCGACAGCAATCACTTCTATAGAGTGTTTGGTCTGAAACACGGGTCTGTCAGTCACTCTGCTCTGCTCTGAGCCCAGGAGAAAACATTCCTTGTATCCTACAACCTTTATCCAATGAGGAGAGAGAACGGCATAAAGGGGCAGTCCTCTCTGTGTGTGCAGCCAAGGGATGTGTGTGAATGTGGTGACGTAGGGACGAGGGCGGGAACTGCTAACTCCATCGGCTGACAGGAAGTTAGCCAAAACCACCGGATCGCTGACTTCTGCTTTAAATCTAGGTGGGACTGCTAATCAGGCCGGTTGAAGTAAACCTCAGTTGTGCCTTTTGTATCCACCCCAACGCCTCAGTGTTTCCACAATACAAATCATTGCTGCTGCTTCATATTCTTATGAACAGTCAGGAAATTTCAAATACCCGACTGTGCAGAGCTCAGCCAGCTGTGGACAGCTGTGGACAGCTGGCTGAGCTCACAGTGGACCTCACGTCCTGCTTATTGGTTCAATCAGATTTTCCTATAACCCTAATGTGAAAATTAGCAAGTGACAGCGAACATGGGGAATGTCATATTTATTATATTATATTATATTAAAGCGCATGTACTTTATATTTTTGAACCACAAACTTTTTAAAGGAATAGTTCACTCAAAATCGAAATTTCACTCATTATCTCCTCCCCCTCATGTGGACTAAGGGCTGGGAGAAGTTTCAGAGTCCTCCGTGGCTTCTCTGAGTTACAGGGGGTCTCGGCGTAGCAGTGCATGTCCATATGACGGTTGCAAATGGATACCAACACCTCCATATGTAATGTCCCTCTTGTATTGAAGCCCTGAAATGCGAAATTGTTCCGAAAAAAATTAAATAAGTCTATATTTCAAGCTTGTTTGTAACGGAAGCTCCTCTTCCTGGTCCGTCCAAATCTCGCGAGATTTGCGCCGGCGTCAGCATGGAGGTATTTGGATGTTTTTTGGTGTGTCTTTTTGTTACAAAGACAGTTGGTATCCATTTGCAACCGTCATATGGACATGCACTGCTACGCCCAGACCCCCTGTAACTCAGAGAAGCCACGGAGGACTCTGAAACTTCTCCCAGCCCTTAGTCCACATGAGGGGGAGGAGATGATGAAATTTCAATTTTGGGTGAACTATCCTTTTTAGCATTTGTTGAGTATCAACATGGAAATGAACTTCAGAATTATATAGAAAGAAATGTTAAAAAAAGTTTGTATTGAAAGAAATGAAATGATTGTGCTGGTTTATGTCTCCTCACCTTTATTTATTGAGTAAAAACATCTTGTCTGATCAGTTTCAACTGCACCACTGAAGTTCTTTATGTGCACCTAAATGTTTCAACTTTGGAGCACAAAGAAACAACTGCCTCTGAACATAACCCCAGCCAGTGATTACACTGCAGCCACAACGTAATTGTAAAAACAGTTTAGTAGTATATGAACGTAATTTCTAGGAGACACAGTTGGTCTGTGTGTGTTTATACAGAGGCAGTTATGTGGGCAGTGGGCATGTGTGGTTTGGACCCAGTGAGATAAGAGCAGCTGTGATGCCATCCAGATGTGTGAGGAGGAGACGGCAGCCAGTCAGAGTCAGAGCCAAGTCCAACCAGCGGCTCAGGTCCCAGGGCTGATTAACTGCACCGTGTATCCAACAGGATGGAGCCTGGACGGCTGAGAAACTCCTTTCAATGTGGCACATCCAACCCACACATTTATCTTCTTAACATTTGAAAATGATTCATCAACAAGCCTCTATTTTCATGTTCAAGAAAATAAAAAGCTGGACAAGATGAAGAAAAAATATATTTTTCTTATGCAGCCATTATTATGAAGTTATTATTGCTGCCAGACTGAGGCAGACCATAACAAATGGCATTTACTTACAATTTTGCTTCATGAAATAGCAAACTAAATTTCCCAAATCTAAATTTATGTCACTGCCTTAATACTCCAAAACGTTCATATTCCTTCTGCAAGGACTGAAATATAATGACATTACAACCTGGTGCATGACATTATGAGGGCGAGACAGTCAGGACGAAGCTGCATGCTGAGCCATTTAACAGAGTCAGAGTACGAGGAGACGCTGACGTCTCTTTACTGTCCTGCTGGGTAAAGGACAGCTTGTCTTACCAAGGGAAATGAAGAAGGAAAAAGATGGGGAGAGGGAAACAGGAGGAGAATAGATGACAAACAGTCACAAGAAGAGAAACTGAGAGTGGCATATAGTTGAAGCAGAAGGATGGGGAAAAAAAGTACAGAGAGAAAAAAGGAAAGAAAAAGACAAAGCAAGGACTTTCAGAAAAAGAAAATGACCAATGGAAAGTTTTGACCTTAGCTTTCCTTCTCCAGTAAATGGTTTAGCAGCCGTGACTGTTTTATATCTCTGTTCTCTTCCCTTGTATTTTTGGATAGTTCTCAATTTGTCTTTCAGCTCTCCTTGTTGTGCAGACACCCTCGAATCCCTCAGCAACGCCCGCTCCTCTCTTTTGTCCTACCCCTGCTTCTGTCTGTTTTCTGGTTAGACCTTGACTACTGTATGGGATGCCACGTGTTTCGCTCTTTCACTTTCAACATTGCTCATTGGTATTGGTCATATTAAACAGGTTTAAACAGGAACAGTTAGCCGAAAGGAAGACACATTAAAGCTGTTGTCAGTGTTTCTGGGTGGACCACAACAGCAAAGCCAGTGTAAAAAGTGACTGACTGACTGACTGACTGACTGACTGACTGACTGACTGACAGCAAACCCAATCCCATGCGACTGGTAAAAGTCTGTGTCAGCCCCAGTGTGAACAACTTAATCCCAAATAGTGAAGGGAATCTAACAAAGTCAGCATACATTCCTCAGTGATCCGGCCATGTCCTTGGTCCTAACGTAGTCACTCTGACAAACGTTGGCCCAGTCTCACTGCTTGGTTCATTTTACTAAACCAGATTAAGGCCACTTTCATTGGGAACGTTTCACTGCCTTGCTGCTGAGCAGAGTAAAGAGCTGGTTGTAGTCAATGGTCCATGCGCAAAAAAAAACTATTACTGCAGCTGCTAAGAGCAAGAAGAATTTGACCTTAGGAACAAATGAAAAAGTCAACATGCCCTGAGACCAAAAAGACCTAATTCAGCGCAATTTTGTGTATTACTCCCACTATCAGTGCAGGATAAACTAAATCACGGAAAGCACTACGAAACTTAATAAGGGATTACATCAACAGCTGTTAATCCACTTTCTATTGTGGTGTAATTTATAAATGGAGCATTAGGAGCTTAGCCAGATGGCTTAGCTGTGGTTTTCACTCCAAACGGCAAACGTGTCCAGATCTCAAAGTTATCAGCTCCAGTGGGAATCCTGAGGACAGAGGCCATGCTGAAAATCACACCTGAGTCAACTTGTTGAGCATTGAGAGTGTGCTTCAATTGAGATTAGAATAAATTGCAAAATCTGAATGCACACATCAAAGTAATAACTGTTACAAACAGAAACGATTACAGTCCAACATAAGAATGGGTCAAGACAGAAGTAGGTGCAAGTGCTACTGTTAACTGCTGTTATTGTGTTACTGTCTCTTTTATGGTTGTCTAGTATCACTGTTCTTACATAACTTGTTGTATGTCACTGTACGTCAAATTAACTGTCATTTTGTGGTATGTCATTGCGTTATGTTGGCCTATTGTCTCTATTCTTCCTTCTTTTGTGTCACTGTTGTTGTATGTGCTTTTATTGTCTATATTTTATGTTATACTCCCCCTCTCCCTTGCCCTTAGGAGGTATCTCACCTCCTACCAGGCCATTGCCTTAATAAGAATGTATTCTTAGCAATTCTTCTACCTCATTCTCTATTCTCTAATAAAATGTATCCACACATCCATCTCACTATTCAACATACTGATCTAAATAGAGCAGATCCAGACAATCAGATCAAGCAGCCTAAGCTGCAGCTGCAACACCTGCTGAGAGGTCAGACAGTCCCATGCAGGGATAAAACACCTTGATATGAGGACGTCTGTCACCTGGTTCAGACTAGAGCAGTACACACAGAGATATCTGACACACTGAGACAGCTGCTGCCTGTTGACGTTACACTACAAAAAGCAGGAACTGCTGCAATAAATGAGATTATCTCAGTTGAGTTTGTGTGGGCTCCAAGTAAATTTGTACAAAAAAGGAGTGCAGCATTTATCAAAAAGTGGAAATGAAGCATGGCAGCAGTCGCCTGTGCAGCCATGTGTGGCAGACAGCTCTTAAATTCTCAAATCCTGAAGGCCGACAGTGATATATACAGGTGTTTTTCCACTAGAGAGGCGCTGTGACTGACTTTAAGTCGAGCTGAATAGGCTAAGGTGCAAGTGAAAAGACTTAAGATGGAAGGAAAAAAAAGAGTGAGAAACAACAAGTTGACAGTTTCTGAAGAAAGAAGCCTTCAAAGAAGACAGAGCTGTGTTGCTGTGTCCCGGCACTTGACGTGATTTGTCTTCAATTTGCAGTGTGTACACTTGTTTATAACAATATAAATGATGCTTAATATACCGGCCGTCACGTGACAAAAATCTGGTTCGTTTTCCTGATGATATATTATATATTTGGAGAGAGAGAGTCCTGTCACTCTTTCCTTTGCAGGATAGCTTCCAGCACAGTAAAACGTCTGGCCAGAAGCAGTTTGCAAGCTTACCACTGACCAAAGCTGTGTCATTTATTCAAGGCTCTCCAAGAAGTGCTCACTATTACACTCCATGTACCTCTGAGTCCTTGACAAAAAAAAAAGCCCAAAGACGAGGGCGGAGGCGTTTGGTCGACAGACAAAAACTTTCCACTTCAGTCAACACTACATTTCAGGATCCCCCCCCCCCCCCGGCATAAAATAATCCTCCAAACAGTGTTGTGCTATTGATGGGATCAACAGGTGCTTTTAAAGCTGGAGCAGTAGCTGAAATTGTGTGTGTTGACGTAGAAAGTCTTACCTCACCAGGGACTGCTTGACTTAACAACGTCTCGCCAACTAGGACAAAAACAGACACAAACACATTATTACTTTCAGCATCCAAGTCCTCCGAGGCCGCCACAGCCAACCAGTGAAACTCAGAGCCGTATTATGTGTCTGAGGTGAACAAATCTGTCACAATTAGAAGCAGACATATATTTGCTTTAAATATTATTTACGCATTGTATGTTTTTGAAGTCTGTAAGAGGAGGGTATGAAAACCCAAATTAGAAAGCAAGTGAGGTGAAACCTGAAATGAAAGAAGACGGCCGCCACAATAAGGTCAAATTCATATCTTCAAGAATGAGCCATTTCATTACCCTTTAAAAATGTGTGTGCTCTGTAATTCAACATATTCAATATACTGAGAAAAAACAGTTGACTTGTTGTCATGGTAACAATTATAAGCCTAATGCGACTACACTCTGTGTGCTTCTTTCCGTTATGATTTCAACAGCTTGACCATTATGGGAGGAGCTGCTAACACAGACCACCTGTGGGGTTGTTTGTTATGGGATATAAACTCATCTTTTCTATCAACTGCTTGACATGGAATCACGTTATTTTTACATCCTAAATAGGGTTGCAAAGGGGCGGAAAATTTCCAGAAACTTTCCATGGGAAATTAAGCTGGGGAATTTGGGAAATATTCCAAATTGGAAACTTTTCATGGGAATTATGGGAATTTATGGGAATTAAAGGGACAACGAGGAGTTTCTCCAGCGGCAGAACGAAAAATTCTGCGACAATAAAAAAGTCTCGCCGTTTGTGGTCGGAACGACGACGGTATGTGATCGTCTTTGAACCTCTGACTTTAATTCTTGATGAATGAAAACATGAGTCTGTCTGGCGCCGGTCAAAGAATTTCACGGTGCGGAGGCTCATAAATGTAGTGTGGAAACACTTTGTTTTCCAAAACTCCTCGTTGTCCCTTTAAGTGGAAATTGGGGGTAATTTAAACAAACTGTATCATGTCCAAACATAAATGTAAATATTTAGTTTTGTCATAAGCAGACATCCATGCAAAATAATACAATTGAAAAACATGTCAACAGATTAAAATTATTTGTGAGTAGAACTTTATCAAGTTGTAATTCTCGTATGAACAATCAATTATTTTATTGAACAACAAAAATCAAAAAGTAAAATGACATTTTTTCCAACTATATTTAAAGTTCCCTGTTGAGGGCCAACCTTCAATTTTGTAAATTTTGGATTTATTCCCATATATTCCCGTTAATTCCCATGGAAAGTTTCCAACTTTGAAAATTCCCGGAATTTTGCAACCCTAATCCTAAACCAGCAGCCCTATTTCGAGATACAGAAGTCCACACTTCCTTACAAAGGACATGTTAAATGCCCTTCTACCATAATCATTTTCAGGAGCAAAGACAAAGCAAAAAGACACATTGTTCAAGTGCATTTATTTATATTATGAAGTCCCTAGACAATACACATCTCTCATGACTCTTTGAGCTTCTGCCTGTCCGTTCTTGATCACAGCCCTCAGCAGTTCCTCCGTTCTGTCCCGGCGGCTGCACACAGCAGCAGGAGGTCTGCCCTTGATAGTCATCTATGTCATCTGCACAAACACCAACTGTGTCAACACCAGGGACCACAGCTCACTGTAGGAGAACACCGGTGCTATTGATAGCATCTGAGATGTGTTATTGCCGAGGGAGCTACGCCTGCATTCCATTATAATGATAATTGGCTACTGGGAATTTTGGGATCGGCCCAAAATAACACGTCAAAATATTCCAAATTTACGTCTGAAAGAGTTACGGAACAATGTGGTAAGAGAACAACCTGCACAACCATTTTCGCTAGGGTTTGGTTAATCAAAGTCAGAAGGAATGTTGAGCAACCGCATCAAAAATCAAAAACGGCCACACTGGAAGGTGGGATGAAAAGGCAGGAAGACATGATATCACTTCCATATGGGGATACAGTCTCTCCTGGAAGTCATTCATAGTGTTGCACTGGATTGTTCACAAGAAAACTGACAGACATGGTTGTGCAACAAAGAGTGAGAGAAAGAAGTTCAAACAAGCAGCTCTGGCTCCTTTAAAATCATCAACTTCATCTCTAGTAAAAAAGTTAAAGGCGGATTTTGCTCGAGTTGGTTCAGTCAAATGAGTGACAGCGTTCAGCCTTCCACATCTGGGAGTTGTGCGAGAGGTTGTAGAGCACCTGAAACGTGAAAAGCCCAAGATGGCACTGCAGTTGTGGAAACACACTTCTGTCCAGGTTGGCTGAATAAAATGGAATTAAAACCACCTGCCGAATCTGGCAGGAATGTTTTGTTATTGGAGACGTAGAAATGAATTTTCCTTTCGTCCACAGGTGTGTCTGCAGTCTGCAGCCTTCCACAGCTCAGACCTATCTGGCCATACAACCAGCAGTAAGAAGCCAATAGATCACTCAGCTCATAGGTGAGTGCCTGACAGAGAAGTCCAGTGATGAAATCTAGCATCAACACAAAGGTAGACTGAAGATCGGCTTGGACATCTACGCACCCACACACAGTTCCTGCTTTCCTGTAACCAGATACAGACTGTGCCTTGATCAAGTTGAGATGGAAAGGCATGAGCAAGAAACCACAAACACTGACATTTTATGTAGGCAGAGAGTGTGTAAAGTGTTGATGAATGATACTAGTCTGATTTTACAGGAGGTTATGTCTTTCTTATATCAATATCAGTTTGAAAGAAAGAGGCAAATAGCTGCATTTTATTTGAACTTAATATCCCTAACTAAAGAAAGTCAAGTAGATATGCAACCAAGAGCACAGACTATAGTGTCATCACTTAAATGACGGTTGCCACATTAACCAATTTTTACAGTTCCACCTTCACTGGGTATTGCCTACACCTTAAAGGGATAGTTCAACATTTTGGCAAATTGGCCTATTGCCATAATCCCTATAGTCATAGCAGTAGGTTCGTTAGCTTTGTTTGTCGGTGCAAGCTGTTTTTAGAACGGCAGAGCCGAGCCACGAGCTGCTCAGAGCTACGCTACGGAGGCTAATGGGATTTCTTGGTTTCCCTCATCAAACTCATCAAATACACAATCCAACAACTCCACAATGCTCTGGTGGACAAGTTGTGACCTGCACATTCACCACGCTATGAGATAATAACACAACGTTACCACACAGAGTTGTTTTAGAGGGAAATGCAGAGACTGCTTGATGAAAAACTGCCCTCGACAGGAATGCGCATCAGCGGTTTTGCATGAATTTCCCTCTACAACAACTCTGTGTGGTAACGTTGTGTTATTATCTCATAGTGTGGTGATTGTGCAGGTCACAACTTGTCCACCAGAGCGTTGTGGAGTTGTTGGATTGTGTATTTGATGAGTTTGATGAGGGAAACCAAGAAATCCCATAATGAGCCTCCGTAGCGTAGCTCTGAGCAGCTCACGGCTCTGCTCCTCCGTTCTAAAAATAGCTTGCACCGACAATTAAAGGTAACGAACCTACTGCTACAGTGTTTCCTCCAGGATTTTTTTAAAGAGTGGCGGCGAGGGTGGTCTGATCGACGGGGGGGGGGGGGGTGCGCGCGAGACCGGATCGTCGACTAGTCGACGTCATTCATATTTTTCCCATCATAACAAAAATCCCAGGAGGGAAATGCTCTGCAACAATCTGTATTCACTGACTGACAGCTCACGCACAGAAATGAGTCCACAGAACAGCAGCTTTATAAACAACAAACTGTAAATCAGTTTGTTTTTTTGTAACATATACAGGTGCTAAAGAAAATACTGTAGCTACTGTTCATTAAACAATTAGGGAGGAAAACGACACACAGGCCTCGTCACCATCACAGTCCTGCTCAGTCACAGTTTCACTCACAGTTTTAGTTTTTCCTGGTTGGTTGCTGCTGTTGTTGTTGTGCGCGACGTAAAGCTGTCGATATGAGCGGAGTTTTTTTTTTGTTTTTAATTGCCGGCAGCCCGACACACTGCCCGCGGAAGCGGCAGTTTCTCCTGCTCTCTTTCTCCACGCCGGTCAAACATCGACCCGTCTGTAGGCTACTCGGTTTTCCACACACACAGGTCTGTCTCTAGCGCTGTATGTAGCCTATGGATGTGTGTCGGACAAGCAAACTTAATCATCATTTATTTTATTTTGAAAATTGACCGGATTCTCTCGCCTTTTCTGTGCCTGACTTCCTGTCTGGTACGATCTGGTTCTATCCAGCTTGACTGCGCTCGTATTTTTTTCATTCAGCCACTCAGCTGTTGTTTCAAGCCGCTACTCTTGTAGCCTACTGTTACATGATCAGCGACTAGTCGACGTCAAGCTCAAAACGTCATTGTGGAGCAGGGGACTAGTCTGTGCAACCCCTAGTGGAAACCCTGCTTTACATTGTTTTAACATTTAAAAAAAAAAAACATCATTCTGAAGGTGTGGCGGCTTTTATTTTGCCGTGGCGGTGCGCCACGATCAATTACATGTAGCGGAAACCCTGTGCTATGACTATAGGGATTATGGCAATGGACCACTGATCCACTCACTAGCTTTCCACCAATCACCTTAAAAAAACTGTTTTGATGTGGCTAAACTAAAACACAGTGGTGCCACAGACTCAGTCTGAGCCTTGACAGGAGCAAGTGAATGAAGTGAATGACTGAACACACCAATTAAGCCGTTTCCCCACTAAAATTAGCGGGTCGACGAGTGTTTTTTAAACGTGGGTCGACCCGCTAACAATCGGCATTTGGCTCCTTTCCCATTGACCAAAATGAGCCGAGTCTGACCCCCGCTGGTCGCTGAGGGATCAGACAGAGCATAAAGCAGTCGCCCCGCTCTCATCCGCGGTGCAAGAGACACACACAGTCATACCACAGCCGCCCGCCGCGGAGTGTGAGTCCGCCGAGGCAGACGAGGCTTCTGGCTGACCTGGAGCACCAGGACCGCGGAGGACAGCCAGTCTGCTGCGGCCGGATGACGGACGTCCGCAGCACAACACGTCAGTTAAACAGACTGTCGCCATGACAACACAACACGTCAGTTAAACAGACTGTCGCTTCTTTTCTTTTCTTTTTTTCTATCGTTGTTGGTCAGTGTTCTCTGATGTTTTGATCTCAGTCTGAAAGAGAGCAGAGCGGAGCAGAGCTTTGTTTTGGTGATATGAGACACGACCGGCGAGATGACGTGGCGTCACGTAACGCTCAGCGTCATCACGTAAATTAGCGGGTTGACGCGGGTCTGGCGTTCCCACTGCAAGCTGATCGGAGCCGAGCCGATTAACTCATTGAGTGCCATTGACGTCCATAGACGTCAATTGCAGTTTTCTGCGGCTGGTAAATGGGGACGCGCTCGCACACACTGGCCCTCATTTATCAAACTTGCGCAGGATCTGGTGTAGATTCTGGTGTAAATATCAGTGTACGCCAAGTGTCACGTGTGATTTACTAAAAGTGTGTACGCTGCTGATTTCGGCGTAGAACCGGCGTGGTGGTGATAAATCCGGCGGCTGAAAACGAGCGTAATTTAAATGTCACGCCCCGATATATTCCTGCTTTAGAGGCGTCGCCCTGCCCCTTTTACGACATGGAGACACGGAAGACGGCCAAGAAGAGACTTTACTGGCGTTACCGCGTTGAACAGGGAGAGGGCGGCAACATTAAATATCTGGACATTGATAGAGTGATAGTTTTTGTGATTGATAAGCGTCATCCCGGTGGATGGAGGCTGCAGACGCACGTGTCACCGACCACGTCAGGAAACCCAGCGACCTCATGAAATGCTCCTGCAGTTTACTAAACACAAGTGACTGAGGAGAAATCATATAGGCATATTACTGCTGCGAACGCTACTTTATGACCATCAGCACCGCTGGCATGGTTCGGCTGATGGAGGGATGTGAAACACCGGCCCGATGTCCCGCTGTCAGGTCCCGGTGACTGGGGAAAAAAAAAAAAAAACACTCCGCCGCGGAGATCAGCTGCACCTGGACAGGTAGCGGAGCCCCCTCCGGTGTCCGTCAGAGAGAGAGACTGAGGAGCCGTCCGGTCATGCTCTGGTGCTGCAGATGTTGGAAGTTTGTGTGTGTGATCTACAGTAACAGGTCTGTCTGTCATTGACTGTTTCTGTTTACACAGCTGATTAACGAGCATCTGTCACGTCGTGGTTTTTAATTCATCTCAGTTGCTCAAAATAAAAGTCGAGTTAAATTTTCAGCACGGACTTGGTTGTAGCGTTTCTCTTTTTTGGCTACTTTTTAACTTTTTATCAATATAAACAACAACAACATGTGGTCCACATCGCTGCGTTATTAGACTATGGTTTAATAATCATTCGGACACAGCAGCACTCTTTCCTGCATGTTCTACGCTGGTTCCAAATGTGCGTACACCTGGTCAGAGCTGGCGTGAGATTTGTGCGTACCGTACGCTCACGCTCAGATTGATAAATGCCGATCCTTGCGGTGAATTTGGTGTACACCCATTTTTTTGGTGTACGCAAGTTTGATAAATGAGGGCCATTGTGAGTAATTTTGGGGCTTCTGGGATGTGTAGAACGAAGAAGACTGTAGATCAGAGCAAGAAGTGAAGAGGAAGGAGAAGACGAGTGCGATCGGTACAGAGATAACAAAGTCGGAAAAAGTTTCTATTTCTAGAGAAAAACGACGGGCAGAGCCTGGAACAAGTGTAACGTGGAGCTGGAGGAAAGCTTAGCCACGGTGCTATTAGCATAGCTCCAGCATGAAGTGATGGGAGGAGGCAGGAAAGTAGGGCCTGACCGATTTATCGGCGAGCCGATTAAATCGGCCGATTATAGCCCATTTGAGAATAATCGGTAATCGGCCAAAACACGCCGATTGTCGCCGATATTTTCAGAAATAAAATGCAGGGAATAAGACTTGGTTTTACTTTGAAAATGTTCCCCCATTAAAGCAGATATCAGTGGAATGTTTTTGTTAATATAAGTCCTAAATAGTCCTATTTTCCGTCAGCAATCACTTACATGAAGTATTTCAGCCTAAACACGAGTCTCTCCGTCACTCTGCTCTGCTGTAACCCGAGGAGAACATTTTCCTTGTGGGATACAAGTGTTATCCAATGAGGGGAGAGAACGGCATGAAGGGCTGTGTGTGCAGCCAAGGGATGCGCGTGAATGTGGTGACGTAGCACGAGGACCAATTGATGCCTGACAAGGGCGGGGGCTGCTAACTCATGGTGCGTTCAAGGAAACTCGTACTTTGTGTTTTTCCTTCCTGTGAAGTCATACCAGTTCGATCTGGTACGAGTTCACGGGTCGGAAGTTACGAGTGGCCGTTATAGGGAACTTTCACAGACAACAGGACGGTAAAAACACGAGCTACGGGTTACCTGGAACGCTACCAAGTCGTAGTTGTGACTTGAAGCTGTAACTTACGGTTTCAAAAGCCTGCCTTGAACACAGCATTAGCCGAAACGGCCGTGCCACTGATATCTGCTTTAAAAAAAGATCCCCCGACATTAGGCTATTTATCCTGTAGAGGGCGCATCCTCTCTCTCCACTATCCACTATAACCACCTCACAGCACAGCAGAGTGACTGAGCAGGACATGCTTTCCTTTTCTTTTCTTTTTTTTGCCGCGGTCGGGTGAATTAGTTAATGCTCGTGACTCCGGCCGTGTTGGGTCCGAGATTCAACAAGCCGGTCGGGTTTTACCGTAGGCTAATTACCGGCAGTATGCCCGTTTATCACCAATAAACACAGTAAATTTAATACCTAAATGAGGTGGGTGAGTGACTGAGCTGACTGAGGCTGAGGGGGCAGCAACTACTCGTACTTGTTGTATTTTAGTTGTTGTTGTTGTTGTTTTGTTTTGTCTTTTTTGTGAGGGGGGGGGGGTCAATGAAGAAACATGTGAAATGAAATTTTCAGGTGTCAGATGTTTTTGAAGCCAAAATTAAAACGGATAAATCACTATTTTTCTTGAGAGACTCTCTTTCACAAAAATGCATTTTTCTCAGCTTTCTAGAAAAAAAGTGGTCTTTTTGGTGCAACCAGGCTCTATTCAACTTAAGATAAATCAAGAATGGAACAAGGTACAAACAAATGGTTTTTTCCCTAGTTAAATAGAGAGTCTCCTCTTTCCTTTGAGCTGTTTGGTGTTTTCAGAGTCATAGTACAAAATATTCTCTGGGTCTTGACATATTACTCAAAATGCCCCAAAACGCTGGCACATGGCACTGACCATTTTATAAAAGGGCTGGCACTCAATGAGTTAAAGGCGATTTTAACCCGCGTCGCCGAGTCGTTTGACCCGCGTCGACCTGCGTCAACCTGGGCCTTTCCCACTGCCACAAGAAGCCGATTGTTAGCGGGTTTAAACGGGTTTTTTGACCAGTGGGAAAGGGGTATTAGTCTCATGCATCAAATCCCTTAATAAGTCGTGTGTAACCTTAATCACTACAAAAGTCATTTAGTACCCAGTACTGTGGTATGGTAGAAAAAGTACATACATTAGGGCTACACAATATGCAAAATGCATCATGGGCAGATACACGATTTCAGTTGGAACAATCATTTTTGTTTTTTAATTTTCACCTAATGTAAACTGACACCTTATGAATATGATTTGTTGGCACATCTGTTGCAACACGACAACGTGGTGCTAATAATACATAACAGTGACATTTTTTTGTCATTATCAAAAGAAAAAGGATTTTATACTTATACTGTGATTTCCATTACATTGTGATTAACTGTGCAGGATATGGGCCATGGAGTAGAATACTAGTCTGAGTCTGTCAAAATGATATAAGGTGAATTTATAGTCATCTTGGGAAGTCAAAGCAGTTTGAAGCTCTCTAGCCGTGTCAACTTGTGGTCGACCTGCTGCTAGTAACAATGATGCCTCACACTCCAGCCAATGAGCAATCAGAACCGCAGCAAGGATCATGTCATTAGGACTAACTCAAACATTAGTCTTGTGACCGAGCTTACTGTCCGCAGTAATAATACCTAGAAGCAGAGAAAGTGGAACAATCTGAACAAATTGGGCTTCAAATCATCCACTGAGTCAGGAACCGCACTTGACACTAATCATTTCTTTTCTTTGAGCAAGGTGCAGAGAGACAAGAAAAACCAGCACAGTTACATAAGATCTGTCTCTACTGATGGCTGCCATGGCCTCAGGAGATTTGATGGATGTGACTTTTTCAGCCACACAGTATGACCCCAACTGGCAAATCCAGAAAGATGTAAGTTTTTTTTTTTTTTTTTTCAAAATTATTATTTCTACATCACTACCAGGGGTGGTGAGGTGGACACACAACAGCTATTTGTATTGAGATATTACCTAAGCTCTATAAGGCACCACTTTATTAATAAACATAAAAGTTCAGGGAGGTGATAATAAGATTTGACTTTGCTTGTTCCACCACTATTACACAACAAGCCCAACATCTCATGAATCTGATTCTGTCAGAGAAGTTTGGAGAGATGGTGTACGAGCTGTAACGTCCAGTCTGTTTAGCTCTCGTCACTCTGATGGCGTGGCGGCTGGAGATTCATTTAATTCAGAGGTATGAAGGGGACGTTAGATGATCCTTTCAATGCAGCTGAGCTGATTTGTCTATCTTGTGACTTTGAAATTGAATGAGGATAAGTGAGTGAGATGAGACGCCTGAGACGCAGGGGAAGGCAAATATAGGGAGGCAAAGCTGAGACAGCCGAGGTCAAACCGTGAGCCGAGAAGAAAAACACTTAGTTGAGCCTAAAGCAAAAGCAGGAATGTGCTAGAATTTGTTTAGCTTTATATTACAGCCTAAGAGCAGATGGCTGATAAGACAGGCTGTCAGGACTGGGCTCCATCAGCTGGAAACATCAGCAGATGACATTTTGCTAAATGTTGCTCGGGTGTGAAAATCAACCCAATTATCCAAATATTCTCCCATGGATGCAGCAGCATCCCATCATGACAGGTTCAGATCATATCTGCACACGGTGTGATACAAACCTGCTTTACCACGTACACTGAACTGTAGTTAGTACAGTATGTTAAAGGCAAAGTGACCTGGAGTGCACTCAAATTCATCTTTTCTAAAATTCAATCAGTTCCAATTTGATCAGAAAATATGTTAAATTTGCTTAACATTCCCTCTTGATGATCCCTTATTGAGTTAAGGGATGAAAGCTGATACTTTTAGTTTTTATATTAAAAAAGGATGTTCCCTGGCAGAAGAGCAGCTGGCAACAAAAAGCTGAGTTTCTACCTGGTAGCAGCAGTTTTTCAGATGGTGTGACTCTGTCTGCGCCGCAGTCCACTGTAGAGTAAAAGCCCTCTAATCTTACTACTGTTGACTCTGCTTTATTGTGTGTGTGTGTGTGTGTGTGTGTGTGTGTGTGTGTGTGTGTGTGTGTGTGTGTCCACCAGTATGCTACAACTGTCTATACACCAGGTTTTATAGCCGAGCATTCTACCTGAATAGACCTAAAAGTCAATAATTATGATATATGGTACATATGAATAAACTGACTAGATACACACACACACACACACACACACACACACACACACGTGGACAAGCACAATACAGTCCAGTTCAATAAAGTTGGTCTACAATTGACACAACTATGGAACAATTGTGAAAACACTCACTAAGTTGTGAGGACATGGTGAATTAAATTGCATTATACTGTAGGGAAACAGTTCTTCCCAAGAGAGGTTCACCCACCACCTATTTTTGTTATTGCTTGTTTTTTCTCTCTATTAAAGGGATAGTATCATTTTTTTAAAGTGGGGTTGTATGATCTACAAATAGCCCCTAAGTACTTATTTCAGTAGAAGACTCTCTGCACTCCTCCCGTTAGCAACGCCAGCCCATAATAGCCCTGCCCAGAGATTTACAACATACAGTGTTGTGAACAGACCCAAAGAAATGGCCTATTTTCGTGGCCTAAAAGAGGTTTTACCTGGAAAAAAATACACAGTTCCATTGTTCGCTATAATATAATTTTTCTCAGCCCTTCAAAGTGCAGAAAAAACACAGTTTTTATTTGGACCTAACTGTATGTTGTAAATCTCTGGGCAGGGCTATTATGGGCTGGCGTTGCTAACGGGAGGAGTGCAGAGAGTCTTCTACTGCAATTAAAGTACTTAGGGGCTATTTGGAGATCATACAACCCCACTTTAAAAAAAATGCTACTATCCCTTTAATGAAACTTTAAAGTTTCGGTGAACAGAAAGAAACAAAAAGATTTAAGCATATTAAAGGTTAATGCAACTGTCTACTGTCTACACAGAAAAACCCCTGTGCACTGACTGAAATACAAACTTCTGTCTGTGATGAAGTTTGTTTTTCCACATTTGCTTTTCTCTTTTCTGGCTTCCTGTCATCATCTTTTCCCCACTTTATCCTACAAACTCACCGAGACTTTCTCTTCCCTGTGGTTACGTCTCCCCTTGCTCCTTCCTGTGCTTCTAGGTCTTACATCATGTATAAATAATAACTTTACCCCAAACCATTAAAAGTCCTCTTGTACCCAACAAAGAATTAACAGTGTACATTTAATACCTCTCTCATTTTGCAAGGGAAATCCCACCCATGCTCACACATAAAGTCATTTACAGCTCTGCAGCTCCTCTTTATTAGGCGTCAACAGTCGGTATACAGCTTTGGGACATTTGATTTGTGGTGACATAATCCCAAACAAACCAAAAGCAAATATTGCAAATGTCCTATCATAAATATCTTTGTGGGAAACCAACTTTTTCCTCAGGTCCATTAATTTAAACATGCGCAAACATTTCTCAAAGCTGGATCCTGCTTTTTTAGCAGTAGAGAAACTGTTCTGACAATACACACATGGCATGCACCAATACACACTCACAAAGCCCAGACCTCTCAGCAGGAACCTCTCTATCTCACACCAACATGATAATCTGATATGGATGATTAACTAAAAAACAACTGTTTACCACATGGCCTGCAGAGAAACACAGAGATGACACTGTAACACAAGGGTCACCAGTTAGACACGTGCACAGGCTAATGTAGCGTGTGGGCTGAAGCGTTTTCATCACTATGTAAAATTTTACGATATAACGGAAACTCATTACAGATTCTTATCACTGATTTAGATTCATAATAGTGCAGCAGCTGTGGCTAAGATGTTAACCATCTATGATGTGTTGTTGGTGTGAGACGAGATGACACAGTCCTCCGCTGCTCTTTCTCTCAGGTTGATCTGTGTTCAGTTCTGGCAGCGAGCCACTCTCTACAAAGCCTTTCTGGACAGAACATGCAGACAGCTGTATTAACAGGAAAAGAGCCTCGCTGAAGGATGAGTTCAGACAGAGTACATGACACCACTAGCCTGGACGCAGCCCCATTAGGCACTGGGCTTTGTTTTCATTTGTTTTTATTAATAATAACAACAACTAGAAAATGTGATACACCATTAGTCCCTGCAGGCAGAGCTCAGAGAGGTCAGAGGTCAGTGCTCAGCCGGACGGCAACGCCTCCGTAGCTGGAACACAGTCACACACAGTTGGGTCAGTGTAGCTGAGGGATACGACAACCAACCATGCTGCCCACAGCAGTGGGAAAGAAAGCTTAAGGAGGAACAATGTAAGATGTTTTCCCTTTATTTGGTTTAAATGATTAAAGGGATAGTTCACCCTAGAATGATATTTCGCTCATTATCTACTCACCCTCATGTTGACTAAGGGCTGGAAGAATTTTCAGAGTCCACCGTCCCTTCTCTGAGTTACAGGGGGTCTCGGCGTAGCAGTGCATTTCAATGCAACGGTTGTAAAGGGACACCAGAGCTCTTCGTAAAAAAACACACACAAAAAAACATCCAAATACCTCCATGCTGCTCGTATGTAATGTCCGTCTTGTGCTGAAGCCCCAAATTGCGTAATTGTCCCGAAAAAAATTAAATAAGTCCACATTCCAAGCATGTTTGTAGCATTAGCTCCTAGTGTCTGTTGTCCCGGCTCTTCCGCTGCCAGCGCGCATGCGCAAGGTTCGCACTGATACTGAGACCAACTGAGACTCGAGTCAGTGCTCAGTGATTTCTTTTTTCTCTTTTGTTTTCTTGTTAAATATTCTAAAATGTTGGTTTTCTGATTTATTATTTATTATTTCATTTATACGTGTATATAAATCTAAAAAAAAAAAAAAAAAAAAGACGATTGTCTGTCTACTAATACCACTTGTAAAATGAATTGTCCAAATGGTTGCTGAATTAATATTGTAAAAGTGGTTGCGAGGAAATAATTAATACAATTTTTTTTTAAAAAGTGGGGTTGTATGATCTCCAAATAGCCCCTAAGTACTTTAATTGCAGTAGAAGACTCTCTGCACTCCTCCCGTTAGCAACGCCAGCCCATAATAGCCCTGCCCAGAGATTTACAACATACATTGTTGTGAACAGACCCAAAGAAACGGCCTATTTTCACGGCCTAAAAGAGGTTTTACCTGAAAAAAAAATACACAGTTCCATTGTTCGCTTTAATATAATTTTTTTAAATTTTTTCCCTCAAAGTGCAGGAAAAACACAGTTTTTATTTGGAGCTAACCAACTGCTGATCGGCGGGTGCTAACTCTGGGCGGAGGGATACGTGAGTTGGTTAGGTCCAAATAAAAACTGTGTTTCTCCTGCACTTTGAAGGGCTGGAAAAAATTATATTATAGCGAACAATGGAACTGTGTATTTTTTTTCAGGCTAAACCTCTTTTAGGCCGTGAAAATAGGCCGTTTCTTTGGGTCTGTTCACAACAATGTATGTTGTAAATCTCTGGGCAGGGCTATTATGGGCTGGCGTTGCTAACGGGAGGAGTGCAGAGAGTCTTCTACTGCAATTAAAGTACTTAGGGGCTATTTGTAGATCATACAACCCCACTTTAAAAAAATGATACTATGCCTTTAACCAACTATGATATATAATGTTATCCATCGCTCCACGGGTTGCTTTCTCTGCGGTTCCGTTGAAAACAAATGCACATGACCAGGAGAGGGAGGAGGGTTAGCAAAACAGCAAAAAAGCGACTAAACTTGCAGTTCCCCTTTAAATGTTTACCACATATGCAGACATTACTGCAATTACTGTAAACTATTTTACATTCATGTACAGCCTCCGCATGGAAAGACTAGAAACTGCATTAGACATTATTCTGTGACTGTCTAAATGGCTTTTGTTCAATCTAAGCAACTGAATGAGGCCAATGTTAGTTTTATTCAACCTATAATGTTTCTTTAAACATGGACCATTGGTGTCCAACCCACAACTGGCAGGTCCAAACACTGTCTGTCTGCAGCCTGTAAACTTGAGACCTGTGCTGCTGGTCCCAGAAATTATGAAATGAAAAATCATTTCATCAATGAAGATCAATGTGAAAATCGTAGGAAGCAGTTGACGAGACTATAGCTTCAAGGCTATGATGAGTCACTCTCATGTAGAAGTGTGAGGCCAGACGTGTCTGTAAACACATACTGTTTGCTTGTTTTTCTTTTGCTTCCCAAAGATCTGGGTCAGATCCTATTTCCCTAACCCTGACGTCATCATCCCTGAAAGTTCACCCAAACATGAACCCTATTTAAACCTAACAATCACAACCCGCGATTGGAACGATAACACTAAACCTATAACTGTAGCCTAGAAATAACATAGTATTAACCTTGTCAACAACATTAATTTCTGTGTATTCTATACGTCCTTTAGATGTCGGGGCATTCTGGGAAATAAGCTTTCAGAAATTCAGATGAGATGATTGATAACAATTTCCTTTCTCCCTCTAGCTTCTTATTTACCCGCCAGACATGACAGAACTTCAAACTATCCCTTTAATGATAACCCAGAGATTAGTGTAAATCCACACACACACACACACACACACACACACACACACACAGGTCTGTAAAAATTCAGATGTAGTTGTGATTTAAGTTTGTGGCTGGCTGTAAAATCTGTCCCTCCGCACATTTATCACTATGATGCACATCTATTAGTCTGGCTCAGCTTGGACTCCCACTGCTGTTATGCTACAGTTCTGGCTGTGCCAGGGAAAACAGCACCAGTGGAATTCAGGCTTTTTGTGGCAGCAGCACTGACTCAACATTGTGTGTTTCTGTACAGGCAGCAATGTTCAAAATCATTGGAGGAGAGCTGCAACAACTGATATTTTCATGTGATTTATAGGTGGTAAAAGTGTCACCGCAGGTACTAAATTAACTCCAGCTCTTTTTCTTCAGCCCATAACACGAAGGTTTTGGACCCGTAAAACCTCTAACACGAATGTGCACCACCTCTTCCCTCTGTTGTCACATCCCAGAGGCCATGAAACAGATTGTTCTGGAGCAAAACAACATCTGAGTTAGACTCACACCAATGACATCATCTTGAGGACACACCAACACACTCCCCTTACTCGCAAAAGAGAATGACATCACTCATCGAAGTTGTAAACAATTGTTCTTGAAACACAACACTGTGTCACTGGCCCACAAAGGCCAGAGAAACACAACATGTGGGGATATCACATGGCCTTGTGCTGCGTGTCGTGTTTGTCTAACCTCCCACTCAGCCAATCAGTGACCGTCCTGGAAGGACACAACAAAACATCCTATCCAGTGATTTCCTTTGCCGAGGTGAAGGAAATGCTGCTTTCCCATACATCCCATCCTGAGACATGAGCCCGAGACATGTGACACCACACCACACACACACACACACACACACACACACACACACACACACATCTGACAGGGTATCTCTCCCTGACTCGGACCAGATACATCCTCAATGGAAACTGTGTGTGTGTGTGTGTGTGTGTGTGTGTGTGTGTGTCTGTGTGTGTGTGTGTAGGCGTCCATCCATCCGGAGGGGGAACTGATAAGGCGTAAAGTGCATTTGTCATGAGAATCTGTTTGTTGGCTTGAAGGAAAAACTGATCAAATTATAGAAGCAGTCACCGTCACCGTCACTACAACGGGAGCTCCCTTCAAAATAAAAGATTCAAAATGTTTGGTTTTTTCTCTACATTTGTAAGATGCAATGGCATAAAAACAGTCATGAGCAAATATCTGTCAAATCAATCTGATATCCAGACTCACATTTACATTTCATATTAACTGGATAAGAACAAGTAAAACCTATGAGTTTTAGATGAATTAAATGTCATCTTATCTTACTTCAGAGAGATGAAAAATAAATCAATTTTTCTGTCGGCAAATCTAACAAACTTCAAGCCACAAAAAGCCGTTTTCTTACAGGATCTTTCAGGGCAAGTTCTTTCTTTTGTGTTGCCATCAGAAATCACAGGACGTAACGCAACATCGCCCCTTAAGTAAGTGAATCCACAACGTGCCTGTCTAACCATCTTTTTTTTTTAAATTTTAGTTCAGCTCAGCCTCAGCAGCTTCTCCTTTATAATGACTGAGATGCTAATGATGATGATTGACAGCCGGTGGGAGCAGAGACAGATGGAGAAGGCTCAGTGGTGCAACACGACACACACACACACACACACACACACACTAGGAATTTCATGGGCGAAGCATCTCAGAGTCTTGTTTCAATAGTCTTTTCATATCTTCAGTTCAAAACAAACAATGATGAAGTCACGCAGTAATACTAGGGCTTACAAAAACGTTACACCACTGTCCTGTGTCAATATGCAAACAAAGAAAAGCACCAACAGATTGTCTCACTATTGGGAGAGCAACATTTACACTGTTCATTAAAAGAAACACCAAACAGGAACTTGCTTGGTTGCTCATCTACATATTAGCACTACAAACACACAAACACAAACCAGCTTGCTGCGCACACAGCCGGACTTACAGGCTGCTCTGTGATGCCCGGGGGGCTCCTGAACACAACACAACATGCATCACTATAATGACACGCATCAGCCCTGCAGCAGAGGAGAAGCACGGCAACGTCAACCACAGCCACATATACTCTGTATACTCCTATACATACAGTGGGCAGCTCTGTCTTGCAGAAACATTGACCTGAATACGCATCTAAAGGGGGTCAACGTCTCTGAGGTTAAACAGTGCACTGTTTTACATCCTTCACAGTATGGGAGAGATCAATTATTAAGGACAACAGGTGTATCTATGGTGTAGTCCATGATTTGTGAATGAGAAGAGAGGTGATAATCATTCAGAGCAGACCATGAGCTGCCAGGAGTCCATTAAAGTCTCTGTTCATTTAGTGTTTTAATAGTGTTGAATTAGTGTGAACGGTATCCTCAGGAGCTGCATGCTCTGTAGGAAAATGCAGCTACAGGTAATGTTAACAGTCATTTACAAGCTTGATTGTCTTGTTCTTGTAATTTTTATAACATCACGTCATACATTAGCCCAGACTCACAAAAAACAGGGCGGCGCTCATGCTTGTCCCTTCTAATAATCACTCTGTACTATAGTAATCTGATTTATTCATACTCCATGCAGCTACAATGCACATATGGAGCACATTTAAGATAACATGGTGGAAAGCAGAGTTTGACTTTCTCTCACCGACAGCACTGACCACACCCAACAATGCTTGCAGCGTGTGTGGTCATGCCCTGAAGAACTGTGTACATCGCTTGTGCAATGTTTGCTGCAGGTCGGAAAAAAAAAACTGTCAGTTGCTCTTTAGAAATCACTCATGTGCATTATTATAACTCACTTTAATTATTCTGGAAAACAACACCAACGTGTTTTCTAATGAATCCAGCAGAGATGCAGCGACTGATTGATCAATTCATCTACAGCATGATTGTTTTTGATCATTTGTTGGTGTCAGCTTGTCAAACGTGATGATTTGATGCTTTTCTGAACTGAAAATCTTTTAACTTACATTTGATGATGTCACCTTGGGCTGCAGTTAATAATGACAATGTTTCCCTGCTACAGACTTTTCACAGAAAAAAAAAAAAAAAAAAATCAGGAACCAAGAAAATAACAGCCGGATAATTTAAGATTGAGAAAAGTTGTTAGTTGCAGCCCATAGGACGCTGAAAACTAACGGTGGATTCTTGGATGCATCGTGTCCTGAGTGGTATGCGAGGAGGAGAGGTCACAGGAGCAAATGTAACTCAGTAAGCAAGGGCAACACAACTATTTTTGACCCAGTCGGGGAGAGAAACAAACAAACTGTGCATTAGCACGCAGGTGGTCCCATGGATCTGATGTCTCCACACACGCCAACACCATTTAGCCACGTACTGTACCTTTAAATGCACCCCATCACTTAACCAGCTCTGTCAACAACAAACATGCAAACACACACGCACGCACACACTATGCCATGTCTTGCCACCAACCATCACGCCACACATCCAGATAAAGCCCACTATACCAATCCAAAACCATGACTAAGGAAAAACAAAGAACTGCCAAAACACAACAACAACACAAGGCCACACTCGGCAGCGCTGACACAGCGTTTTAGCTCAGCGGCACCGAGTATGAGAATCATCGTTTAGTACACAAGCTGACCCAGTTAGAGAGCAACACAACACACAGCACAGTACATACCCACACCAGCACCAGGACTCTGCAGCCAACCGAGCTCAACGCTGCCAACTGTGATTTGTCACTGGGTGTGTGATGTGACAATACCATGATGTATGTGTGTGTGTGTGGTTTGTGTGTGCGTCCACAAACAGGAACCGAGGCATGGGTGTGCCTGCTAAAACAGTGGCAGATGATGTGTAATGTAGATGTTGGGTCAGAGAGGCAATAAAGCGTGTTTCCTGGACACGAGGCCGGCAAGAGTTCATATATATTCACATACACACTGTAAACCCAACACTGAAAACATGACTAAACCTATCAAGTAGAGCTGCAAATGTAACTGCTTTTGTTCTGCCTGTGTTAAACTCAACATACAGATAAAACAAGACATTTATCACTATTTTCTGATGTTTTATGCATCAAATAATTAATCAAGAGAAAAATCTGCAGATTGGTCTTCTCTGCCTCTAATTTCACACCTCAAATACTTCAAATTGAAGCCTGCTCATTCAGATGCTGTGATCAGGGCCGTTGCTAGGAATTCTGGGCCCCCTTAAAGAATACTAAAGTGGGCCCCTCCCCCTAACTATTCCTTTTTTTTTCTTAGACTACGTATGTATTATCGTTTTTTATTTAGCCTTCTTTGTTTTGATGCTAATGCATCTTTACACTGCAAATACTCTAGTATCTTAGCAAGAATATTTGTCTTATTTCTAGTCAAAATGTCATTTCTAGTCCAAACAAATCTCATTCTACTTAAAATAAGACACATCATATTAAAAGCAGCTTGTTTTTAGACACTTTTTACTTCTTTCAAGCAGATTTTCACTTGGAATAAGTAGAAAAAATCTGATAGTGGAGCAAGTTTTACTTCCTTATTACAAGCACAAAAAACTTACTTTCACTGGCAGATTTTTCTATTTATTGTGAATTTAAGTGAAAATTATCCAAAAACAAGTTAATTTTTAGGTGATGAGTCTTATTTTAAGTGGAAAGAGATTAGTTTTGACTAGAAATGAGACATTTGGACAAGAAATAAGACAAATATTCTTGGAAAGATGTTGAGTTTTTGGGTTAGTATTAGTCAGGGTCTTACGCAGAATAATTCAGTCATACAAAGATTAGACTACTGGGGTTTTTTATGGGCCCCACTGGGCGCTGGGCCCCTAGAGTTATCATCACCTTTCTCCCCTATACAACGGCCCTGGCTGTGATGTAAACTGATGCCATGTTGGGAAACACCAAAACTGCCCAGCTGGTGGTTAACCAACTGAGAAAGTAATAGGCGCAACAAGTTCTTCCACATTTTGTTTGTATCACCCAGAATGCTTTTCACCAGCCCAGCTCCAACACTGACACATTAAATGACTTTAAACCGCAGTGAATGTCCCTTTTGGAAATACACCATACAACAACAACAAACTAGTGCGACAATAAATTCAGGTACAGGGTGATACATGTTTCAGTACAATGATGACAAAACAAAGGGCGCACTCAGGGTGAACAGAGCATAACATCTGAGCTGAACGTCCGAGCAGGATTCTTCAGAGCTGAGCTGCGTGTGTCCATGTGCATGTATAGAAGAGTTATGTTGTGCAGCAGGACTTTTATAGCAGGGTGATAAAGCTGCAGAGCAACATGGCTCAGTCGTTAGAGCAGAGGAACAAACACACACATGCAAGCTGAGCTTTCCATCACACTCAGAAATAGTGACAGTGCATCCCTGCCAGCTCCCCAAACAGCAAGGGGATCAACACCCAATTTGAAGGCATCCATAGACGCGACTCACGTGGCCGGACACGCACGCACACTCAGCTATAAATGAACCTCACATGAACACACTGTGGGGAATGGATTCACATGGGATAATGAAGACAAGCTTCAATGGCTCACTGTACAGGACGGGACAGTGGTTTCCCTTTTGCCAGTAAATATGAGAAATGACAGTCTGTTAATTGAGAGGATGAGCTGACCTGGAAGAATTCTAATCTAATCTCCATATTAACACAGACCCTGAGGGGCACAGTAATGAGAAGGCACCCCCCCCCCTTCATCCACAAACAGTGGCTGCACACTCACTCTCATGACTGGCAAGCAGCCCAGGCAGAGCAGCACAGCAAGTCAGTGCCATTCTCTGCTCACAATGGCAGCATTTTATCTGTCTTCAAAAGTTAAATCAACAATAAAGATTGATGATTGAATAAGGATTCAAGGCCGCACGGACCAAACCTTGCTAGGACAGAATTTACAGATTGTTGTTTCTAATCGTCATATATGTGATCACTGGCATCTCCATGACTTTCAGCTGGGGATGTCACCATTACTTGTTTTTACAATTAAATCGTGGTATTTAACGCCACAATTAATTAATCATAAAGATTGTTACAAGATATTCATTCTCATCGTTCACGAGCACTCCAGATAATCACAAGCCTGTCTCGACATTCAAGTCAAATCTGAACGTCGGAGCCGTCAGAGAGACTTTAATAAGGTGACAACCACAGGGATCCAAAGAGCTGCTTGGCATCGCTCCTTCTCCCATGGTCAGAGGCTGACCCCGTTGCCATGGTAACCCCACTCTAATATCTATGCAAACGCCTTCTCGCTGCATGGGAAGACCCACTGCCGGGGCTCCACCCCCCACCCCCCACCCCCACAAACAGAGAAAGTCCTGTGCAAACACCAACAGAATATGAACGCAGAGCAAAACAAACACGTTCATATATCAACACACACACACGCACATCCAAAGTGATGGCATATGGACGTACGCACTTTCTCTGAGCAGGACAGAAGTCAGCTGCGCTCCGCGTCGGGCCGGATGCTTTCTGTAATACATCCACCCACAAGTGTATAATAAGGTTATTCTAACCCCACCCCGCTGGGACCTCTGGCTCTGGCAGCCAAACAATCCTGGAATCTAAACACTCAGCCCACACATGCATCACATCAAACAGCAGCCTGACTGTGATGCACAATAGCATGAAATGAGAGATTGTTCAGCTTTGTCTGAGTTCATCAGCCGGAGGAATCAGAGCATGAAAACAAAAAAAATCTCTGAGGATGAACTTCAGCAGAGCAGCTCTATGACACAACAGGTAAATAGCAACCACAACAAGGTGCTGACTGAGTGGGTTTAGTGAGTTAGTGAACATTGTTTCTCCACTCTGAAAGCGAGTCATTCTGACAGTGTTGACCTCTGATAGAGCGGTGAGTATATAATCGCTGTGTTGCACCGTGTCGCACTTTAACTTGACTTTGTGTCTTGGAGTGTAAACTCTTCAGTAAAAGAGGAATGTGTTTTGGCAGCGATGAGGCAGGACAGAGGTCAGAGAGTCAACACAATGGTTGATTCATACTATTTCCTTCTTGTGTTTTTCATGTGATATCCCCAATTTACATCTTATCATATTTTAGCAACACAAAAACCTAGAAACAGGGGATAACTCGTGGCCTAACTCCACTCAAAGGTCAAGAGTGGCTTCACCATAACTCTGTATCAGTCTTCATGTACAGCTCTCAGTAGGGAAGTGACTAAGAGTCCAACTGTATGTATATATGGTTGTGTAGTAACATGGTAAATAAAATGTTATAGCCTACATATCTGACATTTTTTCATTTTATATCATTGAGTTTAACAGAAACAAACACACAAGCTCAACCACTCAGGCATGGAGTTATAATCTTGTCCAGCTCAGGACAGCTGTCTGACCAAACCCAGAGCTACACGCTGAAACAAGCCAAATGAATGACAGATGAAGTCAAAACCCGGGGAGAGACAAGTAAAATCCAGCATAATAAGATGAAGCTTGGGTGCGCGCAAACACACATCTCCTAACAAAGGAAAAACATTGGAATCCAAGACTCAATCAATTTGCAGTGTGCAGGGAGAGCGGAGCCACATGTTTTTGATAAGTTCTGTAGCAGAGCAGGGTGAGGTAATGATGAAGTCATCTCTGTCCTCTGGACAGGTTCAACTTCACTGGGCCGTGTGCATTTTTAAATGGCTTCAGGCTCACCGACACACACACATGCATTTCCATACTTTTTGGTGCGCTATAAAAAAAACTGGAAAAAAATCTTAACTTTTGCTAACAAGACCAGAAAAGTGAAGTGAAGGAGCAGCGACTTGTGAGGGAGCTACCTCATCTTCTACCTGTAGATCTGAGCTCCTTTCATCAAAGAAAAACTCAAACGCTCCAATACTTTCCTCCTCGATACCCCTCCCCTCCTTTTTCAGCTCTGTACAACATTCCCAGGCAATCAAGTCTTACTATGGACACGGGTCATTAACAGTCAGCGCAGACTGCATCCACTGACTGGTCACTGCCTCTATGTTATTAGTCAGTTCATCTAGAACCGTTTCTACAAAGACATGGCACTACATGGCCTTGGCTTCTTTATGCTGAAAGTCGGTGGATGATTTACGATAACACGCCGGCGTTCCACCATCAGAAGCGTGACGTGTCCTCTCACGTGTCCTTCCATGCCAGCTCTCCCTTTTACACAGGGCGTTGGTTCAGCTCAGATGACCTCCGCTGCCGACATAAAGGCAGAGCAACAATGCCCACCCATTCCGTGTTGGTACCATTTATACGGGACAGCGAGGTGGATTAAAGGCACAACAGTGAACAGGCAGGGTTCAATAGACTCTCAGTCCATTCCCAAACCACCGAGGACACTGTACTTCCTGTGTCTCTAGTCTGCATGGATCTACAATTTCACTGAGCTCCACCAGGACCAGGACGTTATTATAAAACCTTTTATTAAACAAGAGAAAATAAACATGAATCAGACAGAAAGACCCCAGCAGATGTGTTGGAACAAAAGATTCCCCTCCACTCACCCTCCATTTCCATGTTATGCTGTGAGCAATGTAAAGGTCAACTCTAAAAGCCTGTTACAAATACAAACAGCCTTAGAGAAAACAAAATGCAGATTGCATTATAATGAAACAGCTGCATGGCTCTGACGCACATTTGACTGTTCTAAATAAATACAAATGTCCAAGTAGCACAAATAAATTATTACAACACAGTGTATTGAAATCACTGTATCAAACACACTTTTCATTTACTAGTGGTGATGCCTCGTCATCAAAAGCAGAGCGTGGAGCAGATTTGTAGAAACTGATGGTGTTTTAAGCCCACGAGAGCAGGACAACAAAGCTGTATAAATGAGATTATCATCAATTATTGGATAAAATTACTAGTTTTAGATCCTTTTTTATCAGTTTGTGTTTGTTTGGTTTGATTCAAGTTTTCAAATTGGAATGTGTTTTAGCTTCAAAACACTGGTGATTTTCACTCCTCTTCCTCATGGCTAAAAGAACCAGAAACCTCTCTGTGCCATGCCCCTCCAGCCCTTAGCAACTGCAATATTCATGGAGGCCTTATGAAACACTTGGAGCAAAACGAGGACGAAAACGGAGTGTTCATCAAAGAGGATGTGCGGAGGTGGAGGAAAACGGAGTATGTTGGCATTTTTCTATCTATTCCATCATTAGCTCTGGGTTAAATGTCGCACATAATAGACAGTCTCTGAGGGGTTTGTGGATTAGGGCCCCCTTCTCTCTCAGTAAATCAGAGAACAGTACATTTTCAGGTCCATATGGAGAACATTCACCGTTTTTCACAGAGCTCTGCAGAACAAAAAAAGGAAGTAGAAAAAAAAGAGAAACAGATGAAAAATAAGTAAGTCAGAGTGCAGAGCTTTTGGAGGCAATTATCATATTTGTCTGGGCCAGGCTTTGGTGTGGAAATGTATATCCTGAGAGAGTCATTACAGGCTGTGAACTATCCAAGAGCTAGAGGTGCAGAGGACGTTCTCGCAGGTAACATGCAATACGAGGGAAGAAAGGGGAGACCCTCCCTCCCTTTAGTGTCTGACTGCAAGGCGTTTGATTTGTAGAACATGAAGAAAAAATGTTGGAAAGAAAAATAGCGAGAAGGCGGGAAGCTGCAGAGAAGCAGGAGGAAGCAGCAAGTTGTTGGCCAGTTAACAGCTAACGTTTTCCTCAGGGCAGAGCAGTTTACACACACTGTGGGACGCTCTGTTACTATGAATAAACCTGCTAACAAAACTACTTTAACCTGTATGATGACAACAGTGTGTAACCAGGCTCAGGTTACACCTAATTTCCACACTGAAACATAGGTACCAATTCATTTCTGAACAACTGCCAATAAACTCTACAATACAGGTAACTAAAGGAAGTGTTATGGATGGTTTTGCCCAAGTAAAACTAACTGCTCCCTGATTTGAGAAAAACATACGGATCTGAGATAATGGATGCCCTCATGTGAAAATTGCACACATGGCCTGTTAATAAAAAAGCTTGTTTTTCTGTCCTATCTCCTAAAGAAGATTAAGCTTTAACATACTGTAAATTAGGCTACAACACAACTGTCTGTCTCCCCACTTAATATGATTGTGGCCTCACCTTCAACCCCCTCAATAAGACAACAGCAACACCTTTGTTAGTAAGAAAGCTTTGACATTAGGCTACATATAGAAATGTGACAGGACAGCTACTGTGATTAAATAAATATGCAGCCAGCCTCTTCTTGAATGAGAAAGTATGATTCTAATGATCACATAGAAGAGCAAGACGTGATATACAGCAGTGTAGACCAATGATAAGTTTAGCTACTATATTAAGTGTCAGTGAAGATGCTGTAGTCACAGTCACACACAGCATAACACAACACACAACGAGTTGGCATGTTATGTGACCCACCCACGGTGCAGATTTATTATGAGGAGAGTCATCAGATAGGCTACCTGTTGTGATGAGGTCTCAGAGCCGACAGCTGACCTGTACACACACACACACACACACACACACACACACACACACACACGCAGGCATGTGAGTGTCCCCGGACCTTTTCTCTGTTTGAATCCAGTGGTTCCGTCCCGGGAGCACTTCACTGGTGTTCAGTCAGCACCTTTACAGTCTGTGGTCAGCACGCTGTGTGACGCTGCGGTGTGACGCTGCGGTGTGACGCTGCGGTGAGCTCAGCTCGCTGCACACATGCTGTGTAGATCGGTGTAGATCTACCATGGATGTATTGAGGTCTAGTGAGCCGGCTGAGGCGGAAACTGCGTCTCACAATGTGGCAGGAAGTGAGCTCCCGTTCACTGACACTCGAGGCGCATTTTTTCGCAAATCCCTCGCGTTCAACCATAGACCACACGTGATTCAGGCTGGCTGCGGCTGCCTTCATCTTTATTATTTATGTTTGTCCTAATTCGTGCTAAAGCAGCATATGTGGTTATATGCTGAGCCGTGGCGTGCTGTAGTTTTATAATACAGCAACATGAACATGTAGGCTAATAGCTTAGGCCTATTATAAATAAATAATAAAGCAGGATATAGTTTTGGCATTGTTATTTTGGATTGGGCATATTCTGTGTATTTTTGTTATTATTCACAGAGCTGTAATTACTGTATGCAAACATAGAGGTTATGACTGAAAAAACAGCCACAGCCACACATCCTAATGTTCTTAATAGCATTTTAATTTGTCTGTGGTAGGCTAGTTAGCCTATATGGTCCTGTTAAATGTAACATTATGTGCAAACAAATAAGCTCAACCCAGGCCTAAATATACCATCATGGAAATCTCAACTATGACCTATAGCTGCTGCTCTGCCTCCATCTGCTGGCCGTGAAGGTGTTGGTGTTGGTGTAAGGATTAGTTTTTTCTTTGCTGAATGATTTCATTGAGGTAGCCTATGTCATGGTTCTTGTAAGGACTTGACTGGTGGTATAGCCACATCTACAGACTGTATTGTAGCTGCCTTGTATGGACAAGCAAATATGTTGAATAGAACATCTGTCAAGACAACACTCTTTAAAGCTTGTTGCACTCTGTATGTGCTCTATACTGCCCATCTGTGGCGGAGCTACAAAGAAAGCAGTAGCTATGCAGAAACCTAATTGTTGGAGAAGTGCTAGTGAAATGTTTGTTGGGGTTGGAGTATCCACCTGCCTTGCTGTCCTCAGGTATCTTATGTAGGTGTAGGCTGTCTGACTCAGCTAATGAATAAACATTCATCAGTGAACCCTCCTATGAGTGCAGTCAGGTTCACCTCAAGACTGTGGAACCATTGGCATCTTAGTCTACACATGTGCACGTTTGTGTTGTGGTTGGGTTGTATTTCTTGGAAACACAATATTTTTATTCTTTATTTAACCACATTCCTGTTGTCACATCATACTTAAAACAGGAACTTTCTCAGCTGAAATTACTGTCAAGTGCCACTGCCAACCATACAGACTTCCTCAGCTATAATTCTGACTAAATGTTGAAATTGATCAGTCACTATGACGAAAAGTAAGTAAGAGTCTTTGCAAGTTCTACACATTTGTGCACCAAAGTAATTGCAAGAACGCTGCATGATTTGATTGATTTTCCCTTGTGAATATGACATCAGGATGCAAACAGGGAGTTCTGTCACATACACACCCTTAATACAAACTGAGCCTGGTTTAAAGGCTACAGCCAACCTGAGTACAGTTGCTGACCATGTCCATCCACAATGAACCGTCTACTTCCAGCAGGGGAAGGCTCCATATCACACAGCTCAAACAGTCTCAAACTGGTTTCTTGAACATAAAAACTAGGTCACTCAACTCAAATGGCCTCTATAATCACCAGATCTCAAATCTCCAGTAGAGTACGTATGTGATGTAGTTGGTAGCCAACAAACGTGCAGCAACTGTGTGATGCTATCACATCAGCGCACACCAATACCTCAGAGGAATGTTTCCAGCACTTTGTTGAATCTATGCCATGAAGAATGACTGTAAGTGCTGAGGGCAAGACAAATACTGGGTACTAGTAAGGTTTACTCACACACGCACACACACACACACACATAGACATTATAGAGGCATACCGTTCTTTTATTTGCTCTAACGTGGTTGATTTCTCCGACATGTATAATTTCCGGCAACACCCAAGTTGGTACTCCGATCATGTGCCAAAAAATACACTGACAGTTCTGGGAAACAGAGTGTGCAAAAATGAACTGACATGATGCTCACTGTAAACAGACTGATGTTGCTTTGTGACAACATGATTTAAGTCAGCACGCCCTCAAATAGTTGTGATTCTGTACAAGACACAGTATGTAGACTATCCACATACTGGCACCAGTTTAGTATGTACCTATGTGAGAGTCCGTGCAGGTGCTTGCATCCATGACTCTACTACCGTAATAGATTTGGTAAATAAGGAAGTTACAATATATACAATGAATACTACAATGGTAAGTTACTGTGTAAATGTAAAGAAATCCTACATTTAGTACAATTTAGTACAAGGTTCTTGCACTTACTGAGTCCAGTTGATGTGATTAGCTTAAGGTTAATAACAACTTATCAATTGCAGCATGACTTCATGTATTCTTAATAATCATATTCATCTTATTTACTCAAACTGTCTGGTACCAGCGGCAACTCCCTCATTCCTGGTGTGTGTCTGTTTTCTTGGCAGAGGTTGGGTATGGTTCGCAAGGTGGCTGTGCACCTGCATGGGTTTTTATCTTCATCAAGAACAGCATAAAGATGCTGGCCTCCTGTGCACTCACTGTGTCCGCTCCGTGGTAGATGGGCCTAGAGAGTTGTTATCTGTGACTCTGATCCTCCAGAATCCAGCACCTACCCCACTACACTGCCCAGCCTCCACACCTTCCAGCAACGCTCGGACCATCTACATCCCCTGCATCTCAGCTCCTTGGGCTGCTTTCTTCCTTCCACTCCCTGCATTGCCCTCCCCACGCCATCTCAACTCCATTTTGCTCTCTGCCCCATTAAAACTGGTGTTTGCCTTTTTCTCCTACGTCTTGTGGTTTGCATTTTGGGCCCAGAGAACAGCGAAGACACACAACACTTTCCTTTCAGTGACTAAAAGGAACAAAATGGAAAACTTGTATTTGCATAGCAGGGTGTATGTACTGTATTTTATTATTTTATTTATTTTATTTTGATCACTGGCATTGGAAAGAACTAGCAAACTGTCTATGAAGGAAAGGTATAGCTTTGAGACAAACTGTTTGCAAAAACGGGCTACACAAATAAAATTGCCTTGCCTTGCCTTGCCTTGCCTTGCCTTGCCTTGCCTTGCCTTGCCTTGCCTCCACTGTATTTAGCCACAACAGTGAAGTTCTACTATTCATAAGATAATATACATGTCAGATAATCAGTAGTAACAGGGAGCAGTTTCCTGTTTGATCATTAAAGAACATGTTTATGATGATATCAATGCACCTTTGAATTAGTACATTGACCTGGGACCAGAGGAGGCTGTGGAGCTTCTGGATCTGGTGTATATACAGTTCCCTCTTTTCATGGTAGAGCGACAGACTGTGTTCACAGACAATGTTTCTTTAAAGTGTTACTGGGCTCATACAGTGATGTTCACCACAAACTCATGTCTGTTTTCAATGCAGGACCCTCTGAAGTTGACAGTCGGTTTTTAGTCTTGTCCCTGGAGCATTTCTTTTACTGATAGTATGAACTTCAGACAATGATATTGAACCCAAACTTCTTTATAGTTGAACATTTAGAAACATTATTCTTCCATTGTTGCACCATTTTAACTGCACAGTCTTTCACAGAGTGGTAAACACCTGGCTATAGCTCCACTTTAGGATTGCATTTTTTTTTTTAATTATGAGATGTGCTTTCTTGCATTTCACAACTTCACAACTATTCAAAAAGTGTTCCTGTCATCAAACTCAAAATGGGCATTTCATTTTTCAAGAAACAATGACATTTCTCAATTCCAACATTTGATATGTTCACTTTATGCTGTTGGGTTCAAGTGTTCTGCTCACATTCTGTCTGTTCATGTTTTACACAGCATCCAAACTTTGCAAACACACGCACACATAGACACACACACTCACACAATATTACACTCCTACAGCTAACTTGGACTATGCGGTGGTTGTAGCATTTTATGTTTGTGAATAAACCAGGGATGAACAAACTTTATGACTCGTGCCATAGTGGGTTTTAGAAATTGAAAGAAATTATTATCGATGGGGTCAAAAACGACCTAAATGACACAATAGTGATGTCTGTTTCTCACTGTTGAGTTGTTTCTTTTTTTGGAAAGTGTTGCTGGTTACCCTTTTTTGCAATGTCATCTTTGCTATGGTTCATAAGTAAACTTGGCTGTGTGACACGCTTTGTTGACGTTCATCACACTAAATGTTTGCTCACAAACTTAGGCTACACTAGTGTATTTGCTGCTATATGTCCAACAAACATCGATTCAACAACACATCCAATACGGACTCTGTACAGAGTAGCAACAAAGGCCTGTTACTTTTCCCCATCTTATTATTTAGGTAATCTCACTGATCATGAAAAAAAATACACATGTTTTTTTCTTTTTTCGCCATTGTATTTCAGTCATTGAGAATGCCTGCCTGGAGAATCCCTTGCCTAAAAGCCAAGACAAAAGCTTTCAAAGGTACAGCTGTCATTTTGGAGGTGAAGAAAGGGTTTATCCTGTCATTATAACACTTGCCCAAGACAAATGAACAGACAATATGAAAACATAACTCCACTTGTATCCTTGAAGCAAAATCGCCACCCTAACAACAACATTGTTCTACAAACGAATTGTTATTCCTCATTCTCTCAACATGTGTCAGTTAGTTCACAAGAGAAATGACTCAGAGGATCTAAGATGATTTTTTCCCATGACTATGCTACATTTTTAACTTGATTAAAAAACTCTGGAGTAATTGTGACCAACCTTGCAACATCAGTACCTGCCCTGTGTCCCAGCTCTCGTCTCTGCACACTACAACATAAACACGCTCCGTAACCCACAATCTTTTGTTTATGACAGTTGAGATTACACAAATATACACCTTGTAACATCGTATATGTGGCTTTGTTAAAAATAAATGCAGAATGGCCAGGCTGAGGGTTAGCAAAACAGGGAAAATGACCAGACTTACTATAGTTCCTCCTTAACTTGTAAGTTAGTTAGTTGGCTCCTCTGACTTGTTGTTGCTGGTTCATAAAACGTACAGTTCGTAGTGAACCAGTCTACGTTAGGACAATGAACAAAAATAAAATAAGATGCCCACACACGACCACACCAGCTAAGCCTTACAACCAAAACTACAGGGATACGCTGTCAAAGCAAAGGTTAACGCTAATAAGGTAACGCTAGCTACTGTCCTAACGTTAATAGATAGCATGGGTTGGTATGGAGAAGGGATTAGTGAGGTTTGGCCACTGCATGAAAGAATATCTAATGACACAAATCTTCAAGTCTTGCACTTGGGGAAGGGGAAAAAATCAACACCACTCTAAACCTTTGGAAACCCTGAGAATTAAACTCATCTCTTATTAGGTTGACCACAAACATTACCCCTGCACTGTCTTGTTTTCATTAAGTCGTTGTCATTCAGTGTTTGGAGAATATCTCAAGGACTTCTCTGTCTTTCTGTCATTTCCTTATCCTCTTAAAAGGACAATTCCAGGCAAATTCAAATTGCTCCTGTTATGCAGTAGTTCTGTCTGTCCCCGCATCACCATAGCAGCGTATAATAGGAGCAGACCGATCTTTTATTTCATTTATTGTTTATTTGTCGAGGACAGTGCACATTGATGAACAATTTAACGCCGTGGCGTCTTGTAAGTGTGCCGGATTTAGCTCAAAGCTAGTTTCTGTCAAAACAGACAAACATACCACAGATCATCGATAATAGTAATAATAATAACAATGGAAAAAAAGAAAGCAGATAACGATGCCATGCAGCTGAACGCTGCATGGCACTGCTACCTGCTGCATGGCAGCTGCATGGCACTGCTACCTGCTGCATGGCACTGCTACCTGCTGCATGGCACTGCTACCTGCTGCATGGCAGCTGCATGGCACTGCTACCTGCTGCATGGCACTGCTACCTGCCCAAACATACTTACACTGTTTAGACTGTTTACATCCGACAAAACCACTTTTTTTCTCACAGACAGCATCAGATGGCTATTCAAATATACACCAGGGTTTGTTTACTTCAAGAAAGCCAACATGTTTGTAAATAGGTCAAATGGACGCACTGAGTATGTTTACAGGTAGAATAAACAATATCCATTCCAGACTTACTCTCACTGCTACGAAGATGTTGTGCCGAGGTAATATTCCTTTGTTGATAAAACTCACGCAAGACTTCAGTGTTCAGAGTTTGTGTGAGACTTCGTGAGACTTTGTATTACAGCTCAAACATGTCCGCTTGCTTGAAGTAAACAAACCCCTCGGTGTATGTTTGAATAGCCAGAATCCTTCTTTTAGACCTAAAATATTAGGAAAGTATAGCCCCAGTTTGAATTTGCCCAGAATTGTCCTTTAATTCAATGAACTTGCACAATGCATGTATGTGTATATGAACAAAAGGGTAAACTTCTGAGTACGTCTAGCGACAAAGACACAGTCACATCATGATTCCAGCTCCTACTGCAATCAGTGATCTGAACAAGCTGAGTGAAGGGCCTGATCCACTTCACTGACCCTCCAACATGTGTAAATAGCTGTGTAGCCTACCCCAAACAGATCACAGTGATGGGCCATTGTGCTGCTATTTTTGGAACAGGTTACTATTTTCATTCCCTTTTTTTTTCTTCAGCCCTGTCACAAGGACAGCAGAGGCATACTCAATGGATGTAAAAGGAGAAAGAAAATGAACAGATATTGGAACAAGAACCTTTAAAAAAAAAAAAAAGATTCACAGTGACCAACTGAGATGAAATATAAACCACACATTGAATCTGGGACCTTATTTGTCTTTATACTGTACACCTATATGCGCTGTGTTGTTTACAAGATGAACATCTTTTTTAATAGGTTATTTTTCTTTATTCTTTATCTTTTTTTTTCAAATTAATTAATTAATTATCTTTCTTATCTTTTGTGTCTTTGTCCATAGATTGCTGCTGTTAATTATCCTCAGTGTCTTTCTGTTTTGTGTGTTTAACACCTTCTGCAAACCAAACATGTAAGGTGCCAGTTCCAAACCAGGAAATGTTGTGAAAATATCTTGATCAAAAGATTGATTCAATAATCTTGAAAATGTGTATGGCCACACCAAGGACAGGCCGCCTCCCATCCAGCCTGCCAAATGTTCTCCCTCCCTCCCCTGCCTCCATACATGAAAGACTTGTCGTGCTGACCAATCACAGGCTGACAGGGACAGACTGCAGCTTAAAAAACCAGAAGCACAGGAGAGGCTACACATTACACGCATGGCATCCTGCTGTGGAACACACTTGGGCACAGACACACATAGATACAATCTTTTAGCCGTCATTGAACTTCTTATGCCGTAACTGAGCTGGGTTTGTTTTTTGTTTTTTGTGTAGTTTTCCTCACCCTTGCAGCCACGCAGTCAGTCTAAGAATACATTTTCTTTGCTGCTGTGACTCCCACACATCTGCAACATGTGCCCTCTGACAGCTTCCCTGCTGTTTTATTTGCTTGGTAAGTATTTCATAATCTTTGATTTTGCTTACAGTCCCACATGGACTTCATAGATGATTTATGTACTCACCATTGTGATGTGTAAACCGGGGTTTTTAAACCATGTGTCATTGTGGGCAGAGTCAGCAAGTTTTCTTCTCACAGTGGGTCATTTCACTGAGAAGCTTTTTGTTTTTGGATAATGTTGTTAGTGACATCAGCTGCTCTCTTTCTCTTTCTCATCTTTCTGAGCAACTGACTCAGTTACTCATTGTCACGTGAAGAGATAGTGCTGGGTTCAGTTAAAACTGATTACCTTTCTTTATAATGTTTAACTTGTTTTGAAACTGACTGCAGTGCAGAAGATCAGTCTTATTGATGAAGGTTGCATCTCCCTCTGAACACCCAACTGTTTTGGGCAAAAAAATGATTTTAGGCCACTCTCTACTTAAAACTACTTTATAGCTTTTGGTAATGGACACATTTCATAAAGTTTTCTATTAATAAGGTGAAGTTTGCTGTCTTACACAGAGAGCACAGTGAGACAATGTACATTTTCTATTCATCTAATAGAAATCAAATATCAAAAATAATGTCAGTGAAAATCATTTGAGACGTGCTGTGGTTTCATTGAAAAAAACAGAATTTCCATTATACTCTCAAATCGTGGCTGGGCTTAAGAAGTGAAAGTGGCTATCAACAGTGTATTGAGAATAGAAACTGAGGTGCAGCAAACTGAATTTAAAAAGAATACACAGTTATGTTGGCCAACAGCAACATAATCAAGTGATTTTGTACTTTTGTGTGTGTTATTGAACTGTCACATGTAGAAAGCTGTGTCTAACAAAAAATGTATAAAGTTGCTCACTGGTTTGAGTTATTTGTGTCTAGATTAATTAGTCGAGCGATTACTGGTGTCTAAAGGTCGATGAAATGTCACAGCTTCATTTAGAAACAGGTTTAATAGATGTGTTCGCCTCAGGACTGTAATTGTAATGTAATTTTATATCTTTGTTAATATTCTTCCACTACATCTCCTGGATGCTTTTCAAAAGGGCTTTTACTTTCTTACTTGGAAACTTAATTCAGTAAGTCTGCAAACCATTTAACCTTGTCATACACATTGAAACGTTCACACAGAAATATTATTCTAACTTTAACGTTTCATTGTGTTAGTTAGGCTTTTTCAGAAATCTGATGTATTTTTTTTATGTCAGACCTTTTCTGCATTTTACATTTTGTTAGGGGGTGTGTTCTAATGTGTGTGAAATCACTTTAATTTTACCACCACTTCAACTTCTTCTACTCTTTCAGCTAGTGAAAAAAGTTTATCCATTGTTTAAATTTGGAATGAAAACTCTTTTCTGAACTGGTATGGATGCCAGTATTCAACTTGATGTGCAAGTGTGATGTTGAAGTATGTCCAATTTAACAGAACAATATACATTGCCTGAGGGAGAAGACATGGCCATATGTTAAAGAATTCTTAACTCACATATTTTATGTTTTGGCTGGACGGCTTAGATGCAAATCATTGTGCCAAGCAGTACAATAATCTTTGGACGTCATAACTCAACCAACTGTTTTAGCTGTGTGACTATGGTAATGTGCACAGAGGTGAGAACATTATTAAAGATTTGCAGTTGGAAATTCAAAATGATAATGCGGGGATTTGCGTCCATGGATTGCATCCATTATCACCTGTCCGTCAGAGATGCCTTGTGCAGGTAGGAACCCAGACTGCTACAGTAGCATCACCTCTCCCTTGTTTTCCTGTCCAGGTTCCATTTCCTGTGTTCAGTTTCTGGCACCACTGAACATGGGAGGAGTCACGGGGGATGTGCAGTTTGACTCCACTGCACAGACGGCCCGGGTCAACGTGTCTGGCGCTGGATCCTGCAGTCCCCTTAACTTTTTCCTTAGTGAGTTCCCTGTCATGTATGGTCATTTTGCTCAACCCTGCTTGGAGGCAAATATCGGCCCAAGCGTGTTTAACTTCACAGCCGTGTCTGGATCTGTCACCATCGTCAACATGACGAGTCTCTTTGGACAGAGACAGAACCTGGATGACTTGTCACTGACCTTGCGCACATGTAACAACACAAAAGTATGCACGGTCGTAAGTCGGGGTCAAGCAGTGTCAACTCGTCAGGCAAGGTTTAGGGGAACTATAGCTGGTAATATTTATATCCGCCTACACGCGGGAGAAACCAGTGCCAGGCTTCTGGTAGACCTAGTTACAACTGGTCAGGTTAATGCTTCACAAACCAATATCACTCTCCTTGGATCCACAAGCACGGCCGCAAGTTGTAATGTTCTCCTTGGAAGCTTAGATACCTCTGCTTTGACAAGTCTAGGTGTGGTGAAGGTGGGAACCCCTTTGCAACCTGTGAAATCCCGTCTCGACCCCACCGGCTTCAACATCAACACCAGCTTCCTCCTCTTCCGCATGGAGTCAGACCACAGGTGTGCTCAGATTTACCGTGTGTCAGAGAAACAGGTGACCGCTGCTGTGAATATGAGAGGAATCAAAGGATACTTCAGCTTCCGTCAAGCTTCCCCATTCGATTTGACAGAGCTGAGGGTGAACTTGACCAACTTAGAGAACAGAGTCGGCCCTTACCATGTGCACAATTTTCCTCTCCCTTCAGTCCGGTCTCCATCATCAAGCCAGTGTTCAAACGATAATGTGGGCGGCCACTGGAACCCATTTAAAGTCAACACCAGTGACCCATCATACCCAAAAGCTCCAGGGGAGACACACGACAGGTATGAGGTTGGTGATCTAAGTGCCAAGCATATGTCCCTTGCCGGTAGAAATGAGGTGGCTGTAATGTTCAAGGACTTCAACCTCCCTCTGTTTGGACAGAACAGTATCGTAGGTCGCTCAGTTGTGATTCACCAGACGGACGGTGCCAGGTATGTTTGTGCCAGCATCGGCTTTCCTGGTGAAGTCCTTGTTGCCAGAGCCAGGTTTCAGAGCCCTGTGATTGGTGACATCTGGTTCACCCAGCTGGAGAACAACCCTCTGTCTGATGTAACCATCTTCATGGATCTGTCATACGGAAATCCCACAATGACAACAACCAGAAACCACAACTGGCATGTCCACGTCCATCCCATTAGCTCAGAGAGGGATGATGACGAAAGGCGCTGCGGCACGACGGGTGGACACTGGAACGCCTTCAACATTGACACAGGAGACAGCAGCTATGCCCTCCACTGTGCCCCGTCCAGTCCCTCATCTTGCGAGGTGGGAGACATGTCCAACAAACACAGTACCATCAACCTCAGCACCGAAGTGGGTGGAGTGGAATCCAAAAACTTCTTCACTGATGTCACATCCTGGTTGCCAGGGTCGGGCATTATTGGCCGTTCTGTGGTCATCCATCAAGCAGAAAGAGGCGGGCCAAGAATCGCTTGTGCCAATGTCACAATGGTGCGAGTCCCCAGAGCAACCTTAGGTAGCTGGTCTGGCCCTGGGATGTCCACTGGTCAGGTGCGGTTCTCCCAGGCTGTCCCACACGGCCCCACAAATATAAACGTATCCCTGATGAACTTGAACGCCATAGCTGGGGGTTACCATGTCCACATTCTGCCCCTCCAACCTAGCAGTCAACAGCCCTGCTCCAATGCAAATATCCTGGGCCACTTCAACCCATTAGCCATCAATGTATCCAACTCTCCACCGCCGGGAGCTGGCACTGTGGACCAGTATGAGATTGGAGATATCAGTGGCAAGTTTGGGATGCTGAATGACCTAAACCAGCTTGAGGCTCTGTACATGGATCCTAATATGCCATTAACTGGCCCCTACGGCATAGTGGGAAGGTCACTGGTGGTTCACCACGCCAATGGATCAAGGTGAGAACTTGTTTGTTGTCATAAGACGAATAAAAAGCAAAAATAAGTGTCAAAGTGAAACTGAGACAAACATTTGAGAAAATATTTCACACGACCACAGGTTCCTATTATTTAAGCAGAAATGGTTTAAAAATGTAACTATGCTGTGTTGACCTGAACTTTAAAGTCAAGTTTCACAAAAAGAGAAGTATTTGTCTTTCTAGGTATATTATGTTACATACGGAAACAGCATCCAGACAGGTGTATCACTTCTACCCAATATTTAATTTTTACGCTCAGGCACGCTCAGCAGCCCTCTGGCACAGTAGCAGACTTGGAGCCAAAAGACAACTGCAGGGCAATTATAGGTTTAGAATGTCACAGACAGCCAGTCACATTTCCCTCCTTCACCTCATTCCTTAAAAATGACTCAACAAAACATTGTGTGGTTAATCATCAAAGACATATTGGAGATATTTTACTCATCTTGTTTGTCTTCTTGCGTGCTTGTGTGTGCGCTTTTTCCTCTGCAGAATAAGGTGTGCTGACATCTCAGCTGACACAGATACAGATGCACAATTGACTGTTGCCCAAGCTGTTTTCAGTGGTACAGTCAACGGGACAGTCCGCCTGGTAAGAACCAACAAAAACCAACATCTTATTCATGAATGGCTATCAGGTAAATTGCAAGATATGCTGCAGCAGTATTTGTGAAATCTTTCTATATATTCATTTATTTGTTCACCTGTGAAGTTATATTAAGACACAAATATACTGTATGTTACTGGGCAGATTGTATTGTCAGACTTACGACTACCACTTCAAATTTGCAGTCCTATATGGTTCACGATCAAACCACACTGTACGTTATCTCTCAGGAGTCATTTATTAGATGTAACTCAGCTTCCTCTGGAACAACTTCTAAACACTTGCTGAGTGGTTCCCCTTTAGGACAAATAACAGTAGATCCCCTGCTCAACCACAAGTTCTGTGGGCGGTTAACACCAACAGAATTAGTAACAGTAACTCAACCGAACTTTCATTTCACAAGTTCAGATTGCTTAAATTCTCTGCAGTGCAGTGCAGTGAAGAAACAAATTTTGTCCCATCTTTTCAGAGGCGTTGTGAACAGGTGGCAGGTGTTCAAATTCATTGAAAGAGGATATGTTACCTTTTTCTTCACCACAGAAAATGGCGCCACCGTGAAATCAAGCCCTGTAATATATCACCCTCCATAAGAATCTGTAACTTGACGACAGTTCACTTTTGATTTTGAAAGTGTTTACCCAGTTCGAGTAATTCTTGAGAGACCAGCCAACTATGTATTGGAATGAAAATCAGCCAGCCCAGCCCAGCCCAGCCCTTTAGCAGCAGCAAATAATAAATGAGCTTTCACTGGACACATTCAAGGTTTTCTTTCTTGCTAACTTATTATAGGAGCCAAGCTGCCACAAAAACATGACAGAGTGTTTCTGCTGCGCTGGACAGACAGTGAATGCATTATGCCTGTGGCGACTTGCAGCAGTGAGCTATGGGAAGCAGGGGAGAGATCATTAGCTTAGCCTAACACGCGCCTACCATCGCTAGTGAAACCAACAGGCATTCGAACCAGGATGCTCACGAAGGGAGCAGCTGTCTCTGTCAGCCGTCCTCCAGAGGCCCCATACTGAGCTCTGCACTACATATATGGATAGCAACCCATAATATCTACAAAGACAACCATATTAATGAGAACAAAAGGGGAGTCATCAGAATAAATTTGTTTTCTCTGAAATTGAATCTGCTTTAAAAAAAAAAAAAAAAAAACTGATAAGTCACAATAAAAGTGTAAGAATACTGAAACTGCCTTCATAAATTGTGATTATAACATGCCAGTAGTACTTTAGTGACAGTCTGGTCTGCTTCAACACTCTGAGCAGTTCCAAGTTTCACTTTGTCATAAGTTACATTGTATCGTACATAACAATCAGGTACAGTACGGTATAGATGTCACTGTAAAATGTGTTCATTTGTTTCTTAATCCTAATATTTATGCATGTATTCTGTGGGGAAATTTTCTAGTTGTTTGATTGATTTTTTCTCACCCCCAGCGCCAGCAGATGTTTCCTGACGGGAGTCGCAGTGATATCACGCTGGAGGTGGCCCTTGAGGCAGTGCCAAGAGAAAATGTAAGCAAAGTCAACTAAACAGGGAGGAAGAATTTTAAGTTTCAATTTAAAGTAATCGATTACAAAATAAAATGTACTTCCAATGAGAATGATGTCTTAGCCCATTAAAACAAGAGAGTGTGAGACAGGTACCTGACCCGCATCAAGTGATAAAATGGAGCGTGGCAAAGCGATTAGAGCATTAACCTAACAGAAGGAGGAAACACTCAGAGCACAGAGATCCATGTTGACAGTGCCAGTTTGGGCTTTTTGACAGTGACAAAAGGAAGCTGTTTATTTTAATTGTTGCTGGAATGGAGCGGAATTCAGTGAAAAGTTGCACTGACGCCTTTAATCTGAAGGGGAAAAGGTGACACATTCTCACAGTACAGTGGGAGTGGATACATTCATTGTTGTGTATACATTATAACACAAAAATGACACAAATAAAAAACCCAAAACAAAACAAAAAAACACAGTATACACATACTCACTCTTGTATTTCATTCCCTGCCTGCAGACATCTGGGGTTTCCATGTTCATCACTAACAACCGTATGGGTGCTGACAGCCAGTGCAGCAACGTGGGAGACACGTACAATCCCTTCAACATGACATCAACAGTGAGTCCAAACCACTTCTTACTTTAACTTCTTCCGCCCTGACCGGTTGTGTAAGATAACAATTGTGGAGGGAAGACAATGGTGCTTTTCTGCTGAAGCTGTAAAATCAGTGTGTAAATCCATTTTGCTGATCATTATCATGGATGATTGACATCACATTTAGTTTCATGCTGTGAGAATTCATGCAGTCAGAGCAGGTGCTGTTTAATTTCTGTATTCCAAGATAGTTGTTCTGTTGATTGTAAACTACACCTTCAATACAAGATGCTAAAACCTCACAGCAGCTCAGAACATTTGGATTATGGACCTGATTTTAAGACACCATTAAAAAGTCCATCGTCCAAGCCGAAATCAATTTAACTGGTTATAGTCTAATGTCTGAGTAAACTGTTTGATATACTTGCTTGTATGTATGTAAACTCATGTTTGTGAGTACACAAACAAAGTACAAAAATGACATTAACAAATATTTTGTACATAATTAATGCATTAAGATATTACAAAGATATTTGAATTTTTAAGTTAAGACCAAGTTGAAGTCCTTATATGCGTGTAAAACTGGAAACAATGTCAAGTAGACAAGGAAGTCACATGTCCATAACTAGGGTACTAGGTATATTTATCATAATGAAAAAAATGGACTTCCTTCTTTCTCTTCCCCCTTCAGAGCAGGTGTTCAGTTTTAAACCCTCTGAGCTGTGTGGTGGGGGAGATATCCACGAGGCAAGGCCCAGTCAGCCTGACTCAGGGTCAGCTCTACACCGACAGCCTCGTCCAGCTCTCTGGAGACAACACAGGTAACACTCGGACAGAGGTTTCTGGGTGAATGACAACTTGATAATGTAAAACTTCTACTTTACTTGCAATGCTAGTTCAAGAGAGGGAAAAAAAACAGTAGTTGCTCACACTGGTTCACTTTCATAATATAAAAAGAATGACTGTCTGTGTTTTTAGTGGTTTTTAGGTCTCTTGTGCTGAAGAATGGAGACAGCATCCTGGCGTGTGCCGACATCCTCCCAGAGTCTCCTTCAGCAGAGCAGACCTTTCTCAGAGTGGCAAACTTCAGCAGGTACGTGCAACAGTCACAGTGTGTGATCATTTTCTGCATCTGTCTGAAATATTGATCCCTCCAGTGAGCAAACGTGCTTTATATTGTCTTGTTATACAGCATAGGCCGTCTGAAACTGAGTCCAAAAGTGGCCCTGTTCCTTCATAAAATTACGGTAGTGTGTCAAACAATGGTTTGCAGACAGCATTTTCTACTGGCACGAATCATACTGTGTACAGCAGCATTCCTACAGTACTCTGAATGGAGTTAAGTAACTTTTGTATATTTTGTGTAAATATTTTGGCATATAATATATTGGCAAAAACAATATTTAGTTTTTATGAAAGCATTAATTATCCCACAAAGGTTTAACATTCTCTTCTCTTAGTTAAACATATGAAACGTGAATATTCAAAATATGATTTTTCACTGCTAATGTGCTATACATTCAACTGTCATGTAAGACTACATCAGTATAGGAAACATGTAAGCATTTTTGTTGTACAATTGTACTCTATTGTGTAACACCACGACTTCACTCAAAAAAATCCTAAATAGGTGAGTGAGAGAATCTTAAAATGCAAGGGTTAAGACAAATATGTTTGTATCACACTTGTGTTCTGTGAAATCTTGTAAACCATAACACGTCACGTACAAAGTCATGATTGGCTTGGTTGGTGTTTTACAATAGAACTTTATGATTCTAGTAAAAGGAGCAGCAAACAAAAGTGATGTCACGTTCCCACCCTGGCTTTTGGAAATGCCAGTCAATAAACCTGTCAAGACTGATCATGAAGTATGCCAGTGATTGAGACATAACAGATGCAAATATGTTTTCCGATGTACTTGTAAAGTGTTTTGTAATAGAGCTTCATATTTCTAGTGAAACTGAACAACCCAACCCTTACGTTATTTGGAAATGCCGCACAATAAATATTTCTGTCAAGACTTCTTATGAAATTATTCCAAAAATAGAGAAAATTGATGCAACTTATAATAATTGACAAATACAAAACAAACCTACTCTGATACGACGTCCAATCAATCACATTCTCGACTTAACACAGACACATCCTTCCACTGGTGATCCTGAAGTTGGTGCTATATTTTAGCTCGTATCACATTTACCATCTCTCACTCGTACTGGATGTGTTCAGACCTGATATTAACGTTGGTCTCAGCTTATCTGATCACAAGTGCATACTTCTAAATACAGGGGTGAAGACAGATTCACTTGGTCTCATTACTGCATTTTAGCAGTATGAACATCACTATGTCCTGGCCTCCTGGGCTACGATGAGAGGCCACTACTCGGTCCAGTTTCATTATAAACCAAAACTATTTTACTTTCCAAAATGGCTGAAACGGTATGTCACTCTGAAAAAGCACCTGTCTGCCGCTGTCAGATTTACAGATCTGATCACAGTAAGTCACTCAAAGTATGCGGAGACACATTTTGATGTCAGGTATGAGGATGGTGTCAGGTCGATCTGTGCACTGTAAGCACAAACACACCCACTGGCTGACTGGCTGGCACAGCATCTTGAAACTACTTGCAGAAATAAGACAGACATTAACCTTAACTACAGTTACTTATCCTGCTGTTGTAACACTCACGTATTGATTATGTAAAATGCTTTTCAGAGCCCGCATAGAATTATGATTATAATCTTTGCAGTGTTCTGGGTTGACTGCACACAGATCTGATTTGAGAAAATGCGATGGATAGAAAACAACACATTTCCTGGTAACCCCAGGTGACCAGAGTTGATGTTTGTTTTTTTTCTTCTTTTTTTTCCCCCAGATTTGACTTCCGTAGGAGGGTTGCAAATGTCCTGCAGTTGGACATGGCCAGAATCTCCATCCTGCCGGGCTCTCCTCTCTCTGCTGCAGGTGGACGCTGCCAGCAAGTCAACTTCATGGTGTCAGGTAAGGAAGGAGCCCTCTAAAAAAGGATGTTTCCCTGTGAACACAACATGAACATAATGCTTCACAATGAAAAGGCAATGAGTGACATGTGACCTCTGTAAATCATAATTAGGGTGATAAACTAAACTTCCCTCTGACCACTGAAGTTAATATTTATCTTTACGGTCATCTGGCTGTAAAATGTCCTCTGAAACAAGGAAGTGGCAAGTCAGGAAAAAAAGCAACCTCATTTGAATATGTATCAGTAAGATCACATAGTTTAAAAAAGAAAAGCAAAATTGCAAATGGGGAAGGAATGAAATCAAACGTTTTGTCATAGCAAGTTATTACATTATCACTTCTGTATTATGGTCAGGACTAGTAGTTCTATTCATTTTGCTTGTGGCATGACATGAACTGTACTCTATGTACAACATGTACATGTATATTACATAAATACAGATGCTTCAGGCCTCCAGGAGCTCTGTGGGCAAGTAATGTGCCTAGAATGGCTGTGTTCTGTGTTCATCAGGACAATGAACAATTATGGGCATTGAAAATCTTTAGAAAACCTGAAACATTTCTCAGTAACCTGACGCTGGAGTTGAGTGTCCCTGTGTCTCATTTTCTGTCCCTTCCTCTGTCCCAGGAGGGGGAACAGAGAGGTATCTGTACAGAGGTTCCACACAGTATAGCACAGGACAGGCATTTATGCCCTCAGAAGACTCCCACAACGTGAAGAGTTTACTATCCTCATCATTCCCAAGAACACCTCCTCAATGTCTGACTGAAAAATGCACTCTCATACATTTTGACAGAGTCTGATAAAAATAGATTCTGAATTTTATTCACTTTGCCGGTAAGAAAAATAAAACTAATATCTCGGTCACTGCATTGACTCACAGGAATGATTTGTCCAAAGCAGAAGTAACCGACACGCAGTCAGAAATGCACTTAAAAACCAGTTGAAATTAAAATGACAAATAGAAGTAATTTGTTATTTTTGACATAGGCTATTTGATGTGCACTGCAGAAATCTGGGTGAATCATCATATGACCTATGATGAAAAGCAAGTCGATAACTGCTTTAAGACCAGTGAGAAGTGCAAGTGTCTTCAACAAACAAATGTGTGTGTGACTCAGTACTGTCTGTGTCTTTCAGGGAATGTCAGCACAGAACTTCTGAGTTCTGTCAAAACCAGTGTGTTGATGGGCATGTTCAGAGAGTCAGATTCATGCACAAGTAAGTATGCTCCAAAATCACATGGTAACCACGTAGTTGCTCAAATTGCACTTGTTACCTTGATGAGAACAGGAGATTATTGTGAGAATACTGGTGTTTATGAACACAACCAGCTCTCTAAAACAAAAAATTCCTGCCTCAAAAACATTTGCTGAAGTAGCCTACAATTATCACAAGCACAATTATCTACTCATCTGGTGCAAGCTCTATCTGATTTTTTCACATTTCCCCATGGCGAGATGGTACAGTTAACCTATTTCATATTGTTTATTCAGATGCAATTTTGTAAAAACAAAACAATGCATGACAGGTATGCAGGTCAAACCTGTCATGTCAAATCCTCATAACATACATTTGATTTATAGCCCCTGACCTAGTTAATATTTCTTTCAGGCCTTTCAGATCCGCAGCCTTCAGAAAGTGCAGCTGTGTCGCTGGTTCCAGGAAGTTTTCTTATGGGATTGATGTTTGCTGCCTTCTGCCTGCTGCCATCTACAACTCATTTATAACTCAGAGATTCATCCATGTCATGCATCATCAGAGGGTATACATGGAGCCTAATGTTGTAAAACTGTGAATATGTTTATGAAGTGTGTCCCACCATGCGGTATGATGGTCATCTGATTAATTAGCAAACAAGTAGCTGTTTGTACAAACTTTGTCATCTAATCTTGCAATTCCCATTTAAATAACCAGGTTAGGAAACAGGCTGTTTTCTAACTGTCCACTGTAAATTCTTTAGAGGTTTCATTTTCCGCATTGAAGATATTGCTAATGTTTCATTCTCTTGGACTGTTAAATGAATGAGTGGAATTAATGTAGGCCTATAGCATTTTCAGATTTCCAGACTTCTAACATGTATGCACTGTCTAAAAATCCACGCCAGATGTTGTGTAAATATGAGAAAAAATTATGAATAAAAGACAATAATGTTTGTATGCCTTGTGCCAACAATCTCTGTGACTTTTTTCTTACTTAGCCTACACACAAATTAATATGTACACTCATTCATAAAAACATTGGTACTGTACCTCTCCTTTAAAAAGAGCACGCTAGTTTTCACTAATGACTTTATTAATGGTTTATAAAATATTTCTTTCAACACTGAATAGACAAGTTGTGAGCCTTAATCTTTGGCTGCCAAAAGCTCACTTGCCATTGTTCAGCCTCCTCCAGCAGAACCCTTAGCCTACTTGGTTTATTATTAAACTCTTTCATTAATTCGACTTCTCCAATTGATTGAAATTCAATATTTTGGTAAAGTGTTGTTGTTATTATTAATAAAATCCAGTCACTGTCACCACAAAATTAATCAAACTAATGATAATTTAAAAGGAGCATAAAAATATAGGCTACAATCTAAAGCATTGTATTTTAAATGCATGATACGATCCATACGTTTCTATAACAAATTTAAGGCATATATGAATATTAGAAAAACATAGAAATCAAAACAAAGAAAAAGAAACAGAAATGTGAAAAGACAAATAGTAGAATATTAAAGTTTTAATCAGAAACTATTCTTATTGGTGTATTCAGTTATTATTATTATTATTATTATTATATCAAACAGTTTATGCACAAGTCGACTGCTTTCTTTATAGGACAGTGGGAATAGTGATGCACTGTCTGGTTGTTTTCTTTGAACACAGTGAAATATTAAATAGGCTATTGGATTATGATTGTTTTCTTTGTGAGACAATAGAACAGTAGGCTACAGAACACTTGTTTTTATGTGAGATTGTTTTCTTTGTTTATGGTGGGAAAAGCTGTGGTATTTTATATTTGTATGTGAGATTATTTTCTTAGGCTACAGTGAAATATTGCTGTAAAAATGTAAGATTGTTTTCTTTATAGGCTACTGCTGCGCAACATCGTTGCACATGCACATTTCTATGTAGTCAGACTGTTTTCTATACTCTGAAACAGTAGCTACAGCATACTATTGATGTTGTTTTCTTTGTGTATGACTGCTCAGAGAAAAAGAGGCGAGTCTCGATCCCTCTGTGTTCACTGGAAGACACTGCAGTCACGTGACCGCAAACGTCAACAGCGAAATGGCAGCCTCCTGTTTGGTAAATTAACACAAGGTCCGAGCTGGTGAAGGAGCGCGTCGTTTCCTCTCTGTAGACCCGAGAATCACTGCTCCGAGGCGGACACAGCGGGTGTGTATTCAGCGCCGTGGGCTGCATGTGTTGGGGTGGAGCTGGACGTTAGCGTTAGCTTAGCTAGCAGAGCAGCGTGTCGGTGTCGGTGAGCGCTGGTCTGTAGCTGTAGGCAGCGAGCCACACACACACACACACACACACACACACACACACACACACACACACACACACACACACACACACACACACAGGGATGTTGTTGTCTGTGCTGACTGCTGAGGCGGGGGGAAGCGGTGTGTTGTTAGCAGAGCTGACAGAAAGGCGGTAAACAGACCTGTTCACGGGGCGAGCTGCTGCTTAGCAACTGTAGAAATACCCCCGCCTCGCGCCACCACACCTACCCACCCAGCCCTTCATTCACAGCCACATTTGACTCCATTACTTTTTGTGTGTAGGCTCTATAACTGGTGGCCTGCTGACAACAATGGTGTGCGAGTAAAGAAAACGCCCGTCCACTCAAAACAACAAGCAACAATGTAGAAATGTAGTTTCCTTCGACAGCATCAGAAACACATGTTCCGTTTCGTCGTAGCTACTTCGCTAAGCGGTCATTTAACCCTTGAAATACCACTGAATCAATCTATAGACTAGCAGCTTGTAAACAACAATCTCATGCGGGGCCTGTAGCCAATAGGAGAGTTCACCGATGAGGAACCCTGCAATGTGATTGGTCGATCTGCGGCTGATGTGGCGGTTCTACGCCATTCAGGGCCAGCGGACTGTCTCAGGGAATCCATCACTCACTCAGCAGTGTTTTCATAGGTTCCTGTGAGTACGTTATAGCGGTGGAAATAGGTCAATTATGCAACTATATTGTATCTCTTTAATATTTAACCCTGGCTGCTTTGACAGTTGCTTAATCAGCATGTTACAGCTGGTAACAGACCCAGGTGTGGACTGTGACTTTGAGCTCCACGTTAATAGTCAGGCTCTGTCCAGCTGCAGGCACCTCAAGTCTTCATGGCTTCTCCAAAGTCAGGTAGGCTACTGTAATCTGTGGATAATTAGTGTGGATTTCAAACTGTTAATGCCTGAGGTAATATCAAGGTGTTTCTTGTGTTTTTTGAAGACTAACTCTTGTTTTCCTATCATAAAATGTGTAATGCTCTGTGCGCTCTGTGTACTCTGAGCTTTTATATTAACTTCTGAGGTTCAATAACTTGCATTTTATAGCATTTGAAAAGCCCTTGTATCAAGTAACTTCCGTCTATTTGAACTTTATGGTCATTATCAAAGCAAGTCTTCATTCCTTCACCAGATTCAGACGCAGCCATGTCTCCAAAGATCACTGGAGAGCTGCTCAGGCAGCTTCGCCAGGCCATGAAGAATTGCAAATATTTCGCAGAGCCCATCCAGGCCTACATCGTCCCCTCTGGAGATGCCCACCAGGTAAGACCACACACAAGAACACAACATGCTTCATTCTACATCTATACATTAATTCCAGATAATATCTGTTCATATCGTTGAGAAATCAGACAGATATTCACACATTCACAACCATGTCGGATCCACTGCTCCTGTCTGTCTCACTTCCTGCGTGTGTTGTTTCACTTCTGATCGACTCGTCTGACCTTCACAATTAATTGTAGCCCTTTGCCCACCACTCCTCCCTTTTCCCTCTCCATGCACAAGACGTGATGTGAGAAGAGCAGCACAGGTGGCATTTAAAATGGCTGACTGGTTGATTGCACTCTTTACACTGATTGTTAATGAAGCTGATCTCTGCCTCTCTCTCTCTCTCCCTCTGTCCCGTTGTCTCCCAGAGTGAATACATTGCACCGTGTGACTGCAGACGTGAATTCATCTGTGGATTTAATGGCTCAGCAGGTATGTTTTGTGCCAGTGGATAAAGGCACACAACGCAAACGCACATGAGTGGAATTCTACAATTAAAAGAGTCACCCAAAGATGTGAGTTGGGAGGAACAGAGGCCAAGATCTAATTTCCACTGTGAATAAAACCCAGAAAAGTGTGAAACAAACCTGCAGAGAAAACACAACTTTTATTGTGTTATGGTGACCTATTCAGGGAAAGCCACCCAGATCCTCCTCTCCATCTCATCTCAGATTCATTGTAGTCGAAACAATACAGGACTCGATAGTTGTTATGATGTCCACGGAGATGGCCTACTTCTGCAATAAAACACTATGAAAACTGATACTCTTACGTTACATCAGTTTAATAGGAGAATAAGAAAGGGAGTTTACTCAATCCCAGACCAGTCACTGTTGTAATTTGAGAAGCATAATACTGAATATGTTGCTTCATTAAAACTGATACTGATGAAACCACACTTGACTCTATAACTGGCAGTAAAAGGCTTGTGTGTCACCGCCTCAGAATTGATACCAATTTTCTGCAGTTTTTAACGATCTTCCACTATGCAAACTGGACCCAGCAAAGCGTTTGCGACTGGTATTTTCAAAGGTGCTTTGTGTGTTGTCATGTGTAGGTACAGCCATCGTCACAGAGCAGTATGCTGCAATGTGGACCGACGGCCGATACTTCCTCCAAGCCAGCCAGCAGATGGACAACAACTGGACCCTCATGAAGATGGGTAATGTCCCACTATAGATAAAAGTCTATAGATAATATTCTTTTTTTTTTCTTCTTCTATTTTTAAATGTTTTGGTCATATTTTCAAGTCCTTGTTCACACACTATTATCGCAGATTTACGCTCCAGATTTTGTATAAAGCCAAGTGCCGTCAGCATCGAAATGGAATCAAAGTAATGAATCACAGCCAATCAGAATGTGAACAAATGTCTCAAAGTTTTGTCAAGCAAGATTATGTTTGTGCTGCCTGTAGACAAAAATAAATGTTAGCACTGTACGAACCAGGCTCACACTGCGTCTCTGTGTGACATACATGTTTTGTATTATCATGTACAGGACTGAAAGAGACACCGTCTCAGGAGGACTGGCTGATCAGCATCCTGCCAGAGAACTCTAAAGTGGGAGTCGATCCTTGGATTATCGCTGCCGGTAAGCTACCGTAGCGTTTGGTTTCCTCCTCAAGTACAGTGGAATCGGCGTCATCAGAAAGGCATCACACCGATGACAATTTTTCTTGGTAAATCTTGCTGCTATCAGATGTGCAATAAAAAAAATAGAAATCATCAGATGTTCTAAAAAAGGAATTTATCTTCTGCATCAAGGAACCGAACTTTAGTCACCCGCATCGGTTCTCTTGTTGTCAACTAAATGTCTGTGTTTTTAATAGGTGTTTGAACATCTTGATTAAAAAGCTGTGATGTTGTGTTTTAGACCAGTGGAAGAACATGTCCAAGGCGCTGACCAGTGCCGGCCACTCTCTGGTGGCGGTGCAGGATAACCTGATCGATGCAGTTTGGACCGACCGCCCAAAGAGACCCAGCACACAGCTCCGCACCCTGGGATTAGACTACACCGGTCAGTGCCCCACTGCCCCAACACCATGATTACATATACATGCTGAATTGGTTGTTTTTTACCTATTATTTATCCTTATAAATTACTTTTAGTGGCCTGAAATATCTGAGCATGGGCAGAGCTAGTTTCTGTTATTTCTGTTCAACCCTCTCAGCTTTAGTACTTTTGTTTTCTTTGGTTTCCAATCAAGAAAAAAACAAAGGCTTTAATTCACTACAACTAGAGATACAGGTTTTTGGAGGAGTACAAACTCACTGACAGAACATAGTGATGTTCTCTACCTGCAGGTGTGTCTTGGCAAGATAAAGTGACGGCGTTGCGAGCCAAGATGACAGAGCGGAAGATCAGCTGGTTCGTTGCCACGGCGCTGGACGAGGTCGCCTGTACGGTTCATTTTCATCATCAATTCTAACCTTTAAACTCTTCAGAGGACTGAAAGCTGTTATTAACTGAGCCAGACAACAAGCATGACATTGTATTTGTTCAGATGTGATGTAAGTGTAGTGGAGAAAAGAAAACTTAACCCAGTGTTTTTTTTTGGGATACTCTTCACAGTAAAGGTTTGTTAAGCTCTGAGCCATGTGTGAAAGTCCAGTGTAGCTGTAAACTCAAGGCCAAACATTGCTGCCCAAGTGAACACAAGATAAAAACTCAAAGCTCTACATTTTTCAGAGTTTGAATAATTTGTTAGTTATTATTAGTGTAAAACCAACAGAAGCCGTACCTGCCGTCACTTCTGTTACGTAAATCCGTTTTGATACATGATCACGATCCAAGGACCCAGGGATACACGGGTGTCCCTCTAGATAGCGGTTTGAGCACCTTGTTCACCGTGCCTAATGAGCTCTTGTGTCTGATTGTTTGGTCTGAGAGCTTGTGTTAATTAGAGTAATGCTGATTTTGATTGTTATGAAGTAGAATTATCCGTGGGTGAAGGGGATTTGCTCAGGAATCTACAGAGGATGAGTGACAGTCTAATAATAACACTGATATTTAACACCAAACAGTGTGCATGGAGGTTTGACCCAAGAAATAAGTATTTGGCAAATGTGAACAGGGCAATGACTCAAAACACAACAGATCAAGTGGCTGCTGACACTGTCTCCGTCATGAATACAATTTCCATTTTCTTTGTGATTATTGCATGTTATCAAAATGTTGCTTATTACTATTTATTATTATTTCCTTCTCTCAGGGCTTTTTAACCTTCGTGGTGCCGACATCGAGTACAACCCAGTTTTCTTTGTGTATACCATTGTGGGAATGAACACATTAAGGTAATGGAATATAACACAGCACAGTTGTTCAATAAGTGATTAATTACCTTAATACTGCTGCCTTAAATGACAGGCTTCACAATGAAATTACAGTTTTTTGTTCTTTTTATTAAATACTATAAAGTTGTGCTGCTTTTTGGTCAAAAGCAACATGTTTATTCTTATTATTTATATTTCCCCTGGCTATTAAGGAACTTTCAAGACCTTTTTGTTTACATGGTCACTTTTAAATTTGTAACTATACTATTGGTCATAACCTTGATTTTTATCTCCCAAATATTAACTTTGCACAAATAAAGTAGCAGACAATTTTGCAGTCATGCATTTTTAAATAGAAAAAGAGCAATATTGTACTAACACAATGAGGCACATATAATCCTAGACATACATGAAAGCCATCAAAGATTTCTGCTACCTTATTTCTCACTGATGAGCTTCCTCTTCCTGCCAGGCTTTTTGTGGACCGAAACCGCCTTTCTGATCCCGCTCTGAGAGCCCATCTGCAGCTGGACTCTCCCAGCAAGCCCGAGCTGAGCATCCAGACCTTCCCCTACGAGTCGGTCTACACCGAGCTGCAGGCTGTCTGCGCTGCACTCGGCCCCAAGGACAAAGTGTGGATCTGTGACAAAGCCAGTACTGCTCTCACGCAGGTCATTCCCAAGGTGAGAAGTTAATTAATTGTGTTAATTTTAGACAATAATAAAAAAAAAATTGCTTGATTATTTCTCGATTGTTTTTCCCGACTCATAGATTAGTATGAGAAACTGCTTCCTATCACGCCTCAACCTAAAATTTTATGAATTACCATTTTCTCACCTGCTGAAACTATTAGTACAAAAAACTACACGTACTTTTTAAAAACAAGATTGTAGTGTACATCCTTGAAGCAGACACATTCTGATGTATTTTGGTATTAGAATAGAATAAACTTTATTGTCCCTCAGGGGAAATTTGTTGTGGACTCGAGTGCATGGTAAGAGCTGCCATAGACAATAAATATACCTAAAATACACAAGACAGTTTGAGACGTACATGTACACACACACTCATGACACACCCAGTGAAAGATTTAAAAAAAGAAAAACAAACAAACAGAAAAACTGAACATTAGTTATCGCACACTTTCCAGGAAGAAAAAAACCCTGATGTTTCCTCATGTGACAACAGTCAATAGCTAATGTACTGAACCGCCGAGGCCTTTAAATGAAAAGAACTGTTCTGTTGGCTTTGACAGCAGGCACTACTCAGAAGATATGTTGAAGAAAATGTAAGGTGAAATCTGTAAACATGTTCTCTTGATTGGTTTCAGGCTCACAGGACTCCAATTCCCTACACTCCACTCTGCCTCGCTAAGGCTGTGAAGAATGCCACTGAGATTCAAGGCATGAAAATGGCCCATGTAAGAACCTTTGAGTCCAACATTTGCATGTTCATATCTTTTATTTGGTTTGTGACATTAGTTATATTTTTTCTTGTGTTCAGACAATGAAACCAAGAATGATGGTACCTGCTTGACAGTTTCAACAGTGACTCCAGTCTTCCTCAGAAGCGTCAGCGATGATGCTTCTGAGGAAGACTGCTTGACAGTCGAAACTGTCAAGCAGGTACCATCATTCTTGGTTTATGACATTCTTGTGAACTGTTGGGTTCTGAGTGTTCATCTTGTGCAATTGAACCAACAGATCAAGGATGCAGTTGCCCTTTGTGAGCTCTTTGCTTGGTTGGAAAAGGAGGTAATTTCTTTATTTGCCTGTGTTCAAATCTCTCTGTCCTGTCAACCTGTCCTGTTAACTCTTTGAGGAAATGGCTATTTAAAAAGAGTATGTTCCTATTGACCACAATTTTCATTCACCATGTTACAGTAATCTATATTTTGACCAATCCTCCAAAACCCATCCCTTTTTAAGTCTAATAAAGAATATACAGTAACAGCCCAAAAGTTAAAGTCATTTATACAGTACTTGTGCGAGTGTCAGGGACGGATGTAGCTCCGGCTTTGATTTGAACGTTGGTAACACCCTCTGGCATGACTGTGGTTACTGTTTTATAGATTCCAAAAGGCACAGTGACGGAGATCTCTGCTGCTGACAAGGCTGAAGAACTTCGCAGGTATGCGTTTACTTATTTGTTTTTCTGTGGAACTGTCTTGATGAATGTCATCATCTGGCTGACCAGCTCATCCAGTTTTAACCTCCACCTCAGCTTCTCTGTTTGATCTGCTGTGTGTGAAAGATGCTGTGTGCGATCTTGCCACAAGTGACCACTGTGGAGTTACAGCGCCCTCTGCTGGACATGGAAGTGACAAAACGACCATTGAAGGCTGTAAAACAAAAACAGTCTATTCATTGTCACACTGTTGTGTTATCCTTGTGCACCGCCTGTGCTAACATTTGTTTGTTAAGACATCCTGTGCGAGAGCTGCTTTTTATAAAGGTATTTCTATATTTCTCTTTCAGTCAACAGAAAGATTTTGTTGGCCTCAGTTTTCCCACAATCTCCGGCGTTGGTCCAAATGGAGCGATCATACATTACAGGTCAGTTGGAGAAAGAAAATACTCAATGTAACAGTATACGCTTTTGTTGTTGTTGTTAAAAAATATGAAATAATCTGTTATCTCTGACTTTTTTCTGTTTCCTTTAGACCGCTGCCTGAAACCAACAGAACCCTCAGCTTGAATGAAGTTTACCTGATTGACTCTGGAGCCCAATATGTGTAAACAGGATCATTTATACATACATAAACAAATACGACCATGTCGACCATCCACTGATGTCTTGTATTAGTACGACTTTTATGCCTAAAGTTAGACAGCCATCAAGAGCAGAGCACAGACAATAGAAATAGTTGTGTTTTTTGGTGCAGTACAATAAAATACATCTGCATCTCTATTGTGTCTTTGGCAGTGATGGAACCACAGACGTCACACGCACCATGCACTTTGGGACACCATCTGCTTTTGAGAAGGTAAATCTGAGCTATTCCTCTTCTCAACATGTAAAATACAATTTAACTAAGAACCAGTGCAGTGTGATTATATATACAGCTCTGGAAAAAATGAAGAGACCACTCAACAAAAGGATCAGTTTCTCTGGTTTTACTATTTATAGGTATGTGTTTGAGTAAAATTCAATTTTTATTTTTTTGATTTATTCTATCAACTACCGACAACATTTCTCCCAAAATTGAAAAAAAAAAAAAGTCTTTTAGAGCTTTATTGGCTAATGACTAAACTAGTCTAAATAACAAAAATATCAAGTCTTTTCAGACCTTGAATAATAATAATTATGCAAAGAAAACATGTTCATATTTACTCCTAAACAACACAGCAAGAATATTTGAACTCAAGAGTTTATAAATCAGTTTTTGTGGGATAATGTTAGTTAGTTAAAATATTCTTGCCGTGTTCTTTAGGAATAAATGTGAACATGTTTTCTTTGCATTATTATTATTATTATTGTTGTTGGTCTGCAAAGACTTGATATTTTTGTTATTATATTTTGGGAGAAATGTTGTCGGTAGTTGATAGAATAAAACAAAACAAAAAAAGAATTTTACTCAAACACATACCTATAAATAGTAAAACCAGAGAAACTGATAATTTTGGGAGTGGTCTCTTAATTTTTTCCAGAGCTGTATATTATATACTGACTAAATTCATCCCTCTTTGATTTTAACATAGTGTAATCTCTGTTTTTTCCTTAAGGAATGCTTTACCTACGTACTGAAGGGACACATCGCTGTCAGTGCCGCTGTTTTTCCCAATGGAACAAAAGGTACAACCCTCTACTCTGACATGAAGCTGACCTCACACTGCACACTCTGTACCAGTATTAAATAGCACCGTTTTACATCTTGTGTTGAATGTAAATATCTGCTGTCTCAGACCAAAAACAAGTCATCAGTAAACATGTTGAAGATAAATGCAGGCATCCCCGTGGTGAATCAGCAGCTTGTCATGTGCAGACAGAAATTTGCTGTCATGCAGTGACTGGAGAGACACTGTGGACACCTGTGGAAACCCCAAACAAATATAATTCCCCCAATGGGGAACTTGTCCCTTTAATCACAGCAGTCACATGAGTCCAGTTTTAGTCAGTGGAAATGCAGAGTCATGATAAAACGTGGCATGGTAAGTAGTTAAATCCAATCTGAATAGTAGAATAGTTTCTGATACGTTACATCTGATGGAGGGAAACTCCCTGTTTGATCACATGGAGAATAAAAGATTACTTTGTAATACTTTCATGATTTCATTTTCACTTTTCCAGCATGCAGAGGGTAGAGTATCAGAACAGCACAAGGCCAGCACATGGACTTGAGGATCATATTTAGGCCAAACAACATTTCAATATTTTGTTACAGGGTTCTTACGGATCCTTAAAAAGTCTTAAAAGGCATTGAATTCATTAATCTAAAAACAAGGCCTTAATTGGCATTAAAATGTCTTAAATCAATTTTTCAAAAGTCTTAAAAATGTTAACACATAATAAGTGGTATTTTATGGTTGTAATTAGTCTCAAATCTCAAAATAATTGGTAACATTCCGACATAGAGAAGTTAGTGGCGGCCGTCAACGCTAAATTTCCCACAGCCAACAGCTCCCGAGTCAGTGTTTTTTGTTTTTTTTCCGGACTTTTTATGCATTTATTTTGAAAGGACAGCTGGAAAGAGACACAATCCAATGTTCATGTAGCAGTCACTTTACCTTGGATCACATAGGAAAGTGGGTCAAATTGTCCCTAACCCTATGTAATTGATGTGGTGTTTTTTTTTTTCTTTTTTCTGCATTTGTGTTTATTATGAAGTCGGTCTTACATTTCATTTCAAGTGGCTTTAAAAAAGTCTTAAAAAGTCTTAAATTTAACTTGGCTTAAGCTGTAGGAACCCTGTGTTACCTTCAAAATATGGAAAAACAAAGCTATTGTGGTTTACTTGTGTGATTGTTAGCTGATCTCCCGTGCTCTCCCCAGGCCACCTGCTGGATTCATTTGCCCGTGCAGCTCTGTGGGAGTCAGGACTGGACTACCTCCATGGCACCGGCCACGGTGTGGGCTGCTTCCTCAACGTCCACGAGGGGCCCTGCGGCATCAGCTACAAGACCTTCGCAGATGAACCACTGGAGGCCGGCATGATCGTCAGTGACGGTACGCCAGGGGTTGGCACTTGGCAGGGGTTGATTAAAGGCTCAATGAAAGCAATGCATTATACTCAAAGCACCAGCATGTGGCCAAAGGCATTTCTCATAATCCCCAATGACTGATGTGGAAGTGGAAAGCTCTTCCTGTTCTAAATCAACATCTTATTCCTTTTGCCTTTTTATAGAGCCAGGATACTATGAAGATGGATCTTTTGGCATTCGCCTGGAAAACGTGGTCCTTGTTGTACCAGCTAAACCCAAAGTAAGACTTTAAACCAGAGGAAAAACTGAGTGCTGTGCTACTGACACTGCAATGCTATAAAATTCAAGTAGTATGGATAACGTATTTAACTCATAATTGAACAATGTTCTGTCCTGTGCTTAAAGGGATAGTAGCATTGTGGGGTTGTATGATCTACAAATAGCCCCTAAGTACTTTAATTGCAGTAGAAGACTCTCTGCACTCCTCCCGTTAGCCACGCCAGCCCATAATAGCCCTGCCCAGAGATTTACAACAGACATTGTTGTTAATGGACCCAAAGAAACGGCCTATTTTCACGGCCTAAAAGAGGGTTTACGTGAAAAAAAATACGTTGCTAACGGGAGGAGTGTAGAGTCTTCTACTGCAATTAAAGTACTTAGAGGCTATTTGTAGATCATACAACCCCACTTTAAAAAAATGCTACTATCCCTTTAATTAGTTGTACATAAGTTGCGATGAATTAATAAGGAATGTTCTTATATTTGTTCTCACCTGTGTTTGCGTGTGCAGTACAACTATAGAAACAGGGGGAGTCTGACGTTCGAGCCCCTCACTCTGGTCCCTATCCAAGTCAAGATGATGAACACAGAGCTGCTCACTCAGAAGGAGGTGAGTACAGTAGGATCCACAAATACATTACATCAGAGAAGAATTCACTCTGTTCAAATGTCAAATTCATCTCAAAAAGATTTTATTGGCAATGTGATGAACACTTGAAATACAACAACAACAGGAGCAGATGGATCAATGCGAACAGATTATCTTAAGATGATCTATATTAAAATCAGAAACAATTGTTTTGAATGTTCGATATCATCTGCAGCTATTTCTAGTACATAACGTGCTACTTAAACACAGTTCACAGTTTGACTCTCACTTCACTGTCCTGCAGCGGGACTGGGTGAACGAGTACCACAGGAAGTGCCGGGAGGTGGTGGGGGCGGAGCTGGAGAGGCAGGGCAGGAAGGTGGCTCTGGATTGGCTGATCAGAGAGACCGAGCCAATCGTCTGAGGACTGACTGTTTTGCAAATCCAGTCACGTTTGGAAGAAGTACTTTTACGATCGATTTCTCTGCAGTGATAATCGTTTGTATTTTTCTCATCTTTCTCTGTGTCTCCCACTCTGCTTCTTTTTGTAAAGCACATCGTATCAGCAGTTTTATTAAAGATCAATGAAAATCATGAAACACTTGTACGTCTCTAATGTTCTGTGTCTCAGATGAGATGATCTGATTATCCAATTAGGTTCTGTAAACTGCAGTGCTATGGAAAGTATATAGCCTTTATACATGAAGTACATTAAAATTGGATCGCATATACCCACCAGAGTATATCTTTAAACACTATTCAAAGAGATGACTAAAAGCGAGTTTTGTAGTATGTTGTTTGCTATAGTGTATATACAAAGTTACCAGGCTTGACTATAGAATCTTTCTGCATCCACCTGAAAGTATTACACTGCCCAGCTGGGCCTGAGAACAGTATTGCTCCTCAGTCCAGTGATGTCAACACAGGTAATTACCGTAAAAATAAAACTGGATGGTGCAACTGCCCACTCTTGTGCCCACCCACATGTTTTCACCCCCCCACACACACACACACACAAAATCAAAGCTGCGACTTCAAAGATACTTTTACAAACTCCTCTGGATAAAGTCTGAACTTGTTTCATTGGGGTTTTAAAGGGATACACCAGACAGACTGATAAAAAAAAACAAACAGAAAAGATGCAGCAGTTGTGGTTATATATCTTGAAATTTAGTCCCATGCTTCTAAAGCAGCTGATTTAGCTTTTCTAGTCCTAACACAAGCCCAATGATGTCACTGTGACATCATTTCCCAGGCTTCACAAAGCTCCTCTAGATCCCATTAAAGACATTATAACACTGTTTCCACACGTCTATGAACTACAAGCCCTACACACACTCTAACCTTTGATAGATGCAGCCGCAGAGCTTGAATCTGAAGTGCCTCCTGCCCAACTGCCCCCCCACACCCACACCTTCACCCTGAGTCCTCACTTCCCCCTAAAGCTGCATGTAAAATATGGGAGGGTCCAGGATGACGCCACTGTTCGGATCACTGGCGTACTCTTGAAACGACAGGGGCAGTGACGGTGCAGTTTGCTCCTCCGGTCTCTGTGGGACTTGGATCCCCCTCTTCTTCTCCTCCTCCTCCTCCTCCTCCTCCTTCACTCCTATGGGCAGCGGGTTGCTGTAGATGTAATAGATCCTGGAGTTGTCCTTGGCTGCCTCTGGTTTCCTGAAAAAGGCCAGAGGGTTGATGAAGCTGGTCGACCTCTTCACTGCTTTGACCGCCACGGGGTCGGCCGGCTCCCCTCGGGTCACTGCACTCTCATACACGTGGGCTCGCTTTGACTGCCTGATGAAGGAGATGGTACTGAGTGCACTAATGGATCTAATGTCATGTCACATTGCTGCACCCTTTTCTGAATTAACAGTAGCTTGAAAACCACTCACTCAATCACACTACTAAAGTAAAGGTTTCTCTCTGAATCTTCAGGTATATAAATCAGTACTCAGGGTATGATAAAGCTTCCTCACATAACATCACACCAGGAATCTGTACCGAGAGTTTGCTGTGCTAATTCTTAAAAGTATCAAAACTATGGTATGTGATGTTCACCTGGTGCGGCTGTAGCAGACAGTGATGCAGTACAGGCTGGTGATGGTGAGGACACACAAGGCCAGAGCAATCATGACAATGTTGAACACCTTAACATCTGAGTGGAAGAAAAGACAAGAGTTTCACTTGAGAGAACCAACGAAACATGATTAATTCAGATAAAACTGGAGGATGACATGTTACAAAGTGTGGAACGTTTTTGTGCAAAGAGCTGCTCTTCTATAGCAGAGAACAGTTTGATCATGAGGATTGAGTTTAAAGAAGAAGTTTCCTCCTTTGTTGGCTGTGAAATAAAAGAAAGTAAAACATTCTAATAAGAGAAACATAAGTGTCAGAACGCACCGAACAGAGCTGTGTTCACCTCCTCGTCGTGCAGACCTAAGGCCGCGGTCCCGTTCAGACGCAGGCTGTCTGCTGTCATTGCTCGCTCCTGTTGGGCTGCGCTCATGTTGCTGCCATTGGCATCCCAAAACATGGACTAAAGGCTGAGCCTCCAGCCTCTTCTCACTGGTTTCAATAGAAAGTTGGGCCATGTGACCCAAACAGCTTGACTGAGTTGCTGTGGAGACACCCCCTCTTTTGTCAGCCCTCGGTTCGAGTAGGAAGCCCCCCACCCCCCACCTCCCATCCCTCTCCCCTACTCTGCTTGTTTACTGCTCATTATTCTGTGCAGCTTTTTTTTTCTTGCTTTTTTGGGAGGAAAGGGGGGCGCTGAGGGGAAGGAGATGTTGGTGCCTTTTATATTCTGAGTGGTGACCCAAAACAGAGAGTTTCCATGCTCTCGGCTTGCAGTGAAAATATGTGAGAGGAAACAGGTGGATTCAAAGGTAGTTTCAAGGTTACACTTTGAAATACAGTATTTCACAACTATTTGTTCTTACAGCAGCGTAAACGATATTCCATTATATCAGCGGCGTTCTGTGAGACAGATATGAAGTTTTGTTGCCTTCAGCAGTCACATTACATTTCAAGTGCACCATGTGCCCTGTTATGTAGGTTTGAGTAGGTTTCAGTGAGACTCCATTGTATTGTAGCCAGTGTCATCTTGCAAATGTTTATGTCTCACAGATCACCTGAAGATAATCGAATGAGCATTTTATTGACGTAAATCTATCCAGAGCATTATAGGAAGTAGCCAAGAATTGAAAAGAAAGACAGGAAATAAGTGGAACAAAACCATGTGCCACAACTTTGTGGTTTATTTTTAAACCCACTGTCTTTCTCACTGGATGTTTCGTGTGTTTTGGGAAAAGTGAAACAACTTCCCTGAATCAGGAAGCCAGGACCAGATCCAATATTTCCAAAGAGCTACTAGAACCAAGGCCAGCAAAAAAGGCAACAATGGCTGCATTCTGCTTTCTTCTTATGCCTCACTTCACCCACCAGCACCATGGGAGATATTATGCAATTAGTTGAGCTCCTAATTAAAGGGGGTTCTGTTTTTCAGTTTGACAAGTGGAGTAGAGAGTGACCTTTTTTGGGGGGTGAAGTTAACCCTCAATATAGGATGAGTCACAATAAGTGCTGTAAGCTATAGATAGCCTATCGCCAGGAGAAGCATGTCAATGTCCACATTCACTATCATCATATTTTGATGATAAATGATCTGCTCCTTTCATGCAATGAAGGTAAATGGTTGTTTCTATTAGGTTTCTTTTACTTTAATGGGATTTCTTTTATTCAGTCTTCTGTACTCTCTTTTTTCTGGTTTCGAACAAAAATACCAAAGATCAAAGATAATGGTCTCTTAAGTCAAGCTACTAAAGTGTTTTTTTTTTTTTTTTTCAGTCTTATCTGGCACCTGCTACAAACATTAATGTGTCTGACTAGTCAGCCTCAGCCCACCATGAAAGTCCAAAGTTGCCAGGTTTTTCTCAGCAGTCTGGAAAGCTTCAACCAAGTCCTTCAAGTTGAGAGTCAAGGCTCCTGAGAATAAAGACTACATCTACTTGTAGTTAGTTTGTGGATCTCATTAGGTGGAGAGTGTCATGGAAAAGTTTTTTTACTGGTACGAGAAAACCAGAACCAAGGAAATGTATTTCCTTCCACATGGATCCCATTGATTGATCTTTCTAATGAGTGTTTTGTTTGAGACATAATAGTGGTTGATACAACTTGTGCTGCACTGGTCAAAAAGCCACATGACATCAAGGTCAGATAAAAAAAAAAAAAACCTCAGTCTTTGGCATGTGGAGTTTGTTCCTGTGTTGTTGTTGGTGTTCTGCTTTTATCCCACAGTTCAAATAAAAACTACACTCAAACATATTATTATTGCATAATTGATCTTAGTTATGTTTTTCACTGTCAGATGTTCATAGAAGAATTAATATTGATCATACTGTAACTAAAATATAATCAGTATTTTAGTACGTTAAAGCAGAACAATGCAAGTCGGCCGGAAATAGCTCGCTCCTTCGTTGGTTTCTCTTTTTTTCCCTCTCCGGAGCTCCCCCACAGTTCTGGGAGGCACATGTCACTGTCGTAAAAAAAAAAAAAAAAACTCGCCGCCACCACCTCCGCCCCCTACACGTGCTTGTGTTTACTGCTGTTTGCTAAGCCCTGCTAACACCGAGCTAATGCTAACACGGAGCTAACGGAGCTAATGCTAACACGGAGCTAACGCTAGCACAGAGCTAACGCTAATACAGCCACACACAGGCACAAAGACACAGACACAGATGAATAAATGTTCCAAAACGCGAAGATGTGTGTGTGTGTCATGATGTATTACATTATCTTATAAAAGACCCATGGTGTGTGTGTCTGTGTTAGCATTAGCTCCCCGTTAGCCACAAGCTGAACTTCATCAGTAAACATTTCATGTTTCCATGGTTTCCTCCGACTTTCCGAACTCAAACCAATCACGATTCATGACATGCATGACGTCATATGCGTTCTTATCTCGTACTGCCGTAAGGCAGTTTCTCGCGATACTTCTATCCATTGACGAGATTTGTGACACCGAGACGGACGACTGATCTTGCAAGTGCGGTTTTCAGCCAGTGGGGGGGGGTGAGCGCATTGGCCTAGACCCCATTCACCTCATAACAGGTCACTCAACCATCACAGTGACTCTGAGCCACAATAATTACAGCCCAAATCCTGCATAGTTCTGCTTTAACCTGTAACAGTCTTGTTCTATGTTTCCCAAACTGAAGAGCTATTTATGAATATTAGATGTGTGTGAACATAACATTAGACCTGAGTGATATGGATAAAATTATATGACACTTTAGGATAAGTTTCTGACAGGCATAAAGTTGTTTTCACTGCACTAACAGGCTGTAGCCTACTACTAGACAAACTAGAAATCATATGTTCATGTGTGGACAGTAAACAAGAAACACCAAAGGTATGCTGGAACCGCATATAATTCCATATTTGACACAAAATGAACTCAAATACTATTACTGTAAACCAAATTATGACAAATGTAATTTTCAATTCATTTCTGAGTGCTTCTAATATATATATATATATATATATATATATATATATATATATATATATATATATATATATATATATATATATATATATATATGTATATGTGTGTGTGTGCGCCTTACATCTTCTCTTTTACTGATATATTTTCTCTCCAGTCTGTTCCTACTGGTATACTTTATTTTTGGCATGTTTATAAGACATTGACAGCCTGAATATAAACTCAGCAAACAGCTTTTCTATTGGTCAGAAACAGAAGAATTGGTCTGCAACGAGCGTATCCTCCACTAGGTGTCAGACCTCACCTGTGTGACTGTGCCACAGTCTCCTACCAACATCACCCAGTGAAGCACAGCTCCATCATCAACGAGGGAGAGATCTACTGATTAGGAAATACACCATGACACAGAGGCAGAACTATCTGTTTATTACCCTCCTGAATGTCTTTAAAGTCTGTTTAACTTTCACATCCATCCTGGACTTAAGCTGTTTTGGTTTTCGGGGCATGTGGGTGGCATTAAGTTGGTATGGTTTATTTGAGCAGACCAGTATGCATAAACCAATTCTGTCTGTAGCAGCTATCATGGGAATGGGAATGGGAATATTCCAGGCTGATTGTTTTCCTGTCTCACCATGAACTTAAATATTAATTCTGTGGAGGAAATTACAACTTTTATTATGATGGTAAAACAGAGAAACTACAATAATTACATTTTCTCTTGTATTTTTCTTCCTCTACAGTATTTTACAGTTGAGTCCAGATTTGATAACATTTATTTTAACTGATCATAACATTTAAATGTCTGTGGTTTTACACTATTATTCCTATAATAAGCCTTTATTTTTTCAAGCAACTACTCTCCAGTCGTCACTGTAGATCATGGGAGGGAAATCATTTTTACTATGATATCAGTTGACATGAAATGAATAAAGGAAGTGAAATCTGAATAGTCTGGGTCAATATTCACTGTTATCATAAACACTGTGTTCTTGGTTTTGACTCTGACCAAAGGTGAACTGAGCACCGGTGCTGGAAAACCCCTCTTTACTTATAAGCTGAATGCTCTGGCTACAAAAAGACATGAGAGTCATCTGGTTTGGCTTGAGAACTTTATTGAATTGATTTCTAATTAAAATCATCTAGAGTAACCTCCGGATGCTTGAAGGAGATTCAATTTTCTTTTTACTGGAGTGTTCTGACGCACTACCTCATAATGATTACAAGATCAAACACATACAGAGATATAAGAATATGAATAGACAAGGATCACACAACAATAAGGTGGATGACACCATATACATACTGTATATACGATGAATACATACAGAAACAGATGACACTGATGATAATATGTCCTATATTTCAAATTATCAACCATCTGACTTCGATCAACTAGTCTCCAGTTAATGCAATGAAACACGTTCCTAGTATAATTTCATTTGACTGGGCCTCTGCATTAGGATGCTGCCTTGCACAATCTCAGCCCTCGCCACATCCAACATTTGCTAATGCAGGCTGCTTCCATTCAACGGGCGGACAGAAATTAAGTATTGAGGAGGAAAAATATTCATTCTGTTTATATAACGTGAACCCTCGTGATGTCCTGCCATGTTAAATAAGAAGCGTATCTGTGAGTCTGTCAGCTTTAGGAAACACAGTGAATAAAATATTTAACGTCAGCGTTAATGCGTGCACATTTTCACAGCCAATCCACAGCCGGCACCTCATGCATCAGTGTAACACGCTGTCTCATAACTTTTACTGAGTCTCTCCCATGTGCACCCAAAAGGTCCTTTATCAGGCAGAATCAGCATTTTGTCTTTTTCATTTCTGTTCTATGTATTCAGTGGTGTTTCTGTGCACAGCAGCTTGCAGTGACTAAGCAGCTGAGATTGTAGCGTCTTGGTCCATGACTCACAGTTGTTAGACATACTGGCTAGTTCCCAATATACTCAAGATAAGTCGCCATTTCCTTCATTCATTTCCTCAACCTCTTCCTCTTTCCTCCCCCCTATTTTGGCCTCTGTTCTGTTGTCCTCTATTGGTTCCAAATGTGATTACTATTTTTTTTTAATTGGCATCTGTCCGACAAAACCATTGATCGCCCACCATTAGCCTTAAGTTTGGCCTCCTGTAATGGTATCAAAAGGCCTTTGGTCGACCGTTGAAACGCTATCACAGAGGGGATCCATCGAGGGTTCTGTAATATTTTATGCAGAGGGCTTTTCAATAGATTCCTTTATTTCGTATTTTCTTAAACTCATATAAATGCAGGAAACTCAATCAATCATCTCCACTCTAATCTTCCCCAAACCCTCCCCAGTCTCTCTTTGACTGGCCAGTGAATTCCAGACCATCCCTCATCGCCCGACCTCACCCTCCCTCACCCTCTGGTCCTCTCAGCTCCTCTCAGCTCCTCTGCCTCCCCCTCTTTCTGTTTATACAGAGGCTGGTGGGGAATTAGCATTCTGGCGTGATCCATTCGGTCTGATGTGGTTCAGCGGGAAGGTCCAGTCTTGATTTATTAGACCTGTCAGTTAAAGTTCTGGAGGTGCATTTTCGGACACAAAGACCATGGGTACCATGTGTTGGTTCTGTTTTTGTCTCTCTCTGATTTGATTGATGGGTTTTTGTATCAGTGATCATGACTCCTGTACGCCATGAGACTCTGTTGACAGAAGTTTACAAAGAATGGTACAGAAAGCTAAATATGAGAAATACATAGATGGAAATGCATGATTATTATTATGAGGGGACAATTTTTGTTAAACAAACCACTGGATTTGAGAAAAAGGTTTTGGGCTTTTGTCTTTTTTGTTTTTGTATTTTAGCTGAAGAAAATTAAGTTCCATATTAAGATCTGATTTACTGTACGGTGCCAACTACTGAGCCAAAAGTGAACTGTTTATGTAGCTATATAAGGGGACAATATGAATCCATAGGCCTTGGTTACCACACATGCTGATTAAATTATCTATTGAGTCACATGAAATTGATTTGCAATAATAATCAAATACACAATTCTGGCAAAATGAGTAATTTAAAGGCGTCATCCTTAGAAAACCAACAGACATTTGCTTTTTTTTTCCTGACCATTGGGCCAAATGATTAATATATTAAAGTAATTAATTGAAAATAAAACAAAAACAATCTTAGGATAATAATGGAATAATTAACAATTAAAATTGATACCCTATTGCTAAAACAAACCCCACAGAAACACAAAGTTAACTATTGCACATACTGTACTGTACATGCCTGATTCACATGACAGTAAAAATGTACTCTTTAATGCAACTGATAATTCCTGAGTTACAGGCACTTCATGATGGACTGATAATGTACATTATGTAAATGAAGTGAACATCTGAAATAGTCTTTGAATGAGTCTTTGAATAATACAAGCCTATTCAGTTCATCAGTGTAATGTCTATTTCAGTCTCTAAATCACCAAGGTAATCCTGTGTGAATACTCTTTTCCCGAGAACCATGGGTACATGTATTATATAAGAAGAATCAAATCACACTTCAACATTTCAAACAGGAGCCTACACAGTCTGTTGATCAAGTGCATTGGCACAAATTACACAAATGTTAGTGGAAGTTTTTCTGGGCCTGTGAAAAGTCTTAAGGGCTGAGTGTGAGGGAAAATGATTCGTCCTGACGGATGTTGGAATGATTTGCCTTCTTGGCAGCGTGAAGGTAAAAGATATCTTGGCAATGAGGGGAAGAGAGAACGACGTGTGTTAAAATAAGTGTCAGAGACGTGAGACATCAAATAGCTGTGAGAAGTCAGACGTCGCGTAAATTTGTGCGATTTAAGGAGCCCTGCTGTCATCACTGCTCTGACCAATTAGACAGCTGTGAAACTTTACCAAGCAGCATCAGAACGAGGCTTGTACATGGTGCGTGACCCATGAAACATGCTAATGCACTACTTCCGTCTCTCTGCCTGACCCTGGACCCCGGTACTGTACAACACAGGAAATGTGCTCTGTTTATTTACCAGAAGCTCCTAACAAACACAATTCATGGCAACAAGCAACAACACTATGAAGAAGCACATTACTGGGCCGTAGTGTGTGTCTGTGTGTGTAACTGTGTCTTGTGTGCACTGCAGCAGAAAGTATTCATACAGTCTGTTTAAGCTTTAATGGTCTCTCCATACTGACCTACTGATTTACAGCAGAGCTTTACCCTCCGTTATGTCCTTTCTCCTTAAAAAAGATATTGTGTTTTTATCATGAACAGTGTAGCCCATCTGTAACCTCACAATATCATTTAAAGGCTTTTGGAAATCCCTATTTCAAATCCTGGGTTCACTGCTCCTGAGCCTTGGTGGCTCCTGGTGCAGTCAGCTTTGCTAAAGATGCAGTAACTCCTCAGGCTGGGCTTTAACTCGTGTCGGTGTGAGTGGGAGGATGAGCAAAGATAAAGATAAGTTTTAGATTGTGCAACAGGCCCTAGCTTGTTTCAAAGCTTTTAAACCTGTGTTAAAGGGACAATGAGGAGTTTATCCAGCGGCAGAATGAAAAATCCTGCGACAATAAAAAAGTCTGATATTAATGTGGATGAATCTCCGTTACCACTTGTTAATGGGCCATTTTCTATAAATCTATGGTTTTGTCTCTATGGTTATTTTGTTATTATTAGTGGTGGTGGAAATGCTGGGCGAGCCGACCAGCGTTTCTTTACTTTCGGTTTCGTGGCGAGTCATGAGAATAACGCCGCCGAATCTCCGTTTATGGTGGGAACTACGACGGTATGTGATCGTCTTCCAACCTCTGACTTTAATTCTTGATGAATGAAAACATGAGTCTGTCTTGCACCGGTCAAAGAATTTCACGGTGCGGAGGCTCATAAATGTAGTGAGAAAACACTTCGCTTTTCCAAAACTCCTGGTTGTCCCTTTAATCAATATTTTTAGTATTAACATTAAGGCACACATGCAGACACACACAGGTTTTCAATTATCAATTTTTGATTAGAGATTTGCTACGAAATAAGGTCACCAGGCAAGGCAAGGCAAGGCAAGGCAATTTTATTTGTATAGCCCGTTTTTACAAACAGTTTGTCTCAAAGGGCTTTACATGGCATCGTAACAACATCCTCTGTCCTTAGACCCTCACATCCACTGAGGAAAAACTCCATGGAAACCCTTTTAACAGGGAAAGTCAGTGTCCAGTGATACAAGAGTATAACAGAGTGAGCGACAGTTTGCACCCCTGAGGCTTTATGGATCTCATCTGCTGCAGAGACCAGAGGGACCACAAAGACCCAGGCTTTCCTGTGAGGGTAGTTCATAGGCTGAGCTGAACACAACACGTTACACTACACTACAGACAGACAGACATCCCCAGTGTGTCTGTTGCTAGGTAGCTAGAGCTAATGTCTGTGCAGCTGTTGATGGTTGACATAAATGGTTTATCTGCCAAATTCAGGTGAATGTCGACTATTAAAGTTAAAACAAAGTTTTAGTTAAAAGTAGTTAAGATATCAACCTCTAACCCAATAAGAAGCTACTTATTCATGATGTGTTTCTCAAGAATTGGGCCAAACGGTGAAGAGTTACATGCAGATATGGAACCTACTACAGTATGTATCTGCCTGGCACCCACTCAACAGACCTGATCTATGCAGGCACACGTCAGCATTTTGTGAAACATTTTGTTCTCTGTCTTAAGAAAAATATTTAGCAGAATGATATAATAGGACAGATAGGCACATCATTTATGCATTTCACAGATATCTTGGCCAAAATTGCATTTTTGTGCTAATAAAGATCCTTTTTTTCTTTCTTTCTTTGCAGTGACCATGTAACATAATTTTCAGTACATGACTAATTTTTCATTTTCAGGAATTTAACAAATAAAAGCACAGGGAAAGAGGTGGCCGATTGCTGCCAGAAGAAGATGCACCTTCCAATAAATCCAGGAATAGTCTCATTTGCACATTATCTTAATAGACAAAGAAGCCAGATAGGCAACAATTCAACTACAGTCATCTGGTTTTAGTAGAATTTCAATGAACCAGTCGAGCTCACTTTGTCTGCCGTTACTGTGCCAAGCTATTGTTAGTTGAGAAACAGCATTAACATGTGGCAACTATTAAAATGGCTTTATTTCTATATTTCTGTTCTGTACCTCATGCTCAGAGATGAATGTATGAGAAAAAACAAGCATGATTTTACATTTAAAAAAAAAGATTACCTGATAAAATCAATCAAGCAAAAACTCTGTTTATCCTGTGTGTAAATATGATGGAGTGAGTAGAATAAGCTGACATCTTGATTTTCTCCGCTAGCAACAATGCTTAAAAATGCTCATAATCCCAGAGGAGTGTCTTATCTTCTTCAACTACCACCTGCAATTTCACATCTGTCACTCAAATCATGAATTATAACGAACCCCACTCTTATAACTTAGAGTAAGACTGTGAAGCGGGATGGTTCATCCCCCGCAGCTCAGAGCTCACTCTCAGCCGGCCTCTGTGCACCGTTGGCTGGACACCAAGAGCCTGCTGCGCCCCTGAGCATGTCCAGGCCTGGTGGTTGCTTGCCAGTAGTAAATACAGTTTGGCAAATGGGCCTTGTAGGTTGTGTGTGTGGGAAACTGCAACACACTTGCTGGAGGTTTTTTGACATATTCTTTGTCTGGGTCGTATTTTAGCATCATCTGCAAGCGGTTGTTGGAAGAGAGTGAATGTTGGGAAGAGGAGGAACTGGAAGTTCAGTGTCTAAATATGACAGGGCATATCAGTCAGTAAGTTGTTTTTGAAGTGAATTAATTTGAGTGAATTTCAGGGGAAGAAAAGGTCAGTAAACACTGTTGCTGGGAGCTACAAAAAACAAAAAACACACAATCTGAGAGGGAAGTGTGTAATTTTTCACTGAGATTTAGAGAAAACTCGGGCTGAAAACTGAAAGATGCAAATTGGTAACAGTGCAGCTGACCATGCAACCTCATCTGTGTTTTTGTCAAACCCAATTAAATCCACATGTAGACCCTAAAAAAGCTTTCCCTAAAGGACGATGCCTCGTCAGTGTGAGCTCTCCTTATGGTGTCCCATGACTAGTTTATAAAGTATATATTTTTTTGGTGTTTTTGCCTTTATTCGACAGCTCATAGTGAGACAGACAGGAAGGGGGAGGCAGAGAGAGGGGGAGTGACATGCAGGAAAGGTCCGCCCGATGCGGGACTCGAACCGGGGACGCCTGCGTTGAGGACTGTAGCCTCTACATGGGGCAGCCGCTTTAACCACTGCGCCACGCACCGCCCCCCATGACTAGTTTATAAACATGTGCTTTCGCCTGTCAAAAAAAAATGCTATTTTTCCAAAATGCAGGAACTCATTCACTTCTTCAGAAATTGCCTTTTGGAATAAAAAAACAAAACATAGGCCTTCAGCAGATTTACTATGTAAGCACTTCATGTAATAAATGTGTGTCTGGGTTTACATGTTGCCTTCAGGGCCACGGCTCAGGTGGCAGAGCAGGTTGGCTGCTGATCCCGGGCTCCATCAAGCCCAGGTTGTGTCAGTAAGGGCTTCCATTGTAAAACCTATTCCTAATCAGATATGTGGCTATAGTGGTCCACTGTGTTGACCCCACACAGGAGCAGCTGACAGACAACAATGACCTATGATTCTCCTTCATGCAATAGCAGAAACTCTGTACTTATCCTACTGTGTTGAGGTACGGGGAAACACATATGAAAGCACTTTACAAAAGATTTGCATTTTACAAAAAAGAGTCATAAGGATGGTTCATCATGCTGGGTACCTTGCTCATACAAATCCATTGTTTTTAAAATCAGGTATTTTAAGATTTGAGGACCTAGTCAAATTCAAAACAGGTCAGATTTTGTTTAAAGCCTGGAATAGGTTGCAACCAATAAACATCCAAAAAATGTTTATGGTCAGAGAAAGCATATATGATTTAAAGGTGTACAGGTGTATCATATTAAAGCAATATGTTTTTAATCTTCTAAATTGTTTGGAACTACAGATGTATGACATGAATCACAATGTGGGGGGTGGGCTGAACTTGATCAGCTTTGCTTCCTTCAGCCGCTTCTCAAACTTGCACAGTATCATTATTGTTTTTGTTTCTTTTTGTTTTTCTTTTACATACTGTTTGTCTTTTGATGTGCTTGTTTGAGACAAATAAAAATCAAATCAAATCAAATCAGAAATAAACTGTTACTTTTTCACCGACATACGAGATTTGTCAAAACCCATGTCCTTAAAAAGTCATGAGAGGTGACTGTTCGATTTCTTTACTCCACAGGTGTATGCATCTGAAACCCCTGCAGCTCGATACAAGGTCACAGTCAAATAACTTTGCAACAGAAGCCGCCACTGAGTCACACAGATGTCTTTGATTCATGTAGTTGTGTTGTTAAAAGGCTATGTGACATGACAGCAACAGATTCTAACAGGAGTGAAAGTGCTTCTAACAGAGATCTACCACTTCAAATCACTTACTGTAACAACAGCCTGTTCAGATTCTGAGCTTGAGGGATTATTTGGAGATTTCTCTATCTATTGGCAAGGTTGTCCCTCATCACAGCATGTCACTCTCTTTAATTTGCAAAAGGTTAAAATGAGCAAAAACAGAAAACGCTCCCTTAAACCCAGACCACCGAGTGTCTCTCCCCTGCACAGTGGGGGAAAGGGATTGCAACACAGCTTCACTTCAGCCTCAAAAACAACATTACAATATAAATATCCTGTCACTTTAATAGACTGGGGTTAAAGGTGCCGAGGTGATTAATGATCATAATTGTTGGGAGGTTTGGTCACTTGCTAAATAAAAGTCTGATGAAAAGAGAAGTGAAAAAAGTTTGTAGAAAACAAAACATGGATGCACAACAACTATATGATCAATAAATAAGACAAAAATGTATTTTATGAACACCACTGCTGTGTCATTTCTATTATTGTTGTTTACAATTCAACTTCTTTTTAAATGAACCTACAGTCAGAAGGTCATAATGGGGAAAATATGTTGTATTCATCACATTTGCAAAACACTGGCTGAGCTTTGAACTAAAAGAGGTGATAGTTTAATGAGTTTATCCAGAAAAAGTGTTTGTGTGGTCCTTTGCAAAACACACACACACACACAAACACAAGCAGAAGATTTAAGTCCTCGGTAAACCTTAGCAAAGAAAACTGAATATGCGTGATGCACTTGTTCACATGTTTAGTTACATGTGCATATCTGTGTGTTTGTGTGTGTGTAGATCATGCAGCGGTCCCGGCAGTGAGTCAATTCTGTTATCTGAACAAAACCCATCAGACATGTATTTATCTTGGTTTGTGTGTCAAAGCAGACTGGGGAGTCTTAGTTAAACAGTCTCTTCAAAACAATCTCCTCCTGCCAAAGCTGCTGCTGGCCAGAAGATGTGAAGTGGCTGCAGAGGGGAACCGAGGCCAAAGAGTCCTTCTCTGGAGACCAGAGGAGTAAAAGACAACATCAGGGAAATATGTAACTACCGGAGATTTACCCGTCAGTACGATTATTTCATGTGTTGATGATGTAGAAACATAGATGTGGTATATTTTTGACAGAGGACGCTGACATTTCCTGATTAGGATGTTTCTCTCTTTCCTTCACTTTTTCCTAACTTTTATCGCTACACTTCACCTTATCAACTCTACAGTAGGCCACACATTTATTGTAGTCGACAGCAGTGTGTTAATCAAACCTACCCAGGCAGGGCCTCTGTGTTGATCATCCACCTCTTCATTTTTATTCTGCTATCTGCAGTCCATCAAGTCAAACCGGGTTATCCATTTCTGAACGGCTCCCAGATGAGATAAGGAACTTCTGGAAAAGCAGTGCTGGAAAATGTACAGTGATGGTGTCACTGGATGAGGTAACAATCCAAATAACATTAGGGTAGATTGCATTTAGATTAACGACTCATTTATCATGATCCTGAAGAAAGATAAATGAGCGGTGCACTTTCTGAGGAAATGTGTTGTTAGCTGAATTTCACTGTTGACCTCTTAGCAACCTGTTTAATGTCTAAGAAAGAAAAAGTGGCTTCACTAAATTAAATATAATATCATTTCATCTTTGCCTTATCAACTTATTTTACCTCAGTACTGTAAATGTCATGCAAATGATGCATAAACACACTTTTAACATGGATAAAATGAACTTGATTAGTTTGAAATACAAATATAGAATTTGTGGACATCCTGATTTTCTGCCAATTATAAACCCAAATCAGACTCATAAACAATAACAGTTTTATATTTGACCAAATGGTGAAATATATCTTTGTTCTTGAGTTTAGAACATATCAGATGCTATACTAAGGAATAAGTTGCATAGAAGCATGTCATATGTAGCTTGCTATAGTTGTTCTGTACTGTAAGTAGTTGCAGGACTGCTGTTGAGACCACCCATGTTAAGTTTGACTGTGTTATAATCAATTCAACTATTCTTTAGCCTGAAGTGTTCTATGTATTATTACATTGTTTTTCAGGGTTACTTTGCAACCTTGAATGCATCTTAAAACAAAATAAATCTTTATGCACTTTATGAACTAGTTTAAAATGTCAGACGGTATGTGACTGATACCGTGGTCTCAAAACTCTGGCTGAACATAAACGACAGGCAAACCTCCGACATCTCCATAGAAATACAAAGTGCATCAGAGTCAGTACTTGTCTGTCAAGATTCAGCACTCAGCAGAGGTCAAAGTCACATGACCCAACTAAGCCCCAGTCCAGCTTCAACTCGCTGACCAAATGTGGATTTTGAAACGCATGGGTGACATCAAGAAAAAGAAACTGACGCTCTGAAATTCAGTGCTGCTCACACCAAACCTTTCTTTGTAGCTGCTGTGTTTATATTACACATTTTACAAACACAACACACACAGACCTGCTGGGTTCAGTGTACTGCAGGTGAAGACTGTGGGGGTAAGAAAGCTCTGTAAAATAATCTATTAAAGCAGAAGTAAGTGATATATTTGTGTTAATCTAAGTCTTAAATAGTTCTATCTTCCGACAGCAATCACTTCTATAGAGTGTTTGGTCTGAAACACGGGTCTGTCAGTCACTCTGCTCTGCTCTGAGCCCAGGAGAAAACTTTCCTTGTATCCTACAACCTTTATCCAATGAGGAGAGAGAACGGCATGCAGGGCTGTGTGTGCAGCCAAGGAACGCCGTGAATGTGGCGACGTAGGGACGAGGACTGTTATGGTGCGTTCAAGGAAACTCGTTTTTTTCCGACCTGTGAAGTCGTACCAGTTCGATCTGGTACATAGACTGTACAAAAAGACGTACTGGTACGATTTCACGGGTCAGAAGTTACGAGTGGCCGTTATAGTGACTTTCACCGGTGACTTTCACCGGAAAAACACGAGTGGGTTGCTTGGAACGCTACAAAGTCGTAAGTTGTGACTTGAAGCTGTAATTTATGATTTCAAAAGCCTGCCTGGAACGCAGCATTAGCCAAAACCACCGGACCACTCACTTCTGCTTTAAGCTAAATAGGGATGTCACGATTACAGATTTTCTAGGTACGATTATTGTCAGAGAAATAATCATGGTATTATGATTATCATGATTATTATGCATCAATTAATTTCAAACACTATTAATGTGTCAAATCAAATATAGTCAAAATATAATTACATTACTAATTATTCTCACAAAGTATCTATTAAAATATGACCAATTATTAAAGTGTTTGAAATATATAAGTCATTAATTGTCATGTTTAAGTTAATTTTAATATATATTTTTTATTATTATTACAAATGACACTGACTCTAGCATTTAAATTCCTACCAATTCAATGCTATGTCTGGACCAGTATCTGTGCATTTATTTACTTTTACTTTGGTGCAAATCTGCAAAATACGGTTCCGACAATCTTTTTTTGGAAAGTGACGGTATTTAGGAATCTTTATGATCAATAATATTTAATACCACGATTAATTGTGAAAACAAGTAATTGTCATCCCTAAAGCTAAACACACTCATGTCGAATCGTTTCCATTGGATTTAATCTAGTTCTGTGAGGATTCAGATCAGGACCTCCACCCTCGTCAGGCTTAGAAAGACTCTAAAGAAGCTATTACAATCAGATTTAATGGCACAGAGGAATTAAAAGTTTTGTGAATGACGTCAGGGAGTGATGCACTAGACACACTCACCTCCTCTGTCACGCAACTGCTTTTCATTAGATCTATGAGGAGGACGAGGGAAGCAGATGTGTAGGACGAGAGTGTATTCTGAAGCAGTCTGTCCTACCACCCACCTCAGCTTGAAATCTCCTGTGAAGAGTTTTTATAATAAAAACACACACAAATTATCATATTATTACAGGAGATAGTCACACTGATTGATTGTTTTTTGGATCAAAAAGGGATTTTCCTTTCCTGTCTGTTGCCCTCTGTCTGATAAATGACTGGGTGTGAACACTGAGCCAGCCAAGTTGAAACCATATTCAGATGATTGTGTCTCTGCTTTATACAACAGTCATGATTCTTCCCTGGGCAACATCTTACTCATCTGAAAACTATTTCTCACTGTACCAAATCAATCATCCCAGCAGGGAAATCCTGCTACAGAATGGTCACACATAGCAGCAGGTTAGCTGTGGTGTTAGTTTCCTTTCATTTCAGTAGGTCCCTCCCTGATTCATCCTGGGACCAATTAGTGCCGATCTGAACTGAATGAGCATCTTATTCACATTTTTTTCCCAGTTGAACATACAAAGCCTGAGAAAAAGTCGACTCTTTTATTATTACTGGTATTTGGCATCATTCCTTAGACTGAAGACTAGATGCAGCATCCAAGGGCTTTGATGCATGGATTACTGCTGACTCACTGACAGACTCAGAAACATCCAAGTTGAAAATAATGCAAATATCTGTCAACCAAGCGTCAGAGAAAATGCAGCATCACTCGTGACCATTAACCCGAAACCCTATATTTTAATGGAATCGAATGGACAGCCTGTTTGGTCAGTCTGAGACTGTTTATATGGGTTGCTCACTTATTCTGTTCAATAGTTAAGTTATCTGCAGAAGAAGGAGTGCATGTCTATTTTTAAGTGCTCTTAAAATGGAATTATGACCTCTCTTATTGAGCCAAGAACAGGCATTTTGGCAGCAGCACCAAGGAAGATGAAAACATGACCTGTCATAGGAGAAGTCAGATGGCTTTTCTCAGCACTACAGGGAGCTTCATCTCATCTTGTATTTGAAGGCATAGTAGAAGGGTGGCTCCAAGCCCAAGCTGAATGTAAGCATTGCACTTTTATCAGAGTTTGTATCTGTACCGGTATGCAATACTCCTAAAACAATATGTCAGGATCAGCTCAAAGTGACGTTTCAATTTTTAAAAAAGAGACAAAGAGTCTGCAGATAAACTGTACTGTGGTCCAGTGTGTCTCTGGTTTAGCTGCAGAGTCAACAGCCTTTTCTTTTCTTTTCTGTTTAAAAAATAATTTCAGTTTTACCTTTGCTTCACTTTTGCTGCACTGAGTCTGCATCAGAAGTCTCAGCAGAAACACAGATCTTAAATCTCTGCCCTAAACTATTTGCACGACCTACAAAAAGAAAAAAAAATTCTGACTGTAAACCCTGGACATCAGTGATACTTCTCCTGCAGAACTAAACATGAAGGTAGCTACTGCATCTGACACTTCATCAGAGTGTCTTGTTAGAGAAGATCCAGACCTTGTTGCACTCTGCGGGACTTTCCACCATCGTCCTCTGGAGACACACAGTGGCCGACCAGCTGATGAATCTTAAAAATTCAATGTGACATGTTTATTTGAAACCACATTGGAAACTTAAAACAAGCTGAGCTTTTGATGTTTTTTTGTAATTAAAGGTCTGATTCGGATGTTTTAAATAAAACAGTAAATGTTTTGGATGTATCACATTATAGGCCAGACGATAAATACTGATTTATCTCGACATAATGAACATTATTGTCTCTCTGAAGATAAAAAAAACACACAGCAAGGAGACTGTCCTGGTGCAAGTAAGTGGTAAAAAGTAAAAGGCAGTCCAATACTGATGGGTCCGAGGCGTTTCCACTGAAGCAGTCTTCATCAGGATCTGAACCAACTAATTCGCACAGGTGTTTTAAATCCTGTGTAGCTCATGATCAGAGTCATGTGACCAGGTCATGTGATACAATCAGCCATAACCAAAGGGGGATAAAATGCAGCAACAATACAACAACAATTACTTACTGAACATTGTTGTCTCTCTGTTGGTTTTCTCACTACCTTGCCCTCTTCCACAGGGCAAACCTTGTCGCTGGGAACCACACACTTGATCTGGGAGCGCCTACATGACAAATAAAGATGACCCAGGACGCGTGTATACATAGAACTCTGGGAAAAAGATGTCGCCAGACACTCCAGGGGAATCATGCATGTGTGGGACGCAGGAGCTGTTCCCAAAAATAGATCCAGATCTCTTGTTTGGGGATGGCTAGAGGAATGCAATGCCCCCCCGTCAACTTAGTTTCACAGGATGGTCACGGGAAAAAGGCAAAGATCCTCCTGAAGAACCAGCATCATTCACTCTCATCATACATATTTCAAGTTTTGCAAATTTGGGAATTTTTGGCCTAATCCCTAGAGAGTAAAAAAATATAGTTGCTTTTTATAACTTGAATCACTGCTTCCAAAAATAAATTGATTGATCAAGTTGTGCTTGTTCAAGCAGTTGCAAACCACAGAGTATCACAATTAAGTGAGTGCATTTACAAGCTGACAATTCATAAATAAAAATGAAATATAGACAAGGCAAAAAAGTGCTTTAGACAGTATATCAGCTGTTCATATTTCTAGCTGTCCAATTTCAACATTTGTGTCGAACTGTCTATATTGTGCTTAAAGGCAACACATTTAACTGCTGTAAGAGTTTGGTCTAAACACCTCATAGACAAAGACTCTGTCGGTGATCCCCATTTACAGATATGACCTCAGTGACTGAATTCAGCTGTGAACATCAAAAACATAAGCAGCATATGACACAACAGCACTGAAACGAGGTGATTGTCATGAACTATGCATCTATTGTACCACAACACAATGCACAGCTCCGTGCAGCTAAACAGGGAATTTCTCACATAGCTGGTCTGTGCTGCCTGTCTGTTCCCTCACAGTCCAGCAGGCTGCTCTTAAAGGACGTGGACGGTTTGGGGTCTGGGCTGCCAACCCAAACAGTGAAATCACATACTCTGCGGCTCATGGTACAGTGAGCGCATTCGTCCAAGCGTGGAGAGAAGAGGGAGGGAGGGAGGTATTAGGTTCTCCTCCCCAGAGATCAGACACAGCGGAGGCGCTACAGGCTGGAAGGCTCTACCAGCTGGACGGGCTGGTCCACTCCACCGGTCCCACTGATGACTGAGCCACTGGAGCACTGAAGCACGGCCTCTTTCAGATGATTGAATATATTCATTTACTAATTTAATTAGTCTAATTCCAAAATTACACATCCACCACAGCCACCTTTGAGATGGAAATTGAGAAAGACCAAGTAGGTACTGTACAACAATATGTTGCAGCATATTGTATAATTATATTATGTATTATTATATTATAATGCACTTTATGTATAAATTGTTGTACCATCTCAACTGAATACAAATGGCTGAATTGGACCTTATTTAAAGCAGAAGTAAGCGATCCGGTGGTTTTGGCTAACTTCTTGTCAGCCGATGGAGTTAGAAGTCCCCGCCCTCGTCCCTACACTGCAAAAACTCAAAATCTTTCCAAGAATATTTGTTTTATTTCTTGTCAAAATGTCTCAATTTTAGTCAAAACTAATCTCTTTCCACTAAAAATAAGACTTACCACCTAAAAGTTAACTTGTTTTTAGATCATTTTCACTTGTTTCAAACTAATTTTCAATTGAAATAAGTAGAAAAATCTGCCAGTGAAAGCAAGTTTTTTGTGCTTGTAATAAGAAAGAAAAACTTGCTCCACTATTGTATTTTTCTACTTATTTAAAGTGGAGAATTTGCTTGAAAAAAGTAAAAAGTGTCTAAAAACAAGGTACTTTTTAAATGTGATGAGTCTTATTTGAAGTATAATTAGATTTATTTTGATTAGAAATGACATTTTGACTAGAAATAAGACAAATATTCTTGGTAAGATTATGAGTTTTTGCAGTGTACGTCACCACATTCACGCGCATCCCTTGGCTGCACACAGGACCGCCCCTTCATGCCGTTCTCTCTCCTCATTGGATAAAGGTTGTAGGATACAAGGAAAGTTTTCTCCTGGGCTCAGAGCAGAGCAGAGTGACTGACAGACCCGTGTTTCAGACCAAACACTCTATAGAAGTGATTGCTGTCTGAAGATATAACTATTTAAGACTTATATTAACACAAACATTCCCCTTACTTCTGCTTTAACCATGTGTTTCTATTTGTAGTGCATTGACGTCAAATGTCCCATTGTCATCACATTATGGGTGTTGTAGCTACTCAATTGCACAGCTTTTACTGTAATCTGTGTTGTGAAAACTGCCAATAAAATCACTATAGGTAGTTCAGATGTAGATGTACAGACATATGCCTTGTATAGGCAGCTGTTATACAAGTCTAGAGCAAACAGACTGGTGAAAGCGAACTATCAGACTTCCCATGTGAAAGATGAAACTTGCACAAAGGCTTTTGATTTTTGGCAAGGAAGTGAGTCGGCATAGTAAGTTATTAGTAAGTTCTCATGTTTTGTTTATCCACAACCACAGTTAATTAAATGTAAATCATATTGGGCTTATATATTAATAGATACTGTATTTTCATGCTCAGCCTAAACTATTGTTGTTATTCTAACATTGGCAAAGGTCATAGGTCAAGTACTCACATTTAACTTAACAATGTTACCCTGCCTTTAAGCCCAGGTGCAGATTGCTGCAGTGTGACATGTTTACCAGTGATAATGTATCATGCTGTCAACAGCTGAAGTGAAGATGTCATATCATTTCTTTTTGATTTATAGGTATTTTTCTCAGAGAAAAATAAATCACAGAAAACCCAAATACAATTTCAACAACTTCACTGTTACATCCAGCAAGGTGACTAAAGCTGCATTACTGACAGTTTAACACGAATGCCTCACTACACGAGTAGCCCTTTAACTCCCAAACTCCAAATTAATATCTGTGTTATCATTCTGCTCTCTAAGTGCTTCATCTGATCACAATCAGTGATGATGGATTACAGCAGCCTGAGCACATGTTTGTCTTCATGGAGAATTTAGCACCGATCTGAATCACAGTGATGACGGTTGCTGCTGCATGAATCAGTGTTTGCACAACACTGGTATTATAATTGCTTTCATACTGTAGCACAAAAACATATACTGGGCATTTCTCTATAACACTGCTACTATCACGTGTGTATGTGTGTGTGTGTGTGTGTGTGTGTGTGTGTGTGTGTGTGTGTGTGTGTGTGTGTGTGTGTGTGTGTGTGTGTGTGTGTGTGTGTGTGTGTGTGTGTGTGTGTTTAAAAACAGATGGCCTCATCTTATGAGATACAGCTAAATCGTTTGTGTAGCAGTAACAGTGGTGGGAGGAGTAGTCAGGTTCAGATTTATAGTCTCTTAGTTTGTATTGTGCTGTGAAAATAATTCATGATAAAAGAAATTAAAAAAAAATAAATGAAAATGATCCAAATTGAGTCAAATTCACCTTTAAATTTGTTTACCGTAAAACACCAAATAAAGGCCCGGGCGTTTATTTGCTTAAATCGCTCAAATCAACAGGCGTTTATTAGGGACCTGCGTTTATTTGGGACCTGCGTTTATTAATTGTGTTCAACCTGGACCTCCTTCTGGGGAAAGAGGCTTCACTCTGTGGCGGCAGGGGGCGGTGGAATGATACGTGCGTTTCTCAAGGCATTACTGTAAATACGGCCAGGGCGGACTCGTTCTCTGTCTCGCTGACCTCCGTGGTCCTGGCCCGCACAGGTAGGCTACCAGGAGACTGAGACCCCCCGTCATGTCGGTCCTCCGCCCTTCTTGATCCGCCGCAAGTTGCAAAACCCCTGCGGACGCCCAGTCTCTCCACTCCTCTCCCACACTTCAGCACCTGTTGGCTCGCACCACCGTCCCTTTTTTTTTTTGATTGAATGAATGAAGTAGGCCTAATGCAACTAACTAAATACGCGCGGTGTATGAGTAATCAGAGAACAGTAGGCTGTTTACGCTACTTTTAAAAAGAGTAAAGTCATTTAAAACGAGGAGCGAGCCGAGCCGACACGGTGCAGCCCAGGACGGTGGTGAAGTGCGGATCAGAGGAGTGGACAGACCGGGCAGGAGCAACCAGCCCAGAGGCGTCTTTAACGTCACGAGACACCCGCTATATTTGCATCGAATATTTTTTGGCAACCAGAAAAACAATGTTTGACCCAGCGTTTATTTGGGATGGGCGTTTAATATAAAAAATATTTTGCTACATCCGGCGGTTAATTGGGACCGGCGGCAATTTGGGACTCGGCCATTATTTGAAGTTTTACGGTATGTGTGTTTTGTCTCTTTTTTTGGCAAATGAATTGGACTCAAATTCAAGTGAAAGGAGACTGAAAGACTTTAATTGTGCACATAAAATAAATATTATACTTTTTTATTTTTTATTTCAATAGAGGCGTCCTCTGTGGGGATGACCTGACCAAGAGGGCAACGATACATCCCATGATGACCAGTAAGAACAGTTAACACAGAGACACATTTGTTGAGAGCAGAACAAGGTTAAGTGCAGATGGCAGGCAGGTAGGAGTAGATGCTGTAGAAACTGTTCACAATTTAAAAACACTGGCACTGTCCAAAAGTCCTACGTTGCCTGCAATTTAAAATAAGTGTTGAAGACCTTGAAGGAGATTAGATCTGGCAGTTTCAACCTCTTTTGGAGCAGGTTTAATGCAGAGGAGCCAGCAGAACTAAAGACTTTTTCCCCAGCTCAGTGCGGGCAGTTGAAGAGAATCACAGGAACGCTGCTAGGGCATGATGACTTGAGGTGCATGTAGTGAAAACAGAAGAACTGATAAAAAAAAATAATGATCCAAGTCCAAGGCCTAACACTGGCCATCATGATACTGTAATTACCATGGATATCATCAATGGCATTACATCACAGCAGAACTATTTGAAATTACTGGACATATGATGACACTGGTGTTTTAAAATGTACTGTCAGCCGGCCAAAGTGGAGTTCATTTTACCTGTTGTACTTTACTTTACTTAACTTTATTTGTTTATTTGGTCGGGACAATGCATATTAATGAACAGTGAGTACTAGAGTACCCACAGTAAATACACCGGATTTAGCACATGTGCTAAATTACATCTGTAGTCCCCAAAACAATACAACAAGTTAACATAAAAAGTCCAATAAGACAGAGGACCATTAGATAACAGGAAAAGTACATTTACATAGTTACAGGGTTAGACATGATTCTATATATAATCTATATAGCTGGAATTAACATGATTCATTTTAAATATAAAAATATAAATCTACACTGTTAAGAATTTTCCTGTAAAATAACAGTAAAGAACTGGCAGCTGGGTTACCATTATGATACTGTAAAATTTACAGTTTTTTACTGTCATGGAAATTTACAGCTTTTTACTGTTAATGAAGAAAACAGTATGGGACTGTTTTTTTATTATAAAAACAGTAAACAACTGGCAGCTGGGTTACCATTATGCTACTGTAAAATTACATATTTGTTACTGTTACTAAAAACTACAGTTTTGTACTGTATTTGAAAATTACACTGTGTAGGCCTACTGTTTTTTAAGATTACTTTAACAATACTTTACAGTTAACTGATTTGTTTAAAAATACATTATCAGTCTTCACAAAATCTACAAACTACAACAAAATAGAAACAGAGCAGCATGTAATTGCAATATGAAAAAAGCACAGCTTCTTAATACACTTTGACTTTTATTTCAACATGAATTTAGAATCTCCACATTCAGACCACATTCAGACACCTTCTTTAAAAAAAGACGTTACAGACAATTGAGCAATAGATAAATCATAAATTTACAAAGCTCTCAGATGTGTCTGCCCTTTGTATCCTCTTGTAATCTGCTATTGTAATGTGGTCTATGAACATAAAAATCAAAGAAAAGCCACAAGTCCAGAAAAAAATATCCAAAGTCCTGACCTCAGACAGTCAAAAATATGCCAGAATGAAACATTCAAACAGTTGTATGTTCAGAAACAGACACAAATAACTTGGCAAGAATAACAGCAAGGGACTTTCAACTCTGTAAAGGAGAGAGAAAGAGGGTGAGATTGAGAGGGAGAAAGAATTAAAGCAATGAGACAAGATGGTCTGTGTGTGTTATGGGATTGAATAATCTCACCTAAATGAAGTCCTGCTGAAATTCCATGAGTCTTTCAGCATGTGGATACAGTACATGTGGTTTGACTGCTGTCATCCTTTTGCTTGTGGTGCTGGTGCCCCATCCAGCCTTTGGTGCCTCTCAGGGTTTATGAAGCACCTGCAATTAATAGTGTCTCATCAGACAGTGGGAAAATCATTGCACATATTCATTAACAACACAATAAAAAGCAGCAAATGTTAATTTAGAATAGCATGCTATTGAAAAGATGAAAAAAACACATGTTATAGTGAAAATACCTGACGTTTGGGTGAATTCAAGGGCACAGGAGGCATCTTCCTGGTTGAAGATAGAAGGTGGAAAATAAGGTGGGTTGGATTCCCTCACATACGACATGGCCCTCGATGCTGACCATCCAGCGCTGAAGTTTCCTGTTGTTTACCTGAAACTTGACCAAGAATTGCCCTGGTAAATTAAGATGTGCTCACTGCTTTCACCTGCACATTTTTGCAATTTGCAATCAGGCAGACAACACTACAGGTCTAATATTGCTGTGACTTTTCATGTACCCCACATAGGCAACTGAGGTGCATATACCTGACAAAGAAAAGATTATTGCAAACTTGACCATGATTCAACAAACAGGAAGCACCGTGCAATATGAACAACAACTCACAAATACTTACTGTGATCAGTAGCGCAGCAGCAAATAGTCTTCAGTAGGCCTATGTGTAATGTCAAAGAAATATGTCAAAAACTGTACCGTAAATGACGCTCAAAGAACTCAGCAAACATCTTATGGATCATGAGCCCCCATAGATTCATTAATTAATGGCAAACATGGTAACAACAACAGCAACAACAGTGGTCTTATACTGACTAGAAAAAGTACTAAAGCACTAAATTTCTGAGCTAAAATTTAAAATCTGGAATACCTCAGAATGAACAGACCTCTTATGTTGTGGTGTGTTACACCATTAAGGCATTATATGAATGCTTCATGAATTCACTTCATCTATCATCTGTGAAAATTTAGCTAGCTACCGAATCATTCTGTCATGACATGCACATTTGCAATAGGCTGATGAAAACAAACTGAAAACACTGCCAATTTACTTTGTACCAATTTACAAATGAAATAAAACTGCTACTCACCAAATAATTTGCTAGATGGGGGTGGATGAAGGGTCGACAAAGAGAGGAACAGATCCGGCTTCACATGTGTAGTTTCGGTTAAATTTCCCACAATGCAAAAAATACAACATGATACCGTGACTTAGATGGTTTAGATGAAAGATTAGCGGTTAAGTGCTGTATATTAGGAAAACAGTATAGTTCCGTTAAAAGAACAGTAAATTACCTAAATTTAACAGTTTTTGTTTATTTTAACAGTAGAATGATGTATTTAAAAATAACAGGTTAATACTGTTGGAATTCTGCTGTAAATTCACAGCTTTTTCTTACAGTGTATACAGTTGTGCTTGACATGATTCGTTGAATTATAAAAAATATATAGTATATATCGTGTTGTCTCTAAGTAGGTTATATTCATGTAAAATACCTAAGTACCCCAGGATAGCACTTAGACAAATGTTCTTAGCTATTTTCCACCTCTGAGCAACAAGAGAGAAGCTGAACTCATGTGGCTCATGGCTTCTGCAGTAACAGTATATATGTCCAGCTGTGCCGTTTCCTACTGTGCCCTCCATCTGGCCTACAGCTATGTTAAGTTGTGTGCACATGATTGTAAATGGTAAACAGTATTTATACTGACATGGAGAGGAAACTGCTGGAAGTCAAAGACTATAGAAATTGTATTTCACCGTCAGGTTAAACAACCTGTTTAACACAGCCACAGTAATGCTTTATGACGGTCACTATTTCAATGGGAGAGAAATACTTGGTATACAGTAAGGCCACTTGTCCTGACCTGTTTTCACTAAATACTTTCTGCACATTAAAGTGATTTATCAGTGGGTGATGCGATCGTAAATTTGCAGACTGGGTTACAGTGGTTTGGTTTGGCCCTAACTACTCTCCTCTCACACTTCTCTGAAACAACAAGACAAGTGCAGAGCTGCCACAGACCCACGGGATGACTATCTCCACTTAGAGGGTTTGTTTTGAGAAGCCAAGGTCAAACATCAGGTTTGTAAAGGCTAAATTCCACCATGAGTTCATAGCTGAATGGCAAAACTCAAGATCAGGCATGAATCCGTGTCACTGTATTGTCAAAGAAGATCAGAGCATCTGTAAAAGTGTGCGTCCGCTACAGTGCACACACACATGGCTCGAGATAGAAGCAAGAGATGACGAAACATGATTCATTCTGGACAAGTGAGCGATCACATGGATCCTCACCTCTCCTGAATACAATGAGGCCTATATGAGCAGGTCTGGGCCAACATAAAGCAGAAGTGACCCTCTGCATCTGAGGGTCTCACTCCCACCACATCGTTCAGACCCAAAGCCCGCTCCCTCTGGAAAAACAAGGACTCTCTGAGAGTCCGGTCACGGTGCAGCTCACAAGTGTACAAAGTGTTGCCCCAAACATTTTTTCAGTGTGGTGGTAAATGCTGCGCTCAGCTTGTCAGTGTGGAGACCCTGGGCTCTGTTATCTTTACCACACCTCCCCCTCAGACAAAGTCATGAACCTGGAGAGAGTTTATTATTTCTACTCAATTAGAGCTTAACCTGATCTGCCAAAGGGCCTGCTTTTAGCTGCTCGCCTAAATACAAGATTGTATTCAATTCAGGGGAAGGCAAAGTGGCTCATTAATTATCTCCTTATCAGAGTAATTGAGGATGGCAGAGACACCTGGTTTACTACACTTATCAAGTACTTGTCAGGATGTAGGGTTAGGCTACACTAGGTGGGCTACTTTAGAAACATGTTGTTTCCATAGTAACAACATCGAAAAATGATCTCCAACATGTACGAGTTCATCGCTCTTGCATACAAAGAATGAGGGAATGAGGTGATCCAACCTAGACGATGAAATAATCTACTCATCTAATGTGGTTTATTTATTTTACTATTACTATTATTATTACCTGTTTGTTATTTCTTTTTTTTAATTGATTCATTTTTGTTTGTTTATATACTTACCAGTTTTTTTTTCTTTTGTTTTTTTCTTTTGTTTTGGCTGTGGCCTGTGTATGATTATTTTTTTTATTTAATTTGTCTTGCAGGACCCTTCCTGTGGATATGCGGGGTGGGGGGAGAGGGGGTTAAGAATTCCCTGAAATATTTTTGTTGTTGTTGTAAACATTCTCTAATGTGTGAATACAAATTAATTGGAGAAAAAAAAGTGGCTCATTAATTATCTCCTTATCAGAGTAATTGAGGATGGCAGAGACACCTGGTTTACTAAACTTATCAAGTAGGGTGGGCTACTTTAGAAACATGTTGTTTCCATAGTAACAACATCGAAAAGTTATCTCCAACATGTAGAAGTGAAGAACATCTTGAGGCCCGGTCCCAGTAAGGCCTTTAACATCTTGTACTCACCACTGGAGGAAAGCTAAACGACCATTAATTGTCATGGTATTTGGTCGTGAGGTATTGATTTCGCCACGCTCTGCAGCCTTTTTGTGTTTAAACACAAACCCCGCGATGACAGAAAAATGGAAACCAGCTGAGCACCCCGCACAGTTGGCACTTTAAAGCTTACATAAACTTTTTGTGCGGCTAATAAATCGAGCAGCAGCGATTATTGGAGAGGTGTGACTGTGATCTCTGGGTCCTCAGAGAGAACTATTAATGGAGCCGAGGCCTTGATAGAGAGATGGAAATACGGGCTGAAATTTCACAGATGAGACCACAAGGTATTTTTTTAGACTCTGAATAAATAGTTGGCCTAATTACAATACAACTCATCCTGTCTGATGGTTAATGAGCTCTTGGAGCCAGTTAAACAAGCAGTGGGTTCTGGTGGCTGGTTCCAGCCTTGAAGCCGGGGTTAAGTTAGCTCAGGAGGATCATAATCCCACCTTTTACAGGGACAGGGTTCCTTCTTGAAGGGGCATCAGAATGTTCACCATCTGCAACATCGTGGCTCACACCAGTCATTCATTTACAACCACCACTATGACATCAAGTAGGGGTGGGAATCTTTTACTATCTCACGATTAGATTCGATTAAGATTTTTGAGGCTACGAATTCGATTCAAAATCGATTTTCGATTCAAAACGATTTGATTCCTAATGATTTCTGCTTCAGTCTGTCGGTGTGCAAAGGATCCTCATGATCTACTCCAGTCTGCTTTGCAAGACAGAATGACTAAAGTGTCTTTTTCACATTTATTTATTTTAAACATTTATCCATGCTTAGATGGAATTGTTGAAACTGTTGCATAAAAGCAATATTGCATAAGTATCAAAATGAAAAGTGCCTCTTTATTTAAAGAAATAGTGCCGTTAAACATGCTGCCTTTTAGATTCTAAGGAAATGGAGACCGACAGCCAGCAGATTTGTTTCATTTTTTAGTTTTTTAAAATCGATTTTGGGACATTTCGATTCTGAATCGTATTAAATGAGAATTGCGATTCTCATGTGAATTGATTTTTTGGCACACCCCTAACATCACGTACCGCTTGTCATCTCACTGAATGTGTTCATTTCAAGTTCATTTTAAAGTGGATGTAATACTAATTCTAAAGTAGATTTGATCTTTTTTCTCATATTGTAAATTCAATTGATAAAGTCAAAGTAACTCACAGTTGCAATGCTGGGCATTTCAACACTTTCACTTAAAAATGAATCCTAACTGATTGTTTTCTTTCCACCTACTGTACTGACAAGAAATATGTTGACACAGATATTTCAAAAATATTTCATTCAAGCAGAGCAGCTCCGCAGTCTTTCCACATCAGCCCTGATAACTCCAAAGGTACTATCTGGGGTACATGTGCCTGTTTTTAGGAACCATGATGCGTTATAACCAACAAATTCAGAGATGAATCAAGCACAGACTTCGTGCAGGCCGTCCCTGCAAAACCAGCATGACAAATCTGACAGTAAAGTGACTGGCGTGTAGACAAGCTCAACAGTGCAGCTGGGTTGGATACGCAGCCTGCAGGACAAGAGCATGAGGGTGTGAGGGTAGATCACTTTCCATTTAACCAATATCAGTTTGTAGATCATTAGCATGGCAAAACAGTCATACCAGTGCAGACAGACAATGAACACATTGATAGAAGGAGGAGGACCCCATGGGAAATTTAGGAGGCCCCTGAGGATGCCTGGAAAGGGGTCAGGGTGGAGCTTTAAATGGGAGATCCTTTTCTGCTCTGCTTTATCTCTCTCTTTATCTCCTTGCTTTTATTTTCCTAAATTAAGTTTGTGAAATATAGTTTTAACTCACATGTATAAAGTTGCAGTGACATATTTTTTTTTTGTCTTTTCTAATTTGCATCACCCGATTACACATTATCAAAATAATACCCAGTTGAAAGTGATGAAATTGGTGGAGACGTTGAAATAAGCCACTGGGCTTCTCTTGTTGCCGTGCTTGAATTTCCTGCAGTGTTAACTACACTAGATAAACTAGACCAGTGTTTGTCCTGCCTACCTCACCCCACTGAAAACAGGCCACACACAACCCAACATACAGCCACATACGTGCACACACGCACACACAAATCCAATCAGGCTAACACACAAACACACAGAGGGTTACTTACACCATCGTATATATACATACACCCTAACCCAGACCTTCATACATTCTAACGCAAACACACACCCAGAGGAGCTGCTTGACTGCAGTAATGAAATAAAACATGGAGCGAATCACAGCGGTCCAGAGGTATTCATTTGATTGAATTGATAAACATGTTTTTTTGTTCTGAATCAGGACCCCGAGGACCCCTCTTTGGGAGACCGTCGGTCTTTAGGGCCAGTTGGTTTACATCTCACTCTTTTTCAAGATGCAATGTACATTTACCACGTTGTGTTCCAACTCCTTGTGTGCAAAGATTACATTTTTGGGGTAAGTTTTCTTCTGTTCCTCCTTTCAAATACCAGTCCTTCTGTAAGTGCAACATATCCCAGAGACCTCCTCTTCAACCGCGGGATACCATGTCTTGATGTTTCTGCCTTTTTGATGAATGACTGTCTGGAGCATGTTCCCTCTCTGCAGTCTGTCCTCTCCATTACCTCCCAAACGCTCGGCTGCTTGCTATCAACAACCCGGCTTTACAGAGAGTCCCTGGATGTAATTTCTTTAGATTAATTATGGCCACAACTATGATCAATATGTCCATTTTTTTCATCTTAGTAGCCTCAGCCTTTCTACACTCCTAAAAAGAGATTTGGCAGAATTTGGCATTTGTGCTCTAATAATGTCTCAGAAAATATCTGGACAAGACCCAGTCACAAGATACCAGAAGAATCTGAGTCTGATAGTTTGAATGTCTCAGGACACTGCCTTCAATTAGAGACAAGGGAAGTCGAAAAGTATAAAACATCAACTTTGAATGTATGATGAACAGTTTTTGCCATCCCTCTGCTTTCACATGCAACCCAAGGCTTCACTCTGTGGGACAGGACAGATCCCTCATCATCCCCCCTAATTCCCCTCTAACACAGAAAAACTGGTAGCAACGCAGAGAGGAGCTGTGATTAAAGAGGAAAAACAACGACCCTCCACACTCTCATCGTCAGTCTGTATCTGTGGTTTTTCACTGATATCACAACTGACACCCCCATCTGCACTAATCCCTTTGTAATTCTGTTCCAGCATCCAAACACATGCTGTTTCCTACAGATATGAAGTTGCACTAGTGCATTTTTGCTTTGTTTTGTCTGCTTTTATGGTGTAAAGCACTTTGTGCTACAAGTCTTTTGTATGAAAAGTGCTCTATAAATAAAGTCTGATTGATTGATTGATTGATTGATTGATTGATTGATTGATTGATTGATTGATTGATTGATTGATTGATTGATTGATTGATTGATTGATTGATTGATTGATTGATTGATTGATTGATTGATTGATAGTGCTGTCATTTTCCATCTTTGACTTTTGGGGAGTTCCTCTTTATTTGTCCTGAAGCACGAGTTTGTTTTTTGGTCCATAAATGAAATTGTGTGAAAACAAACTATAATGCACTTTAAAAAGCAGCAGAGAACAGCTCCCAAGAACATCATTGGTGTCTGTTAAAGAGAATCCTTGGTGGATAAGTCTCTTTTTGTTACATGATAGACAACCACGGGCCTAATTTGCTTAAGTATCAGTTCAGGTCACAATGCATGTTTGAAGTTATAAAAAGTGAGAGAGAATTTGATTAAGCACTACAGTCAGCCTCTCTGCACCTGCTTTACAGCAAATGAAAGAAAATCTTGCCTGTGACCAACCAAACAAAATCATATCTGCAGCTGAATGAGAGAGTTCAGTGCCAAAAACCATAAACAGTCGACCACAAGGTTTCACCACAACACATAACTCCGGGGCAGACGAGATCAGATCTATATCATAAATTAGACAAAACAGACGGCAGCCGGACGAGGTGGAGCTCTCCATCCACTCAAAAATAAATAGACAGTTCTGAGCTGTAAAGAGGATTTTAATGCACTGAATTATTTGGTTTACAGTCACCGCTCCAGCTAATGTGAAAGTCACAGATTGCGATCTTATGTTGGTGAATGGTTCATGTGTATCTGCCCCTCAGATCATTCATCAGTTTGTCGGCTCTATCAAAGAGCAGGGGCTATTCCGAGTGCTGTGCACTTAAGGAAGTTCATTTTTGTGCTTGAGGCGATGATGACATGTCTCTGTGTTGAGTCGTCGTAGCCTCAAGGAATCAATGGGAAATGGTATCTCACTTGTCAGGCCATCATTGTAAATAAGAACTTGTCTCACTAAAATCTTGCAGTGTGCATTTTAGCCAAATTGGACAATTTTGGACAGGTTTGGCACACTGGAGATCGCCAAGGGACACTGTTTGGAAAAACTCTATAGTGCCTCAGTAGTTTTACATATCAACCTAAAATTTGGTACATATGTGGACAGGGAGTGTGTGAACCATATATGTAAAATTCAACCTGTTTTATAATTAGGATTTTGATATATCACCTTTTCACCAAAAATTTCAAACTCGTTTTTTTTTTTTTTTTTTTTAAATTGTATTTTCCGAAGCTCAATTTTTTATGGAATGACTCAATTCAATATTTTATATATATAGATGTAAAGGGACAAAGGTTGTCTTTCATTTAAGCCATAAACCATAGTTGTAGGATTAGTACTTCTGTGGTTATAAAGCTTTAATTGCAGTGATACAAAAACAGGCGGAAATTGCCAAAAATGGCCTCTGCATGAAGAGGTTAAATTAAAAAAAATCATTGTTGTTATCAAAATGTGATTCATTTCATCACAACTCATTCTTAAGAGGACCCATATTTTTATGCTTTTGTTGTTTTAAATCACAAAAACTATCTTAATGTATAATAACAAGTTGGTGTCAGCCAATCAGAAGAGAGGAGGCCCTGGATCAATCTTCTGATTGGCTGACAGTATTCCTAGTGATAAAAAATTAATTGGTGCATTTTTCAGGTAAACACTCGAAACACTCAGAAAATCCAAATCCTGCACGGACCGGATGGCCGATGGCCTCGGAGCACAGCTGAGAGTGCTAAGTGTTTTATTGTGACATCACAAAGTTACGCGGTATTGATGACTCGTTTTAAGCTCAGTTTTGAAACACAGGCTTCGTGCACTTTGATATTTCATAAAGAATCTTTTTATGCTCATGTTCATTTTTCACAAATGTACAACCTCCTGTTTAGATCATATGGAGCAGTTCAGGGCAATGGCAAAATACTCGTATTATAAACTAATGATGTTCTTTGTGTTTCAGTAATTTTAAACATTTCAACCAATAAAACCTTCAGGATATTCTGAGTTCTGAATTACTTACAGGCAGCACTATGCTTACTTTAATCTCACCTCTACCATTTAAATCTACTACAAATATCTGTACATTTTTGACACTTAAGACTTTGAAAAAGACCCAAGAAATGGTATCTGACATCCATCAGAGGCCATAAATCATGATGAATGGAAATGTTGCCTCCTAAGGAGAAACAGGTTTTAGTGGCTCAATCACTTCCATATGAGATATGTAATGTACACACACATAGATATATACTCACACACACATGCACAAGGCATGTATGCATGAATAGGTGCCCAATGTCCTACAGATTTGCTTCAGTCTAAATGAAACCATGGCTCAACACCCTTACACACACACAGACACACACAGACACACACACACACACCTTGGTGTAAAAGCCACACACATGGCAGACAGGGATGTTCGGTGCTGTGTATTCAGATGTGAGGGCTGTTTGATTTTGTCAGATGATGGATCGTTCATCACCGGATAAACGTGCTCCATCAAACTGTCCACGTCTGTGTTTGAATCAAATATAGCTGCTTTCCATTCATCAGCTCACAGCATGGTCTACCTGGAAACTGACATGTGCTGATTTTCCAGCATCAAATCTCTTACTGTGTTATTCATATTATTAAAATATCTAAAAAAAAATTCACTTTTATGTGAAATGTCTCCTTAGCCTTCCAAATAGTAGTTTTTGGCATTCTCCTCGGCGATGTTTAAATTAAATCCACACTGCAGCTCGCAGCTTGGGGGAAAAACACTTGGCTAAGAAGTTCATTGAATTATATTCTGGCAGGCTACTTGATCAACTAAGAAAATTAATAAATTCTGATCTCTATCCGCAGAGAATAATAGTCAGACTTCTTTTTTAAAACGAGTCAAAAGATTTGCTGTGTTATGAAACACAGACGCACAGATTCATACTCTGGTGTGTGTCAGGTATTTGGCTCGCGTTCATTTGTTTCTAACTATATTGAAACGTAATCCTGTGCTTTACCCCGGTGCTGAATGCATGTTGGCTAATCTTTTTTCGGAAGACCCCCCGTCTGAGTTTCCACAAAGACTTAATATTGCTGTAATAATATGTTTATTGCCCTCTGTGTAAGAAGCTTAAGTGGAGGAAGCACAGGGATGTAGTGAATCCGCAGCTCAACCTACAGCGTAATGTTAATGTAACATATAGTAAATGCATGGGATAAAAAAACAATATAGATGAGCAGGTTTATGTAGAAGCTAAACACTCCTAGATCACTTCATATGAGCTAGTGTGCCAAATATGTACCTTAAAGTGCGTTGTCTGGTTTGTCTTCATTACAGCAATAACTCACCAGTACATCCTACACATTCCCATGAGTGCATCTTCTCTCTGCAGCGATAGCACTTCAGTCATTATATCATCACCCAGAGCAGCTTTGTTCCACTCGCTGCTCCCAGACGCACTTTGGATTGGTTGGAATTAATTTGAGCTCCAGCGGGGAAACAAGACTTGGCTCAGGCATTAGTCGTTGTGATCGGCAGCTCAGAGGAGAACTTTCCATTAGGGGAGCTGAGGCTGACCTCTGACCTCATAGGAACTGCAAATATCCCCATTGGCCCCAACTATCTTGTGGGGGTAAAGGCTGTCAGTAAATAGTGGTGATGACCAAACCGTAGGGGTCAGTGGGGGTAGATGCAAGAGGATATGAGGTATTGACCCTGACCACCAGGACTGTGCACAGTGTGTCCTCTGTACATCGTGTAACTGGCCCATAGTGTGGAGACGGGAATCTGAAAGGCCTCTGTCGACTCCATATCGTAATTTTCATTATCATTTCAATCACAAACATCATCAAAACACAGAGTTTTGGGTTCCCACATGTTTTTGACATGATCAGAGAAGCTTCTTATGTCTGAGAACCAATGAACACACAGAGCTTTGTGTTGTTTTTACTTTGACATATTCATATTAGAATTATATTTATCTCTGGTTTACATGTAAAATGGCTAAACTAATCATTCCAGACCTGATGATGATCAAGATTTTCAAGTTTGTTGTTAGATCAATGTTGTAGGCTACTTCTCATTAACTTACAAATAAAATACAGGGTTTTTTGTTCTGTCCTGTTAGTGGAAGTAATCCTCTATCAGCTTCAGATCATGTTATACAATCTAAATTTGGACAAAAAGAGATGTCAACTGGAACACATTAACAACAAATGAACTCCAGACGGAGATTCCTTCACAACAAAGGTCAAGTGCTGGCTAAGCGACCCAAAGCTGTAGCCATTTTTAGTCTGCTGTATCTATTGTTAATTGTTTTTGCACAAGCTTGTTGTACATTCTTACTGTAATGCATGTTGTTAGCTAATTGTAGTGTGTAATTGTGTTATCTGTATTGTGTGTTGTGTTTTTTGATATTGACTGTTGTGATAATCATGGAATTCAGGATTGCCAATACCTAGTCACTCTCTGTGCACTACACGAGTTTCTTCCCCTATTTATTTAAATTGTATCAAAATCAATGAATACACAAAAATGATTCTTCGTGCACATTGTTTGAACATTTAACTCTTTGTATTTCATCAGGGTTGACTGAACAGTCCGATCTCCATGAATGAGCTAAAATGGGATCAAGTCACCTTGAGCAGGCTGTGATGTGTGTTTCCACAGCGCTGCATCTGGTACCCACTGCTGTCTGCCGACTTGCTCATGTGGATTTAACAGAACAATAAACAGCCTGTGGCTCTATTTCCACTGAGGAGCGCTCTGTGATCTCTCATCAACACCACATGAGAAGTGATAAAAACGTCCCACTATTGCGCTGTTAGGAATTAGGAGTCTGCAGCCTATAGTGGTGGTAGCTTTGCAGTAAGAGACAAAGAGAGCATGGCATCAAGGAGCCGCTCTGCTCGGTTGTTACCGGGCAGGATACTGGATCTGTCACACCTCTGTTTCTCTCCTAGAGAAGCCAAGGGATACAATTCTGCTGTGGTCAGTAAAATATTTTGATAATTATATAAAAGAAAGAATAACAGAATGTTTACTGGAGTTAATCCTTATAATAACACAGCTGGTGAACGGACCGACGGCACAGACCTTTGTCAAAAACATTACTGCAGGTGACAAGGGTCTGTTTCTATGTGAGTGAAATCATTAGAAATATGATCATTGACACTCAGTTTCACAAAGTTTTGCATAGGGAATCATTTCATTTACATTATTATTTTATTTACTTTAGCAATAAGCAATTATGTAAATAAATGTGAAAGCTTCTAACCAACCCAGTCAATTTGTGCCATATCATCCTCTCTCAAACTTTCCCTGACTTTCTTGTCTGTCACTCTCAATATCAGAATTAAAGAAAAGAAGTGAGAAATCTGCTGGGACTTCTCCTTGAACTCCTTGAACATTCAGATCATGTGTTTGCTTCAAATTGATGAAAATGTTTTTTTCACTTCCATTTCAACATGTCAAGACCATTTGTGTCTTGTTGTGCGTGGGTTTTCTCAAGTTGCAATGCGGCTTGAGCTCTCATCGCCACCGTGGTAACAGGATGATAAGGTTCACAGAAGTTATTCTGGGTTAAAGTTCTCCTCAGTGAAAACAAAATGAAAATCTGATTAATATCCATGAACGTTCTCACAATATTAATCAGCTTTTAAACTGAGGCACATTTCAAAGAATCAACATCTATTTTTCAAAATGTTACAGTAACTGACCTCAGTGACAAATGAAAGCAGCAGATTGTTTTTGCCATGTTCAGTGATCAGAGATGTGTTTTTCCTATTATCTTATCTGTTACTCCCCAAACTTAAACATGTGAGTGCATGCAAACACAAATATGCACACACTCATTTGCTGACATGAGTACATATGTCTGACACACGGGTCAGCCTCCCTGGTCAACCTCCATCAGTCATCACATCACAACAACCTGAACACGACTTTCATTAAACAAAAAGGTTATGGAGACCAGGACACACTCTCTAGTCCCTCTCTTTCTTTTTTTATAGAAGGTTTTTTAATAATGTCTTTGTTCACTGTGTCTCCAATCCAACTTCTACACCCAGAGGGCTAAACTGTGATCTTATTTTTTTTCTTTTTCTTTTTTAGATTCAATAAAGTGGGGTGTGGAAATAGTCCAGTGCAAAGAGTGTCCAGATTTGGTTTCCTTTTTTTTTTCCTGTAATGTTCTGCGTTCAGCCACTTTCAAGAGTGACCTCTGATTCCTATCGATGAGACAGGAATGTAATGGTATAAACGCTGTGTTTCGGAATAACAGCAGACTCTGCGGCCAAAGTGCTTGTTTCATTTTGTGTATCAGGTTTCCCCACTTGAAAGAAAAACAAAACTGTCTTGTTGCACTGCACACAGCACAAGTGCAGTAGCTTTGCTTTTGTGTGGGGGGAATTTTCACAGTGATATAAATGTTTTTCTCAGCTTCTCTCACATGGAGAGTTTCACTTAAAAAGGACCTATTATAGATTTAATTCCAGAGAGAAATGATATCTAACATGTAATTTAGTAGATCATTTCCTAACTTGTAGAAGATACTCTGAGGAGAATGTATTTCATTGCTTCACAGAAGCAATCATTTAATTTGTAAGTGCTGCTTATTCAGTGTTTGGGATGTTCTGTGAGTTTGGCTTTGGCCTAAATGAGGAGCTGATGAATGAGAATTAGTGTGCTAAATGACTGTGAGTTGAATGTTTAAAAAATCATTCATCACGGCTGGCTGCCTACGCAAAGTATCACACGAGGATCGTCCAGATACACATCCATTAAGGCCACTTGGACATGACATTATTTCCTCCTTTCCTTGTTGTGGTGTAATGCACACTGTGTCCAAGTGCAACATGAGAACCACAGCGTCAGCATGCGGCTGCCGCGAGGTGACGGAGATGACGACGAGTTAATGTAAACACACAAGGGATGAATATAGTTTATTTTCCCATAAGATGCTCAAATATTCAGGGGTAGTTTTCAAGCTCATAAAATAATGACAGAACATGTCTGGATTTCTCCTTATTTGTCCACCGAGACCCGTCAGGCTGATTCAATTAACTTACCATTTGCTATCAAAACGAAAAGATGAATTTCTTGCATTAAAGCCCATGTAAATCTCTCGAGCCCTATTTATTTACACAAACAAACAGCACACTATGGGAAAGCTGGGCTGTGTGGAACTGGCAGGACAACGCTTTGACCGCTCTCGACCAGCTGACAAGTCGACAATGTTGTGCAGCCATGCGTGGAGTTAAACACACAGAGCCTCTTCCCCTCTGTCTTTCTGACTCCATCCCATCACCCCCCCCCCCCCCCGCCCCCCCCGCCTCACTTCTCCGTCTCCAGCTCGTCGGGTCCACGCAGAAAAGCGTTGATCCCACTTGTTCTGGTTCACCAATGTCTGGAATTCCCTGTTCAGATCAACAGGAAAGAGAATCCTCTCCGTCCTCCGAGGCAGCTAAAAGCCTGTCTGTTTTAAAGAGGGAAGAGGGGTGGGAGGCCTCGTAAACCTGTCGGGCCCGACGGTGTCCTCTTACCTACCTGGCCTCAGTCTGGGCTCAGAGCATTCCCGGACGCTCTTAAATGGCGGTTTATTGCTAACCTGCGCGCCCCAGGATCATCAGAGGTTTACGAGTGACAATAAAACCGCTGCTGTGATTCGGAAGCTCCCTAACTCATCCCCCCTCTTCAAAAACCCAGCCCCCAGTTCCTTCTTCCTTCTCCAAAGATTAGAGGAGACCCCAATAAACTCACCACCCTCTTCTTACTACTCCCACATTTGCCTCCTGCATTCATCTCCCACGTTATCTAAGGCCATGACTTCAGCCTTTTTGGTGACAGTCATGTTTCCTATCATCACAGAGCTGCCACGGTGCACACTATAAATTAAATCATCTGACACCAAATGAATCCTGCCTTCATCATATTTTTTCTTTCAAGGGAATAATTCAACAATTTGAGGAAATATTCACATTCCTTTCTTGGCAAGACTTAGATGAGAGGATTGAGAGGGCTCTCATGTCTGGATGGGAAAATATGGTTGGTCCCTGGGTCTCCATGATGAAACCTCCTTGGCAAACAGAGTTGAACTTCAAGATAAATAAATACATTTCAAATCATGCCATTCAGATGAACCTTTTCAAGACTATTCAGTACGTGTTTGGTTTTTAGACAGACATGTTTCTGCTCACACAGAGAGCCTGGTTCTGACTGAGGGGAACTATTACCACCTCAGTGTCTGTCTGCTGTCTTATCATCACTATGGAGGAAATTAAGAGACCACTCCCAAAATGATCAGTTTCTCTGGTTTTACTATTTATAGGTATGTGTTTGAGTAAAAAAAAAATTGTTTGTTTTATTCTATCAACTACCGACAACATTTCTCCCAAAATTAAAAAAAAAAAAGGTCATTTAGAGCTTTATTGGCTAATGACTAAACTAGTCTAAATAACAAAAATATCAAGTCTTTTCAGACCTTGAATAATAATAATAATAATAATGCAAAGAAAACATGTTGATATTTATTCCTAAAGAACTCAGCAAGAATATTTGAACTCAGGAAGAGTTTATAAATCAGTTTTTGTGGGATAATGTCAATGTTTAATCCCAGTGGTTTTTATATAAAACCAGATGTGGTTCAGGTGATGACCTCATCAGTGTCTCATTAAGTAGAATGAGTTGTGTTTGTGTTTGTGTTTAAAAAAGAAAAGAAAAGAATGACTGTCATACATGTAGAGATGCTTTTAAGAAACATTTGTGAAAGTGGTCTCTTATTTTTTTCCGAAACAAATAAGAGACCACTTTCACAAAATGTTTCTTAAAAGCATCTCTACATGTACGACAGTCATTCTTTTCTTTTCCTGAGTTCAAATATTCTTGCTGTGTTGTTTAGGAATAAATATGAACATGTTTTCTTTGCATTATTATTATTATTCAAGGTCTGAAAAGACTTGATATTTTTGTTATTTAGACTAGTTTAGTCATTGGCCAATAAAGCTCTAAATGACTTCTTTTTTTTTCAATTTTGGGAGAAATGTTGTCGGTTTTAGTAAAACCAGAGAAACTGAAACATTTTGGGAATGGTCTTTTAATTTTTTCCGCAGAAAAATTGTACAATTGTAAAGAAACATACTTGTGATTGATGTTGGTTGATTATCTGCCACCTAGCCGACAGCTATGATTGGCTATTGCTGGCTATTGCTTCAAATCTCCTGTACCATAACTTTCCCTCTCTGCAAGAAAGCAAATGCACATACTATTTCCCAAAATGTGAAAGCGTTCCTTCTATTTACGTCTGTTGCTCTAAATACTGACTAAATATTCTGTGTCTGTATCTCCATGTCTATTTCTATCTGTATATTTTCCTCTCCGTGCTCTCACTCATGTTTCACATCAGCATCTAACGATCCAAATACAATAAAAAGATAAAAGAATGGTGAGAAAGACCACATTTCCCAGAAGTTCACTTGAGCAGCTGAGGATCTGTTTTATCAGATGGTTGACTTGGCCGATGAGAAGCTTAGAAGCTCCAAACATTCACGGTGCAAACGTCACATAACATCCAAACAATGTCCTGTGTGTTGTATCAAACCAGTAGAGACAGCTGAGGTAATGCATGTCATGTTTTATAACTGGTGCTGTACAGTCACATGAACAGCCGTGACAATGAGGAAAGATTGTTTCATTCTTGTGAAATTTGTTCAACAACCTGCGAAGCTGATTCAGCTCGTAATTCAGGGAGTTGATTGGATCTGGATTTCGCTTTTTTCTTTTTCTTTTTTTAATCTTAGTTTTTTTCTAAACACGTAGACAATCACTAACAGCATCTTTCCACATGGCAACATGGTATTTAATGCATTTTCACCCTCTATCTTGTGCCTCTCGGTGGTCAAACTTTATGGTGGCCGACCTTTCCTCTCTCATAATGTCCATCAAAGCAAACACACGCCGCTGTTTTCTTACCTGCTCACCCACAAATTGGAGGTGACAGTTTTAGCGGGGACAGCTAAACATGGTCAGGGCCATCTATAAAGTCAAGCTGCCGGGGTCAGTGCATCTCTGCTTATAGTTTACATGACAGATGGTGCAGTTACAGCTAAATCAACACATCTCCAACACACATCAGGGCAGGGAGGATTTGTCATCGCATGGATTTTGAGTCTCGCGGTTGCTCGAAGATGTTCTGAGGCTTTAGCTTTTATTACATTTTTTTCTCAGTGTCATTTCCATTCTCTTTTTTTTTTTTTTTTACTGTAATAGTGCCATATAGTGTAAAGACATACAGATACTACAGACGAACTACAAGGGTGCAACGTGGGTGACTAACAAATAACAGTATCATACAAACAAGACTTCAAATAGAGTACTGTGGATCAGAGACATCACGGGATCACGGAAGTGTCATGGCGGCGGAGTGGATGCCTCGCGGACTCCACTCCTTTTGTTTGATGATCAAAACTTTCAGATCAAACTTTTCTAAACATTAGAGTTCCCTTTCTGACCCGTCGGTTAGGGGGGAATATCTTTATTGAAGACTAACATATCCCACGGCAAGCGCAACAGCCGAGATGGACGAGGTTAAGAAATCACTGGACGCCCTTACGGGGAAAATTAATGTGATGCAGGACAAAACACTAGTGAATTTGCTGAAAGAAGTGAAAGATCTGGTGAAGGAAGAGGTGAAGGGTCTGAAGAAATTGATTAAGGAAAAAGATGACAAGATTGCGGCCCTGGAGCGGAGAGTGGATGATTTGGAGCAATATACACGCAAGGATAATGTGGTGATTAGTGGATTGAAAACCAGACACCGCTCTTACGCACGGGTTGCCAGCGGGGAGTCAGGAGGAGAGGACGCTCCGCTGAATGAGCTGCAGACTCTTGAGGAACAGGTGATTCATTTCTTCCACAGTAAACAAATAGCCATTGAAAAGGAAAGTATATCAGCCTGTCACCTACTACCAAAGAGAGCCTCAAGCAGAGCAGGACAAACGGAGCCAAACATTATCATGCGGTTTGCAAATCGGAAACACAAGACGGATCTTCTGAGACAAGGACGTAAGCTCAAAGGGACAAATGTCTTTATGAATGAACATCTAACGAAAAAGAACGCGGACATGGCCAGATGTGCGCGTTTATTGAAAAAACAGAAAAAAATTAAAGCAACGTGGACCAGAGACTGTAAGATATGGATTCGTACGAATGGATCATCCACCGAGGAGGAGAAATCCATTGTTATTCGGGAGATCGAAGACCTGGAAAAATTCCAATGAAACTGAATGGACTAATTGAAACAAGTACAGTGAAGGTGAGCTGGGGACTTGGAGCGACGTGGAGATGCAGGCCTGTCGTGAGTAACAACAAGGGAGTGTGCCCTGGGCTGCCTTTCCCCCCTCTCTCTCACTCTTTTTCCTTTTTTCTTTTTTTCTCCTTTTCCCTTTTTTCCTTCTTTCCCTCTTTTTCCTTCTTTTTTCTTTTTCCTTTTTGTGATGCTGGACTGTAGGGACATTATGGGGGTACAAATGAGTGGAACTTTGGATACGAGTGAATTCTTTTTTTCAGTACTTTGTATTTTGTATTTTTACTCTTATTTTTTCATCAATGATGGACTATGAGAGTGACGATCAAGATGTAACGACAGAAGGAAACAACGGGACCACCCTTCTAAATACATATTTAGATTATAATTATGAAACATTTGATTACTCCGGGAAAAGAACACATGACATGGACTGTGACTTTGACCCAGAAACAAATTTTTTTCATACCATGCAAAACGAATGTAGGTATTATACTGAACAGCAATTCAATGTAAATGTTAAAATGATAGGTGTGTTCTCAATTATACATATAAACAGCAGAAGCCTAATTAAAAATTTTTCAAAGGTATATGATTTTTTGGGGAGTTTGAATACTAAATTTAGTGCTGTAGCTGTTTCAGAAACTTGGTTAAGTGACGAAATAGTAAAAGATTATGAATTGCAGGGGTATCGCATGTTTTATGTTAATAGGAGAAGAAAAAGGGGTGGGGGCGTGGTCCTATATGTTGATGAGACATTACATTGTAAGCAAGTGAAAAATATGTCTAAAGGGATAGATGACAAGTTGGAATTCATAACAGTTGAAATTGTGATGGAGAAAGCTAAAAATATAATCATAAGTTGTGTGTACAAAGCTCCTGTATGTGGAATAGAAATTCTTAAGGAACAAATGATTGATTTGTATGAAAAAATAATTAATAAGAAGACTGTATTTGTATGTGGGGATTTCAACGTTGATTTACTAAACCCACAGGGTCATACGGGAACAACTGACTTCATTAACACCATGTATAGTGTTGGGCTATTCCCAAGGATCACTAAACCAAGTAGAATTACTAGGTCCAGTGCAACTCTAATTGACAATATTTATTCTAATATCATAGATGCAACTGTAGGGGGATTGTTCATCCAAGATATAAGTGATCATTTACCAATTTTTACAACATTTCAGCACAATCTAAGGGGAAATACTGGGTGGAAAAAACTAACAACATTTAGATTGAGAAATTCAGAAACAATGGAGTCATTAAAAATGGACTTGATGAGACAAACCTGGGAATCTGTTTATGTTGCTGATGTAGATGACGCTTATAATTCATTTTTAAGTATATACAAAGAGTGTTATGATAGAAATTGCCCACTGAGAACATGTAATGATAAAAGTAAAAAAGAAAATAAGCCATGGATATCCAAAACCCTACAGAATGCAATCAAAAAGAAAAATATACTATACAGAGAATTTATTAGAAGTAGAACAGATAAAGCTGAAAGAAGATATAAGCTATATAAAAATAGATTGACAAAGATAATTAGGATAAGTAAGGAGAATTACTATAGTAAATTAATGGAAGATAGTAGAAACAATATCAGAGAGACTTGGAAAGTAATTAACAGCTTGATTAGAAAGAACAATGGAAAAGCTGACTTCCCCCAATCCATCTTAAAGGGAGACATTCATATTTACGATAAGGAAAATATTGCTAACGAATTTAATAGTTTTTTTGTAAATGTAGGACCGAGGTTGGCAAGTGATATTGCCCAACCAATTAATATAGACGAAGTAAGTAATTTGACAGAAATGAATGTAAATAGTATGTTTCTCACAGCCACTTATGAAACAGAAGTCATGGGGATTGTCAGAGCATTTAAAAAAAAACGGTCTACAGATAACAATGGTTTTGACATGGCCTTAATTAAGGACACCATAGAAGGTGTGGTGAAACCTCTGACCTATATTTTTAATCTCTCACTCAGAACTGGAATCTTTCCAAATGAAATGAAAACAGCTAGAGTAATTCCCTTGTATAAGTCTGGTGGAAAAGATCTTGTGACAAATTATAGACCATTTTCTTTGCTTCCGCAATTTTCAAAAATTTTGGAGAAACTATTTGTCACAAGACTGGATAGTTTTATAGAAAAGCATAACATCCTGAGCGAAAATCAGTATGGTTTTAGAACAAACCAGTCTACTGGATTAGCACTTATGAAACTCATGGATGAAATAACCACTGCCACAGACAATAAATTACACACAATAGGAATTTTCATTGAACTTAAAAAGGCCTTTGATACGATTGATCATGGATTATTAATGCAAAAGATGTGTAAGTATGGTGTCAGAGGGGTAGCTCATTCCTGGTTGTGTTCTTATTTAAGTAATAGATGGCAGTATGTATCCTGTGATAAAACTGATTCTGTGTTATTAAAGGTTAAATGCGGGGTCCCGCAAGGGTCAGTGCTGGGGCCAAAATTATTTATTTTGTATCTGAATGAACTTTGTAAAGTGTCGAAATATATGAACTGCATCCTTTTTGCAGATGATACAAATTTCTTTTGTTCTGGGGACCAGTTAACTGATATAATAACTACTGTTGAAAACGAGATGAAACTTGTAAAGAAATGGTTTGATGTAAATAAGTTATCTTTAAATATAAGTAAAACAAAATTTATGATTTTTGGGAACCGTAAAACAGATACAGTAGTTAAATTGAGAATAGAGGATACAGAAATTGAAAGGGTGTTTGAAACAAAATTTTTAGGTGTTATTATGGACCATAAACTGAATTGGAAAATGCATATTAATCATGTCAAATCTAAATTAGCTAAATCAATCGCTATATTATACAAGGTAAAAGATATGTTGAACCAGCGTGCTTTGTATATTCTGTATTGTACAATGTTTGTTCCTTACATAACGTACTGTCTAGAAATATGGGGGAATGCATATCCTACCCATACTAAACCGATCTTTATTCTTCAAAAAAGAGCTGTAAGGATTATCACTAAGTCAAATTATAGACAACCATCAAATGAATTATTTATTAAATTAAGAGCCTTCAAATTTATGGATTTAGTGGATTATAAAATAGCATTGATAATGTACAAAGTATTTAACAACTTGTTACCTTGTAAAATTGTAATCATGTTTAAAAAAAGGGAATGTAAATATGAGCTCCGAGGGAAACGTATGATGGAAAAAACAAAGTCCAGGACTAAAATAAAAGATCAATGTATTTCTGTAAGGGGTGTAAATATATGGAATGCACTAGACGATGATCTGAAAATGTGCCGGTCAATGTATGAATTCAAACGTTTGTTCAAGAAAAAGGTATTTGGTAAATATGAGAGTTGTGGTTGACGTAACTGACACTATTATGGTATTATGTTTTTGGGATATTGTGCAAAACAATATTATTTCTGTTTGATGTTTTGAATGATGTGATCTGATGAAGTTGATCATGTAAGAAGGGTAGGCGAAAATAAGCGAGAGCTTCAGCCTATTCCTTTTCGGTCTGCTCTTTTCTAGTTGAGTTGATTTTTGTTTTGTTTTGTTGGACTTTTAACTTTGAATGACCTGACCGAAATAAACACATTTTCATTCATTCAAATAGGCAAACAGAAAGGAGACAAGAACAAAACAAGACACACATATATATATATATGATAATAGTAATAAAATTAGTAAATTTCATTAGTAAAATGAAAAAAGAAAAGAAAAAAGTATATATATATATTGAAGAAATAAATACAAATAATGCGAAAATAAAGAATAAAAGGTAGGTAAAGGTTTATTTTTCTCTTGTGAGAGTGTGCATGTACTTGTGCATGTGCATGTGCATGTATGTGTGTGTGTGTGTGTGTGTGCGTGCACATGTGTGAATGACTTCTTGTGTAAGATTGCAGAGAAAGTGCAGAGGGAATGAGAGAATGTGATGGAAGTATGAGAAGGAGGTGGAGACAAGGGGGAAGAGACAGATGAGAGAACATAGTCTCGTAAGTAAGAATAGGGAGTAACATTGTTTTAGACCCCCAGCTTGCCCCGGGGGCCAAGACCTCCAGGGTGGGAGGAGGGCGGAACTGGAGGGGTATCAATTAATTTAAATGTATCAATTTATTTATCAATTAATTCATTTTCATTCTCAATAAATCAAAATGTGTCTAAATCTGACAACTGTTCCAAATACTTACAATGTACTGTAGGTCTATTACTAAAGGTAAATGGGAAAGGAAATCTTTTTAAAATGTTCAATGAAACTTGAAATATTGACAAAAGTAGCTTTAATGTTTATGTTCATATTTTTTTATTTAATGTTTCGCATCATCAGTCATTACAACAAGTCACACACTTCATGTGGCCGGTTTCTACTTTTTAATCTGACTGAATTTATCTCAGGAGACTATTATATGTCCCAATGACAATGTCAGGAGGTGTAATTAAGACCTGAAAATAAATACATAAAATGCCCAAAAATAAGGTGAAGCCTTAATAGAAGGATTCAAAAGCTTTGTCGAACTCAAATGTTCAACGGTGGTATATGAAAATCTTAATCTAAGAGGGGTTTAAATAAACTTGTGGATGTTTTCACAAGCAAAGGAAAGATGTAAATATTACATTTATTAGTTAAGGGTTAATGGTCCCAATGGATCATTATGTGCAGAAAATGTGCGGCCCACACGCCTGGTGAAACATAATTCAAAACCTCTAAATGCAAGTGTACACTGTCTCTATGTGAGGAACCCCAGGAAGTCACTTCACCTGTTTTCTTTGTATTACAGAGCAAGTTCATTCTCTTTCCTCTGAACAGCAAAAGATCTTGTTCCGGGCTTTTAGCAGAGCGGTGATTTAATGTTTTAATGAAGTTGCTTCACTCATGCATGTTCCCTCCTGTACAGCTGTAAAAACAAAGTGTGGGCCCCCGCTGAGGGACTATTTATTTCAAATGATATTCATTCTCTACAGGAACCAGAGGTGAGAATGATCCTGGAAGTGCAGAGATCCAGCTCTGTGTGTTAATGTATGTATGATATACGATAATGACTGCATTTTATTTCGAATGAACACATGAACAAATAGATCTAAAGCAACATTAGTATCAAAGACATTTGCCCTGTCAGCACAGGCCTGTTGATCTCATTGGTACTGTCTCTCTGACATATGCTGGATGATTCAAAGATGTTGCAGCTCTCGGTCCCTCTGCGGGTCATTAAGTGAACTGAAGTGAGTTATGTCCAGCTCTGTGCAGCAGCCAGACCTCAGCATGCTGTCTGTATGTAAACATTGTTTCTACTTAATGTTTATGTATCAAGTTACTATTGTTAGAAACACAATGTCTCCACCGAGGACGATGCAGGAGCCCACTGAGCCACAGAGGACAGACTGTAGATGTAGATGTCCCAGGATTCATTCCAAACTAAGGAGGGTCATGATCAGAGATGAACTCTGGCTGCCGTCTCCCTCAGTCAACTGTCTGTGCAAAGTCATAAAATGCAGCATAAGGTTTTTGGATGACGTAGATTTTCTCAACCATGTAACTAGGTGACATACTGTAATGTTCGGATATGGTAAAATCATATCTGTCTTAATGCTTTAAAATATACAATATATATCAGTGCAGCAGGGCTACAAGAGGAGGACATATTGACACATTGGTATCTAATTATATTTTTCAGGTTTAAAATCAGAATTGATCACTATCCTGTGGGAATTCTTTTTTTTTTCTTTTTCCTTTATTTGTTCGAGAGGGACAGTGTACATTAAAGCAGAAGTAAGGTGAATGTTTGTGTTAATCTAAGTCTTAAATAGTTGTATCTTCCGACAGCAATCACTTCTATAGAGTGTTTGGTCTGAAACACGGGTCTGTCAGTCACTCTGCTCTGCTCTGAGCCCAGGAGAAAACTTTCCTTGTATCCTACAACCTTTATCCAATGAGGAGAGAGAACGGCATAAAGGGGCAGTCCTCTCTGTGTGTGCAGCCAAGGGATGCGCGTGAATGTGGTGACGTAGGGACGAGGGCGGGGACTGCTAACTCCATCTGCTGACAGGAAGTTAGACAAAACCACCGGATCACTTACTGATAGCTTTAATGAACATTTAAAAAAAAGATCAAATGTAAATGCACCAAATTATAGCCAAAAGGCTCATTTCCGTTGGCAGTCCCCATGCCAGAAGGAGCATGACAATGAGTGAGACCTCTAATAAAAGTAGCTAATTACATTAAGACAGATATATGCACAATATTTACAACAGCAACATTACACTTTATCCCCCACCCCTCCCGCCATACATACATACATTTCAAATGATAAGCTGCTCTGCTGTTACCCTGTCTGTGGTGACCTGACATCACAGCACCTCAGCTGTCAGAACATAATCCACTCATCCATTAACTAAATCCATGATAAACACATGCCAAGCCGCTAATAACACTTTCCTAAATGTGTGTGTGTGTGTGTGTGTGTGTGTGTGTGTGTCCCAGAGCCTGACCCTTCGCTCCCTCTAAGTGGACGATAACTCTCATCTAAAAGTCATCTGGTCTGCTTTACAGCCTGTGGGGGGGGGGGCTGTTAACTATATCACTATCTGCTGCTCTGTACAGGCATCAGTCATGTGGATCTGTGACCAGAGGAGAGGCAGATCGCACAAAGTCAGACTGAGAAAATCAGGCAAGACAAGATGGGGGAGACATGAACAGAGACATGAATAAAACAGAGGTCTAGAACAATTCTCCACTGATAATCAAGCTTTAATGCCAATAAAAAGAATAACAGGAAAAGGGATTTTTTATTATGTGTCAATAAAAATCGACAAATGGTGAAGACATTTTCAATCCTTAAATGCCTTTTCTGGCACTATTTTACCTTCAGGGAGCATACTCAAGGAAAGAGAGATGAAAGGAGGTCTAGGCAGGTGCTGCTGTGATCATAGTCTGTCAACGATGTAACAGCCATCTGAGACAGCGCTCAGATGGTCTCGCTGATAGGATGAGACGGAGCTGTTGACCTGAGAGAGTGAGACTGATCTCTGAACATGATGAAGAGCTGATGGGGAGCGATAATATGTTTAGGAGGAGAGAATGAAAAGATATTGAAAGACAGACTGGGGACGAGGGAGTGAAACAGACGTGTCTGTGAAAACATGAGAGCAAAGCTGAGAAGCTGTGGGGGTCTGTTAGGTGCATGAGGCGATGAGCCGAGGTGTAAATCTCTCTCTCACAAGAAAGAATCAAATTACATCAGTGAGTTTGAGTCCAAGGCATGTACAGCTGGGGGGTCAGACCACGTCAAGAATGAAACCAGAGAAATCAACTGTCTAATTCAAGACACAAACAGAAAGTCTTGTTGTCTATATATTTTTTACAAAGGTAAAAAAAAAATGCTTAAACAGATTCATTGACAGTTCAACTCATTAGTGATTAGAGACTGTTTCAAAAGTGTAGTTGATCTGCCTAAAGTCAAGTGACAATATTAGTGAGTCACATTAGCAAATGCTGTCTAATAATAATAATAATGATAGGTTTATTTGAAAACAGGGACAGTGCACATTAATAACATCACTGTAAATGCGCCAGAATTAGCCAAGAGGCTGTTTTTCATCTGTAGTCCCCAGACGGATGTTAAAAAGTCACCCTAAAAACAGAATATGAATATGATTAAAATTACAAAGTTATTAGCCAAGGCAATCTACAAACATGCACAGCAATTAACAACATACAACATGACAAAAGAACATATATAACATCAATCAGAAAACATAATTCAGTACATCCCCAACACATGCAGCAAATCAGTTATTAAATTAGAAAAAGTTAGAGATTAGTTTGACGTTTTGGGAAATATGTTGGTATAAAGTATGGAAACTGTGTGGCTTGTGCCAGTGACCAGGTTAACAGCTGGCATGTGTCTGTTCAAGAGTCAGAGAAAATCTGCCAACTCCTCTGAAATTCACTGATCAGCACATCATTATCACATCTGTTCAATCTATACAAAACAGCTAAACTGCCAGAGTGCTTTCATTTCATTGGAAACTAGGTGAAAGTTTTTTTGTTTTTTTTGAACACACAGAAAGTATTCCCGGTGTATAAATGTAATGTGCCTGGAGCACAAAAGCATCAACTCTCAGGTTCTGTGTTAATCCAGCCAAAGACTTGTTTCCTCAGTCAGAAGGTAAATGAAAGACTAGAGGGTGAAATACTCCCAGTGAAATGCCTCTGCTTTTCAAAAACAGCAGTGTTTTATGCCTCTTAAAGGTTTTTACTGAGATGCTCTTTGCCTCTTTGTTGCCCAGATCCAGAGGTATGAAGGGGACTGTCCTAAAACGCTGCAGCAGATGTGTTACAGAGCTCATTTCCTTAACAGAATCCACACTTTGAGGATTTTTACTGCAGCGCAAAGCACACCGTAATCTTTCATGTTTACCTTTTACGGGAAAGCGGTCACACAATGACATCTGTGCGTCAAAGACACAGTTGTTCGAGTGTTACTCCAAAGCGGAGGCATGTTTTGCAGATGGACAGTCTGCGTGGTTGAGTTACTTTGATTCCAACTGGCGTTTCTAAGGCGCGGTATACCGAGAGGTTGGTGATCTAGAAACAAGGGGGGGGGCATCCAAAGAGCTTTATCGTCCCTGAGTGAATAGCGGTGGTCTTTGCCTGGCCTTCGGACCTCGGTGCTGCTCAAGATGTTGTTAATGACATTCATCAAAAGCCTGAACATCACCAAAGGTTCATTCACAGTCCAGCGCTCAAAGGTCGACCATGGACTTAGAGACATGAAAACTCTCCCTCTTTGCGATTTTTTTCGCCCCCACAATGGCAGCTTCCCAGCCTTTGTGGGTCGGCCACTGGAACGAGATGGGTTTTGAATGATGGCTGTCTGTTTGTGTGAGGTAAAAATGTGAAGTGAAAAGGAGGGCAAAAGAGGACTCCTGTTTGTGATTTGCCTGGAGACTTCACAAAACTAACATCCTATAGAGCCGTTTCTATAGAAGCCAATGTTTTTGTCTCTGGGAGCCATGGGGTTAATGCTATTCTGGAGCAACCTGGGTCCCAGTTGCATGCTCTGTGTGGTGAAGTGGTCCTTGTTGACTCTGCGGTGTGTGTGTCTATACATTTTCCTGTGTGCTCATACTTGCGTGTCCATCAATGCGTATTCATCTGTGTTTGTACAAGAATTAAGAATAGTTAACAGCCTCGGTATCTGAAATGAAAACTGTGAAACACTGACGATACGTCGTGCGAAAATCAATTTGATGAAACCTGAGATTATCGTGTGACAGTGTCATGACATGAAGCTCTGTTGTTGTAAGTCCTGGTCACAGCAGCGTTTAAAACTTCTCAGTTTTGCAGCAAAATAAATCCTCTTCAGTGGAATTGGCACAATCAGTGGATTTGCTCATAGGGGGAAAGGTCAATGTGAACAAATGTTTCCCATCATTGTTGAGAAAAATAAGGGTACTTAAATTTGCAGGATAATCCAACACAAAGAAAGCTATCAGAGTGCGTTAGCTGTGTTGCTACATCCACTTTTATTTAACCCTGCCAAGTCAACAATGAAATAGTTTGCAGACACTCATTTTACTCAGGATAGTGAAGAACTGTCAAGTATTTATTAAATGACATGTAGAGAATCCCATGTATATGATAATATGTGATTATGAAGAATAACTGGGTGTGTAGGGTTGTCATGAGAACCAAAAAAGCCAACATGCAAAAAACATGTTTATGCCTTCTTTCTTTTTTTCGGTACAATGAGTACAGGATGAAATAAATGTATCATTCTCACATCTGTGAAAACACCCTGAAAGTGAATTAATGAAAACAATAATTCTCCTGTTTAACTACTTGAAGTACACAGTAATGACTACATTACATTCTGTTTGTGTTGAGCCATATTTACCATTTTAACATTGTAACTTCATGTTGCTGCCTGCTCTTAGAAGTCTATGTAATTTGAGAGGTTGTTGAAGCACATTAGTACAAGAAAGTTTGACATGAAACTGTTTTTTTTTTTAAATAAAGTAGTTTATCATGGTATTGAGAATCATGGAAATTCACTGACATTGGTATCGACAACTGAAATTCTGGTATCGTGACAAGCCTATATACGTAGTGTCACCCGTCTACTTGAATTTTTTGCTTGAATTTCAGATATCTGTCTACACAATCGTTTGTTAAATTCTTTCTATTTCTATTCAGTAGAGAATCCAGTTTCCTTTGAGTTCATTTCACAAAATCTAAGCAGTCCGGAGGTGCTTGGTCAATACTGGAGTAATACTAACTCAATCTCAAACTTCAAGCAAAACATTTGATATGCTTTTTTATTTTTTAGTTCAAGTTTCCCATAACCTCTTCCTATAAGCACACTTATAATTTATCTTGGCAGGTGTGGATATTGAGTTATCAGGAAGAAACATGGGCATCGAGAGTAACAGAGGAGGCTCATGACGGGGGATTTCAGCTCTTAGCAAACTGGCCTTTATTGGGGTGTAAAAAAGGAGAGTATGGAAGACTATAGGAGTACAGACCCTGTATGCCAACAAACCCCTTAATCCTCAGACAGGGAGGCATGACGAGACTCCCAACGCACTGAGTCTAAACTCAAACAGATTGACACAGTGATTGAGACGTTTAGATTTGGTTTTTGTTTGGGTGCGCATTTTTCCTCCAGGCGGGTGGGCATTAGCTGTTTGGGGTGTAAATGATGTGGTTAAGTGTGAGCCATATGCCTGGGGGAGTTTGCTCTCACCAGAAGAGAGTTCATGTCCACAACACTGGATCTCCTCTCTGGAAAATATGTGCGGCCCCGCATTAGGCGTCTTGAAAACAAGAAGGTCCCAACTGCTACCAATTTTCATCAACAAATCAAAACGTGAATTTGTTATTATCTAACTGTTTTTTCTGTTTCAATTATCTCTCTTTTCGAAGATGGAAAGTCTCCTTTGTTAAAACAATGCAGATTTGTTGATGTTTCAAATTATCCTTAAACTAACTTGGACCAGTTACAGATACAGCTGGGTGTTTTCTGTTAAGCTAATCACGGACAAGTGATTTTGGCAAGGGAAGACAATTAAATTAATCACTTTGGACACATGAAAATCCACACTGACCGTACATCTCCATCACAGCGTGCTGGATCCATCTGCAGTGCAGCTGGCGGATAAATCTAATAATCCCAGAGCAGCATTTGAATGCAAATCACCAAATTAAATTGTTTATCCTTTAAGAATTGCAACATTCATCAATCAATCAATCAATCAATCAATTTGTTTATTTCGGGCATCTTGGACTGAACAAGGATGTATGACCACTTGATTGTGTGAGAGCATTTTGTGTAAAACAGGGAAAATGGTCATTCATGGGCCCTTTAACATAATCTAATATAATTCTATTTATTCTATTTTATTTTATTTTATATTTTATTGTATTCGCCACCCAGTTTTATAGATTAATGTCACTAACAGAGAGATTAAGTGATATAAATGTATTCATTATAGATTAGGGATCTTTGTACAGTATGCACAAAGAAAGACTTTACAACTTGATCAGAGATCTGATAAGGGAAAAGGGGTTTTATTTTTATGCCCTCATGATAGCCAGTTGAAAGAGGAAGGAAAGAGGAAGTGATGGAGGAGATATTGGTGCTAAGTGGATTGACCCCAGCCATCATGACTAAAGCCATAAAGACGGTTCTGGTCAGAGGTTATTAAAGGATTATAAAGGCCTCGAAAAGGGTTATACACACAGGACTGGAAAAGATTAACCAACACTGCCACTCAAATTTTCACCAGTCCACATTCCACACCACAAATATACTACTATACTATACTGTATGCAGCTGTGCTTGTCTTGTCTGTAAGAACATCTATTGCACGTCTGTCCGTCCTGGGTGATGATCCCTCCTCTGTTGCTCACCCTGAGCTTTCTCCGATTTTTCCCTGTTAAAGGGTTTTCCATGGAGTTTTTCCTCAGTGGATGTGAGGGTCTAAGGACAGAGGATGTTGTTATGATGCCATGTAAAGCCCTTTGAGACAAACTGTTTGTAAAAACGGGCTATACAAATAAAATTGCCTTGCCTGTGTACATCCACTCCACTTATTATGAGGGTTACATAATCACACCACACAGAATACCAGACAGTTAGAGGAAATGTGGCAAGGTGAAGAGGGCCATCCCCTTGGCCAAGTAGCCAGGGCACATGATCAATTGGAGGCATAGTGACAGGACCACCACTGTCACAGAAAGATCAAATGTTACATTTAAAATAAATGATTATGCATGTACTATTTGTATGTAGGGAAGAAAAGCGGACCTACAATTGAGCCCTGTGGGACACATAGCTCATCTGAAGAGCTCTTCGTTTGAAACAGTTCTGTATTGTGATCAAAATAATCATATGTTCCTTGTTTACACAGTCAGCAGTTAAGGTGTTAATGATGTTACTCATTTAAAGTTGTGTTACTGTTTTGTTTTTTTTGTCTCTGCCACTGTTTGGTTCCCCACTAGCTAAATGCTCCTCTATTAGCTTATCTTATTAGTGGTTAACTCTGTGTGACGGCCAATCGGTGGTGAGCAGGTAGTGAATGTTCAGTGTGTTTTTATTCCCTGGAAAAAAGCTGCAGTAAAAACACAAAAGTGCAGTTGCACTGTCACATTATTTTCATAATGTCATTTGTTACAATACTATTGTAAAATTATAAATTATAACGGTTTTAATCTAAACATCCGAACTCTTCTCCAACCAGTGCCAATACCAACACTCTGAGTTAGAGAGAGGGTGAAAGGGCCACGACAGAGGGGCCCCGTGTGTGAGTTGGCCTGGGGCTCCCAGATCACTAAATCCAGCCCTGTGCCTGTGTCATTGTGTTGTACACCAGACAGGTCCAGAGGAATGAACTGGGTGGTAATGGGAACCAGAGCTTCCGCAGCTAATCACACATGGCCACCGGTGAAGACAGCAGCACTATCACTCCGTCACTGTGTCCACCCATCACTCTCTCTTTCTTCTCGTACGAGGCCTGAGTTTAGTCCCAGCTGGCTTCTGCTGCATTCACTGTTCATCCTTCTTAAGCCTTTACTTCACAGTCGCCATCCTTCTTTTTTCTTTGTTGTGCCCCTTTTTCCATCAGTTAGTCCTGCTGTAAGCTCCTCCTCTGTCTTTTCTTCTCTCTCTCTCTCCATCTCTCTCTCTCACACACACACACACACACACACACACACACACACACACACACACAGCTACACACACACACACACCGTACACAAACGCACACACCACAGAAACTTGTGTCTTTGCCATTCATCAGCAGCTAATCTCAGCTGTCTGCTTTGAGGTGTTTTGGGGCCACGTGCTCATAATGAGAAATAGTCAAAAACAGATTGTGTGTGTGTTGTGTGTGTGTGCGTGCATGCGTGTGTGTGTGTGTGTGTTTGCGCATGTGCAAGTTTGTCAGCTTCCTCACCAGTGACCAGAGGTCTAACTTACATAAATATTTGGTCCCATAAAGGCCGTTAGCGGTGGCTTATGAATCATAAAGCTCGTTAAACAGGAGGGTAAATAAACAGTAAAGCGAGTGCTGGCGCCCCGCCGAGCTCCATCTCCTTCCATAACTCAGTCTGGCTCCGCCTGCTGTGGATGGATGAGTTCAGCTCTCCACCTGGTTGGCTTACTAACCTGTTCAGCTTGGCTGAGCCCGATGGAAAACAGTAAAAGAGCTGAAGGTTGGTGCTTTGGCGTAAACTTGTGTAACAGCTCATTGGAGGCTAACACTCTGGACACATTTGGAAAAATACTTCTTTTGTTTTTTTATTTTCTCAGAGGTGATTTCTTTTACAGGGTTTGCCATAAGGACGAAGTCAAAGTTTATGATGCTTGTCAGTGTGTGTACACGTGTGTGTGTGTGTGTGTGTGTTGGCCATAAACTTAAGCACAAAACAAAAGCACAATTTTGGAGTATCAAACTGTGCCTGAGGATTTCAGTTTGATGGTTTTGTTGTTGCCTATACACCAGGGATAATTTCCCCGGTGTTTTGAGAAAATAAAGAAAATTTAAGAAAAAACTTGTCAACTTTTTTTTTAAATTTCTGATTTTGTGCTGCAAAATTTCATTCTTATCTGTGCGTGCATGTGTGTGTGTGTGTGTGTGTGTGTGTGTGTGTGTGTGTGTGTCGTCCTTACAGAACTACATGTGCACATGTCTGGAGAGTCTGAAGTGCATCTGAGGACATGAGGACATGATGCATGTATGGACCTTCATTTATCAAACCCCTGCCATCTGACCAGATACTGAGCCAACAAAGATAAACTGGAGGAAAGATCTGAGCCTGAGCTAATATATGGACCATGGTATCACTACTGAGAACTAAACACAGTAACACAAAAGATTACACTGTGATTTTTCATGTCTTGTTTAAAACGTTTCTGGTCCAGAGCTCCTGTGGGATGGGAAAAGTTAAGCTGCACTTTCACAAAACATTTTCAAAATAGATGAATTAATATAAAGTTCCATTTGGGTATCAGTAGCAACTGATATTTTTTGAAGACATACCAGTAATACAATATATTCCACTTCATACCTCCAAGTCACACTCCACTCTCCCACATCTTCTTCCTCTAAATGCTCTAATACATTTTATCTTAACAAAACATTCCTTTGTCTTCAGCTCCTCAGCTCAGGTAAGTCTCCAACACAATCACACATCACAGGAAGATTTTGTTACAGTTTTTCTGTGGGGCTCCTACACAACTTTTGGGATTTTTGGTAAAGGGGAAATTGCATTAAATTTTTACAAAATGTGTATTGTAAAGGAGCACCGCCTAAAAGAAGAAAATAGTAAAACAAAATAAATCCACAATGCTGCTCTGTTCTTTCCATCAGCTGATTTCACTAGATCTCCTGTTGGTAATAACAAGGTGTTACTTTATTGATCCCTGGGGGGAAATTCTTTATTTACTTGTTCCTATTAAAGGAAGTCAGACAGACCACAGGATGGGCTGTGGAGCAGCAGCCTCAGAGCTGGGGGTAACACTGGGACTTTATCAGGGGTATTTCAGCCATGCTGATGACCACACCATCACGCAACGTTTATTCATTCAGGACTTTTCACAAAGAAAAGAAATGAAATCATTCTAAGAAGCTGCCACTGTCTAACCCAGCCTGTCAGGGTGATAAGCAGCTGCCATTGTCATTGGTGTTTTGCCTTTATAATAAATGACATGATTTTTAAGATATGGATGATAGCTTTCTATGCTGCCCACTCAGTGTTAATGGATTCTCCTTGCCGACCTTCCCTGTGTCCTGAATGTTGAAGAAGTCAGTAGAGGTCAAACAGGACATATTCAATGTATTATTATTAAAGGTGTACAGAAAAGAAAATTGAATTTGAGCCCACTCTGGATCATAAAATTAATGTAATGACTCATCTTTCAGACAGTGTAGGCCAAACTTTGTGCAAAATTTTATTTTTGAGTAAATCCGGGATGAAAGTGTGTTTTTTTTTCACATTGGATAATGCAGGCACACAGATTATACGTCAGCCTGTACACGATTCATCAGCCACTGATATTGGATCTGTCATCCGTCATTCAAATGTCTGAGACAACACACACACACAGAGTTCAGTCTCGCCCCAAGCTTTGAATATCCCGCCCACTCGATAACGACCGATCAAATTTGTTTTCCTCACTCGGGTAAACTCGTGTTGCAGCTCGTGACAACTCGGCGCAACAAACAGGACAAACGGCCATTTCTGTACACCTTTAAACCAAAAATCTTGCTTGTTTCCTAAACCTCGCCTCATGTGCCCTGACCACCTGCCTACAGATTGCAGCACATGTAGAATTTCCTTTTGTGGGAGAAAAATGTATTTGGGCAGCAATTATGTTTTCTTCAAAAAGTAATTGGCAAAGAAATATGTTGTAAAAAAAAAAATCTGAGCTAATTATAGGAGGTCATCTTCCAATCTGATTCCACTGCCAAGGAAGATTCACCATTCACATGGGAAATCAACCACTGTCCCTCATGGTGCTTTGTAGCCTATGTGACTGTGGTGGATCCAAAATGGGAGTGTAAGTGGAAAAAAAGGGTCTGTTTTTGATCAGTGGACAACTGGGGGTGTAAACAATGGAAAATGTCTTTTCTGGTTTAATATAGATGCAGATTCTCACCCTGCCACTGTCAGCTGGTGTAAACTAAAGGCAAAAGTCTTGCACTTAAAGTAGTTTGACGCCCACTATGCAAACACACTTTCAGCTGGACCGTGTAATCCAGGCAGCTATTTTCTTTTTTCCATTCTCTGAGCATCTGTGTAAGTGGTGTCTTCACTGCTACCGGCTCCTGTGTTACATGCTCTCCTTTTGTTTGCTGCTGCACGGTTGATGTGCTGACCTCGCGAACCCTGCAGTGATTGTCTCACGCGGTTAAGTGCCTCCTGATTGTGGACAGAGCCGAGTGGTGATAATGTCTACCAGATTCTCCTCCTGTCACACACGCTCTGTGTACATGCTGCTGCACGTAGGCAGGCATCTCAGCGCGCGCACACACACAGAGCTACATGCAGACCCCTCTTCATCCCAACAGTAAACACTTTAGTGATTCATTGACGCTTCCGAATGTTTTCAGATGGCGGAGGAAGCCGCGTCAATGTGCAGCCGACATGTTGACAAGCAGATGTTGAAACATGTCAAGTGTTTTCTGGTGTGTTTATTTTGGAGGTTGCATGGAGCAAACTCATTCTTCAGTAGGCCTGAACTTCTGTAAACGTTCATGTTGGTGACCTGAACCTCCACTTTGCCCTGGTACCCCACAATCTGCCTCACTAATAAGACACTTTTAATGATGTGTTGTGCTTTTAGTTGGTTCTTTTAAAGGGATAGTTCAACATTTTGGCAAATTGGCCCATTGCCATAATCGCTATAGTCATAACAGTAGGTTAGTTACCTTCAATTGTCGGTGTAAGTTATTTTTAGAACGGCGGAGCGGAGCGGCAGGCTGCTCAGAGCTACACTATAAGGCTAAAGGAATTTCTTGGTTTCCCTCATCAAACTCATCAAATACACAACCCAACAACTCAAAAATGTGGACAAGTTGTGAGCTGCACAATCACCACGCTATGAGATAATAACACAACGTTACCACACAGAGTTGTTTTAGAGGGAAATTCATGCAAAACCGCTGATGCGCGTTGCGTTCAGGGACAGTGTTTCGTAACGTTCCGTTATTATCTCATAGCGTGGTGAATGTGCAGCTCACAACTTGTCCATGAAAGCGTTTTGGAGTTTTAGGATTTTGTATTTGATGAGTTTGATGAGGGAAACCAAGAAATTCCTTTAGCCGCCGTAGCGTAGCTCTGAGCAGCCTGCTGCTCTGCTCCGCCGTTCTAAAAATAGCTTACACCGACAATTAAAGTTAACTATAGCGATTATGGCAATGGGCCAATTTGCCAAAATGTTGAACTATCCCTTTAAGAGACTGCAGGACCTGATGGAGGATGAGGTCATGTATGACTGACAAACATGTGCTCATATTGACCACCACATAACACGCATGTACGCAAACATGCACCACACTCCAGCCATCCGCCCCCCCCCCCCCCCGTAACCTCAGCCTCTGCTGCCACACTCTCCCCCCCCTCACCCCCGTAACCTCAGCCTCTGCTGCCACACTCTCCCCCCCCTCACCCCCGTAACCTCAGCCTCTGCTGCCACACTCACCCCCCCTCACCCCCGTAACCTCAGCCTCCACTAGAGTGACGTGAGCTGTCAACAGATGGCTGGTCCCACACGGTGAATGTTGACTTATCAAAGATGTGAAAACAAACCAGGTGTCTCCTCTCTTCACCTCTCTCCTCTTTCCTTCCTTTCTTCATCTTCTCCAACTTCCATGTGGTGATTTATCTAAATCAGCGGCGACACGAATGATCCTAAACAGTGGAGAAGCTTCACTGGAGGACAAACCACATCCACATTAGCAGATTATTGGTGAGTATGAATGTATCCAATCTGAAAAAGCTGAGTTTTAACAAGACCATGAGGCTGGCACAGGCACAGTTTGTGTTTTATGCTAAATCCTAACACCAGAACACAAAGATGTTTTTGATGCTGATGTTTCACATGTGCACCATGTAAGTTTAGTATGTTGGCATGCTAACATTTGGCTAATTAGCACTAAACATACTGTAAATCTATTTGGCTCACTGGAATGTCCGTTTTCAAAGTTTGGTTATAAACCAAAGAACTGGACAAATGTGACAGTAAAGGTTAATCACCAATCAATCATTGCAAACCATCCTTTGGGATGATTGAATACCTGATGTGAATGCATTTGGTTTGGCAGGTTTACTTCTCTTGTTAAAGCAGAAGTAAGCAGAATGTTTGTGTTAATCTAAGTCTTAAATAGTTGTATCTTCCGACAGCAATCACTTCTATAGAGTGTTTGGTCTGAAACACGGGTCTGTCAGTCACTCTGCTCTGCTCTGAGCCAAGGAGAAAACTTTCCTTGTATCCTACAACCTTCATCCAATGAGGAGAGAGAACGGCATAAAGGGGCAGTCCTCTCTGTGTGTGCAGCCAAGGGATGCGCCTGAATGTGGTGACGTAGGGACGAGGGCGGGGACTGCTAACTCCATCCGCTGACAGGAAGTTAGACAAAACCACCGGATCGCTTACTTCTGCTTTAAATATATAAAAGCCTGCTGTTAATTTAGCCCAGTTTCAATGATATGGACTTAATTGGGCGCCAGGCTTCTGCTATGTGACATCATCTGGAGACTCGGTACCAATACAGGAAACTCCAGTAGGCTACGGCATAAGTTAGGCACATGGGTGTGGGGTACGCCGCCTTCTCATGTGGGTGTCTCACATTTCCAGTCTGGTTGCTTCTTATTCTGACCCTTTGCCCAGTGTTAGTGCTCCACTGCACCTCTGTGATGTCCTGGTTTGAACTTTGTTATGTACTGAAAATGACAGAGGTCACTGTGTCCCCCCTTTAACCCTCAGTCAGTAGTTCATGTGCACACAGATACGTTTCAAAGCACATCTCCAAAGAAACCATAACTTTTCAGGTATCTTTATACAAGAGAAATCTCACTTCACATGCAAATGGTTTTGATACTTAGACCTGAACTTGCTGCATTGATGCTTTTTAACTTCATTATCTGGGAAACTCATAATTCCCCGGAGTATTGCCAAGGCTACGGAAACTGTACCAATAGGCAGATCCAAGGTCAGTGCCTGCCACTATTTTAGGCACATTTTATCATCTGATGCATAGCTCTTCACTCTGGGGCTTAAAAGTTACAAATCTAATGGAAACTTGGTTTGTGGATCTGTTTATAGAAGCTGCTGAGTACAGGAACGAAGATGGGGCAGGGGCATGGTCCTTGTGTCCTTTCTGACATGAAATATTATGACAGAAATGACTCAAGGGATTTGAAAATACTTCTGCTTTAACCTGGGAGGAAAACGGCTTTTGATTTGTAGAAAGAATCTTTTCACTCACAGGATAAAACGCATTTTGTAAAGTAACAGCTGCAGATAATCGATAAATAGCTGTGTGTTGGCTTTGTGTGTGGACCCTCGGTAAGTCTGTTGCCTTGAATCTGATAAGTGATGCTAACCATAGAGGCAGATGTCTCTGCAGTATTTCCCCATAGGGAGTTTAGCAACACACACACACACACACACACAACCGGATCTGGTTCAGTGTGTGTGGTCTACAGTAGGACCATCCCTGGGAATTCGTGCATGCTGCAAAAACACCATGGTATTAAGTTTCATTTGTAAATGGTCCTGGATGGACAGATAACAAATAGACAGTGTGGAGTACACACACACAGACACACACACACACACACACACACACACACCTGCCCTATCTTCAGCCATCCTTAATCTGAGTGTTTCTTCTCCTCCTTGCACTGTTTTTCTTTTCTCTTTTAGTTTCTATTGAAGCCACCTCTCGACCATCTGCTCTTTTATTCAACAGGGTCTTCGGCCCCGGGCCTGGCACCAAAGGTCAGAGTGTGTATGTGTCGGTAGGCGGAATCCCCCCCCACACACACACACACACACACACACACACACTTCAAACAGAACTCAATGAGACCTTACACCGCGACCAGTCCGTAGGCATCTTTCAAGATGGGTGTTAGGTGCAAAGAGAGGTGAGAGCAAGATGGAATTTATGTGTGTGCCTTTTAGTCTACGTTAAGTGTTTGTGTCCGTCTCTGTGTGAACCTTGTCTACTCACATCCACACATCTATCCATCATTTTTATACACAAGGGGATCAGGTCCTTAAAAGCTGCACAGATGAGCTTGTGATCAATATAAACAGTCCATAGCTAGACGTGTCATGGTCTCCCAGAGTAATTCTAACCTTTTCTCTCATTGATTTCTGAAGGAGAGATCATTATGGGTGGCTGAGCTGTGACACACTTGAGGCTTTTCCGTTTTGTGTGTGCTCTTTCATGGCTCGGTAGTGGACAACTCTACCGTTACCAGATAAAGCTTTGAAGGACCTAACATGCCAGCAAGCTTTTACCATGCCTCATTTCACACACCTCATTTGATTTTGTGTCTGCGATACACCATGCTCGCATAGCTATACGGCTCTCATTCTCACTCAACTCGTTCATTTATAAATGAACAAAACCAGCATATTAGCACACTTCCCAGTATGCACTGCCTGAGAGTTATTTTTTGTAATTTGAAGAAACCATCTGTGATGGAAACTGGCCTTTTGTCTTTGATGTGTAATCAAGTTACGGTTGCTTGTTTCATGATGAGGCAAACCACAATGAGCAGCCACAGTGACATGTGTCTGTACCCACTGCAGCTGTAACTTCACATTTGAGGGAAAAACTGAGTCTTTAAACTGAGAAATGTGAAAGTGTCTGTTACGACTGAGATTTAACAGTCCATGCAACTTAATATCACACATTCATTGAACTTAAAAGCTCATAAAACTACAACTATTTAATTTTATTCACAATTTGAAGCTGTTTGGTCAGTGTACATTACTAAATCACCAAGGCAACTTACATTTTTCGGTTGACCTGACTTCAAATGAAGACATAAATGTTCAAGAGCCACATAGTTGAACATTTATGTCATTTTCAGATGATGAAACCCTCAAAAACTGCCACCATTGCTACATTTTTGGCTTGATTCCTTTGCTAAAACTGTAATGCATGGAACTGTGATGTAGTGTATGAATTACTGCACAAGCTTTGTATATTATGCCTTTTCTGGCGAAAGCAGAAAGGGATTTATGGCATACAGTTATACTATTTTCTGTTTAAGTAATGTGGGAATATTTGAATGGAGTGTCATTTCGAAGACAGATATCAAGTGTTAAGGAGTCTGATCTGGCTCAGCGAGTAAATATACAGAACCTCCTAAGTGAGCTGATGACATAAACGACAAACTGTCAGGTTCATATTGTGCATTATTTTACCAGAGTTGTCAGGTGGTGATAGAGATAACAGGCATAAATCTCCACTGGATGTGTTCACCATCAACGTTTTTAAAAATCAAATCTGTGTTTCCTCAATCTGTGGGGATAAGATCTGTGATGCCCCGTACATTTTCATCTGGGTATGAGAGGATTGTTTTTATTCAGCGAAAGGATCAAGACACAACCTGCGCCACCGTTTCTATGGAAAGTGATGTGGACTTTGATCTGTCACGTCACATTTAGCGTCAGGATTTATACCTCTCCTCCATCTGGGAACCATCTTACAGAGACTTCAGTGTGTGGGGGGGGTGAACCTCTCCTCTCGTTATCCGTCTGACTGGAAGGAGAGAGAAAGTCCCGTCATGTTTTCACAGACGGCTCATAAATTGGCGATGCTGAGACGAGGGGACTTATAATACCAGTTAATGGTTCTCCGGCAAAAAGCTGAGTGGCCAAAAGTGGTTTTGAGCAGCAGCCAGTTTTTGGTCTCAGATGCAACTCAACTCAATGTTGGACATGAAAATATTTATTGTAATGGATAGTGTGATTAGTTTGTAGTGTACGATTAAAAAGGGGGATGTTTACACGAGAGCGTAAGATTCAAAAGTCTTTATATTTATTACAGAAAGCTTGTTTTGAAGTTCAGGACCTTTCAGCTCTAATGGAACCAGTTTTGCCACATCACTCTTCCTCGTTTGTCAGTCTAAATATACATGAACCCCACTCAAAACATTTGAAAAGATGAGTTATTTCACTGATATTGTATTCCATGTTGTCTTGTTGTCTATGTCTTTTTTATCATAAAAGAACATCTAAAATGAGATGGGAAGAGATCTGCAGAATTTAGAAAGAGACTGAGCGAGAGATTTTGCAACATCTGTGTTTATTCTTTACTTCCTCACTTCAGGCTCCAATGGCTGAATTAAAACAAGCAGACAAGGTTGTTGCAGATGTTGTTGCAGAGACATCAAACGCCTATTGTCCAGTTGAAGCTCAGCAACCATAACTTACTTTAGTCTTCTTAAGAAATGAATGTGGAGTAACAGTGACGGTTCAAAGGGTCACTGTGACTGTGGTGCATGGGGCCATTTTTTGCCGAGAAGAAATATAAGAGCAACAGAACAAGGGGTGAAGTTTTAACCACTCAAATTCCACCTACTGAGCAAGCTTGTGCAACACAGTGGAAAACCTCTGGTGAGAGTGTTTTGTGAAACTACTGTTTCCAAGGTCAAGAGTGAATTTATAATCTCGTTACACCTCTTTTTTCTAAAAAAGGAAACTTTGTAGCCGGTGGAGTTTGGGTTTACACTCAGACCAACATCAGCCAAAGTCCTGTGTTTTGTCAACTCATTTGTCCAACTCAACCTCCTCCTAATGCAGACTTTGTCACTGCACTAAGTCACCTCATGTAGAAGTTATTCAACAATAAAAAAAAAACAATTATTGGCTGTGTATGAATTGTGCAAGGAAACCAATCTCTGTAAAACACACAAGTCTAAATCTTAATATTGAAATGTTCACGTATACGCACTAAAAATAAATTTGGTTGTTGAAGAATGGTTTCTTCTAATTTTCTCAGATACACTTGAACTTGTGTTCCTAAAGACAATGGAAATCATTTTTCGAGTAAAGAACAACAGCCTTCCAGCTTGTATTCTTCAGTTATTTAAATTAAGAAAAGGAAACTATAATTTAAGAGGGTTATTGATTTTTGAAATGTGTAAAGTGAGAACTAATATAAAATACAAATGTGTTTCAGTCTTAAGAGTTAAAATGTGGAATAAGCTCAGTGATGAGTTGAAGACATGTAGTTCTTTGTTGAGTTTTAAGAAAGCCTTGAAATGTAAAATAATGAAAAATTATAAAATACAGTAATGATTACTTTCATCTTATTATTTTGGACTGCTGACATTCTAGGTCATTTAATTTCATCGAGTGTAAAGGAGGCAAATATAAGCCTTGGGCTTCAGCCTATTCCCTTTTCGGTCACTGTATGATATTTTCTTTTTTTGTGTGTGTGTGTATGGTTGCAATTGTGTATAATATGTGTTGGCTAAATTGTTCACACAGAATGGTTGATTTTGATGTTGGTGTTGTATGACTGAAACAAATAAATTTCAATTAAAAAAAATTCAATTCAAAGCAACACAATAGGGCCTACAGTTGTCGGTTATATTTGTTGAAAAGAATAAATTCCCTGCAATATGATTGGACAGACTGGACAGTCAGTGATGTTGAAGCATGATGTCAGTCATGTAAAGTGCATGTTTGCGTCCACTGTAGTGACCAGAGCAGAGGTTTGGAAACAGCGAACATGTGAACATAATAATAAATGTGTCTGTTTATGTGTGTATTGGTGTATATTCTACAAACCTTTATATGACAACTAGTGTATTTTTCTGTGTGTCCGGATGTGGATTTATACTTAGTATGTGTTTCCATGTGTATAGCCACAGTCTGGCTGGCCTGACTCTGCACACTTTAATCTTTCTCTCTCCAGAGTGTGTTGGCACTAAAACTCCAGGTCCTATCAGACGCATGGTTTTCTCTGCTGACTGGGGGAACGGCCTTTAATGCTCTGAAAACAAGCTTGTGGGGCAGACTGTAGATGGATAGAATAAATGACTGGTAACATTAGAAGAGGCAAAGAAAAGTTTAGGTTAGGAAAAAAAACAGAAAATTCAAAGAGATGGAGAGGTGGTGAGTGAAGACAAGGAAAATGAGCAAATTGAGGGAAAGTGTGAAGTGAAACAGCTTGTCAGGAAAAAGGAAACAAAGAGGAGGCCATTCAGAAGGCCCAGAGTATCTGAAATAATCTGTCTCATCTGGAGGCCTGACATTTATCTGAGTGAGATGTTTGACACAAAGGTGGATCTAAAAGTGCACTGTTGGAAATCATACTTTTGTTTTGTATCATATCTTATGAAAGTCGCAGTGACACTATATTTGTATCTTTGTAACTGAAATTGAGCCTTTTTAGGGTGGTTGGTTTAGCTGTGTTAGTAATAGCACACTACTACTAGCTACTATTCTAGGATATGTTAATGAAATATTATGTTTGGGGATTTCAATTTGAACTTTAGTAATTAAATAACAGGCATTTAGTTGGTGTTGTGGTCTACCGCATAACTTTATCCTGAGCAGACACTTCTCTCGGTTGAGATCATAGACTGTAAAAAGAATGGACGTAGCGTCCGTGACGTCACCCATTGGTTTTGGGGAGTCGTTTTTGTGACTCCAACATGGCGGCCTGAACAGCGCCATGTTGGATTGGCCGGCCGAGAACCCGCCCACTGGCCTCGAAGCAGCTGTCCACGGAGCTGCTCGGACCTGTCACTCAACGTTTCCGCGCCCTGATTGGCCAGAATTTTAACCTAATAACAGTAAAACTATAGAGTTAAAAAAAAATTCACCCCCCTCAGAGTGTGTGCGGGGGTAGAAACTATCGATTGAGACGAAAAAACGTTCTGACACCAGGCTTTTAACATGTTTACTGAGGATGTAAAGTCGGCGATTTTAACATGGGGGTCTATGGGGAATGCTCCCTTCTGACACCAGCCCCCAGAGGAATCCGAGGGGATTGCAGTTTTTTGAACGCGGAAGTGAGCTTCACTTCTCAGACCGACAACTGCCCCCTTGGTTGAGATGTGGCTTGGGAAAAGGTAAAAAAAAATCCCCCCCGTGGCCTCTCGGGATACCTAGTGTCAGAGTTGCATGTACCCCATGAACACCGTTTGACCATTTTAAACTTAAAATGTCAAGAAAAAACATATAAAAACCAATGAAAACTGACTAACTGCAATGCATTTCAATGGACGTGGAAGCAGAGAATGTCCGAGAGTATGGGCTAGCTATGAGCACTGTGATTGGTTCATCGCGTTTGGGGGCGTGGCTTAGCCATAGGTCAATTGATCACACTGGTTCTATGTTTAACCACTGAATAGGAAAAGATGCTGATTGAAGTTTGGCTGCAGTTGTTTTCACAACCTTATGCAGCAAGCGCAGAGAGCCGCCACTGCTACGTCAAGACTGCTACATTTTCACATTAAAATGCATCTCTTTTGCAACGTTTTGGCCTCCTGTCCACACTATGTTCTGGAAACATGGGTGACCCCTTTTCAGTCTGAAAACTCCGGGGGTGCGTTGTGGTCTGGATGTCTGAAAACTAAGACATTTGGAAACAATGACACAGTGACTAACAGACTAACTCCCTGACCGGGTCTTACCAGCCTCGACTGTGAAACACAACACGAATAATGAAATAAAGTGTTTGCGACGTTGTTGTCTTTGCCAGCTGCGGTTGTCCTATTAAAATCTGCATTTTAACACTGCAGCTGTCTTTGTTCTCCTATTTATTATTTGTTGCAACTAATCCACTGCAAAGTAAATAATCTGCTTCCTGTTTTCACCGGCTCACACATGCTCATTGTACGCCACTGATAAAGCAATGAATGCATTTCAGGTGTGATAGTATGGACACTGTTTTAAAATGAAAATCTTATAGTGTGGGTGAATGTAGCCTATGGGCTGGCTAACCTTAAGGAAAAATCACAAACCTGTGTTTGGCGCAGCAGCGTAACTCAGAACCAATTGTTGCAGTTCAATATTCAGATTTTCCCTCTCGGCCCAAGGTGCAGTCAGAATTAAAGGGATAGTTCACCCAAAATTCAAATTTCACTCATTATCTACTCACCCTCATGTCAACTAAGAGCTGTGAGAAGTTTCAGAGTCCTCCGTTCCTTCTCTGAGTTACGGGGGGGTCCATGCAGCAGTAATTGTCCATATAATGGTTGTGAATGGATACCAACTTTCTTCGTCCAAAAAGACACACCAAAAAACATCCAAATACCTCCATGCTGCTCGTCTGTAATGTCCCTCTGGTATTGAAGCCCCGACATGAGAAATTGTTCCACCGGTCAGTGCAGATCACGCGAGATTTGCACTGACACAGGAAGAGCAGTGAACTGAGACACTGTGAGCCTTCGCTACAAACAAGCTTAAAATATAGACTTATTTCATTTTTTGCAGAACAATTTCTCATGTCGGGGCTTCAATACAAGAGGGACATTACACATGAGCAGTATGGAGGTATTTAGATGTTTTTTGGTGTGTCTTTTTGGACGAAGAAAGTTGGTATCCATTGACAACCATTATATGGACAAATACTGCTGCGCGGACCCCCCCGTAACTCAGAGAAGGAATGGAGGACTCTGAAAATTCTCACAGCTCTTAGTTGACATGAGGGTGAGTCGATAATGAGTGAAATTTGAATTTTGGGTGACCTATCCTTTTAATGCAGAAGTCTCCTATACTGAAGAAATCCATTCAGCCATACAGTGGGATGATGTAGTTTAAATAGTCATGTAGAAGAGTCATTGTTAACAATAACCATGCCAACAGTCTTAATTTGAACCAACAAACTCCCCATAGCAATGTTGTGTTAGTCAGGTGGTTTGGAATAAAACACCTATCCAGAACAGGCTTCCTCTGTTGAACACAGGGATGTGTTGGCTGCTGAGCCACAAACAATCTGTCAACTATTGTGACTTCAACAGTTTAAAACAACAATGTACTTGTCAGCCCCCCCACCTGCCAGACTGGGAGCAGCAGGGAGAACCCACTCCACCACTGGCTCTCCAATCTACCGGGGTCGCGACCCCCAGCTCAGGATCTGGTCTGGCCTCGGTCCACAGCGCCGCTCTGCTTGTTTGTGCGTCGATCAAGACACGCAGAGAAGCTGGTGCTGGAAAAAATGTGGATGCGTGCGTCGTCTGTGTGTGGGGTGTTTCAATAAAAGTTATGTGGGTATGCGCCAAAGCCAACAGATTTGTTCCTGATGTGCCAGGCATACATCCCATTAAGCCCTCAGAGCCCATAAGTAATTTACATCACAAAGACAGCATCCATCTCTTTTGACTGCACAGGTTTTACACAGTGAATCCCTTCAGAGCAGACAAACTGCAGCCTGAACGCAACAAAACGTTGCTGTTTGCAGAGTTGTTACTATCAAAGCAAGAGCTCTGAAAGATGTGTGTGAGCCAATTCTGATTTAATTTGCCAGCTCCGAGGAATATGTTCTTTAAAAGTCTGCCATGTAGCCCGGTGTTTCCAATTTATCTCCGTCTCTCTCCAAGGCCTCTTGGCCTCCATCAGCTTCAGCTTAGGACAAACTCATGGAAATTAAAGTTGTCAATTTGAAACGGACCCCTCAATCAGACATCGTCGTGGGACGTCTAGAGGGGTGGGAGGTGGGGGGGGGGGGGCAAACAGCTGCTGCCATTAATGTGTCTTTTCTAACAAGAATCTCAGAAGTGATGTCATGAAACCTGTCACTTCCAGATGAAGTCTGCATGCAGCATCAGTGGCACAAAGGGAGAACAGTGTGTGTTATCACGCTCAGTGCACATGTGTGGGCACGAAACTGTGGACAATGTCACTGATCTGCGAAAAAACACAGATGTAAATTCCTCTACTTTATGTTAAATTCACCTTTAATCCTTCTTGTGCTATTTCACAATTTTCTGCTCCTAATCTGCACGCAAATCTTCAGTGTTTTTTTTTAAACGCTGTTGATTTTGTTATTTTTTGTTGTTGCAGTCATTTGTCTGAAGTCAGTATTTTCTCATACCGCTGGCCAAACGTTTCTTCAACCTCATGATTTACATGGCGGTCTACTGAGCAAAAAACAGCTTTTCTATTAAAGGGACAACGAGGAGTTTCTATTTGGTTATAAAAAAGTCTCACGTTAATGTGGATGAATCTACATTACCACTTGTTAATGGGCCCATTTTCGATAAATATATGGTTTTGTCTCTATCGTTATTTTGTTATTTTAATTAATGGTGGAAATGCTGGGCGAGCCGACCAGCCATACAGTGGGATGATGTAGTTTAAATAGTCATGTAGAAGAGTCATTGTTAGCTTTTGTTAACAATAACCATGCCAACAGTCTTAATTTGAACCAACAAACTCCCCATAGCAATGTTGTGTTAGTCAGGTGGTTTGGAATAAAACACCTATCCAGAACAGGCTTCCTCTGTTGAACACAGGGATGTGGAGGCTCATAAATGTAGTGTGAAAACGCTTCGCTTTTCCAAAACTCCTCGTTGCCCCTTTAAATAAGAGACATCATTAAGAAAATATGAATAGGATGCATTTCAGAATTATCAGGGGTATTTTTTCCTCCATATTTAAGGATTTGTGGGTGATATACTGTTAAGGGCAGTTTTCTCTCAGACACTTTTCGTCTAGTCTGCAAGGGGCCTTTACATACAACACACAGAACCACACCCATGTGGTTTGACCACACGCCTGTGGTCACTTAGTGTTCATGGTACATCCCATCCAATTACAGTTTGTTAGTTGTGATGAGCATCCCTGTGTACGGCCTCCCAGCTTCCCCCTGAGCACAGGAGCAGCCAACTGCCCGCCATTAAAAACACTCACACTCTTGAATGTGGCACCAAAAGGGCACCAACACTCCAGACCGCCCTCTCTTTTCTTAGCGTTGAATAATATATACAGTAAACACATGTACTACTGCCTCATACAGGGGGCTGAAAACCATGGCAACAGGGTCAGATACAAACCATGCTCTTGACAAATATATGAAAGACTAGACAGATTCAATGTGCTTGTCAAGCAGGAAACGAGAGCGAGGAGGAGGAGAGCAGGGGAGGGGCGGCCATTTTTTTGGCCTTTGTTTGTGGAAGCATCTATAGAGTGGCATTTGGTGTCATGCCAGATTCTCTCCTCCACAGACGGGCACAAAGTAAACTGGATTAGTCATCGAGAGGCCTTTCTCCCATAACTGACAGCCAAGGAGCGCTGGAAACTTCAAACGCATTCAGGACGTTTCTACCTAAAGACCAGACACTTATTCACATGGAAATGCCTTTATGATCACTCCCTGCTGGCATCCATAGCTTTCTGACTGTATGTGCTGTACATGTGAATGGGAGGTTCAGGATTAAAATGGTCAAGAGGCTCAGTCAATGAGGAGCTTTCTCAGTGCTCTTTAATCATTGTTTCTTCAGCACGGCGAGCAGACTGCTGCCCTCTGAGCCTCATATAATGCTGCTGGCCTATTATTTCAACATTGCTCATTAAAACTGTGACATAGAGCTGCCAGCAACATTTCTGATATGCATGGTGGCGTTTTGTCAATTGGGAGTTTTCTACCTTCAGTACTGTGGAAGGCTGACATGCTGCATCACTGCTGTGAATGAGGAGCTATTCTGTTCAATGATGATGTATTTAGTCACCAGTCATTTACACTGAATGCTCCAAAGTCCTGATTATATTTGGGATGTCTCTGTTTGTCTGTCTACTACAGAAATCAACATCCTACATGTGTGTAAATTAGACTGGTTTAAAGGGATAGTTCACCCAAATTTGGACGAATCGAGAAGAGGAGCTTCAAGAAGCTTCCGCTACAAAACGAGCTTGAAATATAGACTTATTTAATTTTTTTCGGGACAATTTCGCATTTCTGGGCTTCAATACAAGAGGGACATTACATACGAGCAGCATGGAGGTATTTGGATGTTTTTTGGTGTGTCTTTTTGTTACGAAGACAGTTGGTATCCATTTGCAACCGTTATATGGACATGCACTGCTACGCCGAGACCCCCTGTAACTCAGAGAAGCCACGGAGGACTCTGAAACTTCTCCCAGCCCTTAGTCCACATGAGGGGGAGTAGATAATGAGTGGAATTTCAATTTTGGGTGAACTATCCCTTTAATTTCTTACTTTTAAGGAATATATGATTTATTTAATTTAAAACTCCTGAGAGACAAAGTATTGTTGTGATTCTGTGTTGAACATTTGCACTTTCCTTAAAGCACTTTAACATACTGTGCTCAGGCTGAATCCTCCTGTTATCTGTTCTTATTCTTCTGTTATGGTTTTGTGTTTCTCTGTGGTACTGTACCGAAATCTCGGACTGAGGGGATCTATATTTTGTTTTTTTATGTACACGTCGGTGCTCAAGAAATGACCATTAAAAAAATCCAGAATCTTAAAGTACTGATGAAAGAACTGTCTCCAGGCAACAGTGACTCTGTTAAGCCCCTTTTCTATTGGTCAAAGATCCATTAGCAGTGGGGTGGTCAGCGATGGCAAAGGACACACTCAGCCTTCACAGTAAAGTAGGGATTTTATCAACTCCAGCAAATTTTGGTGGTAAAGGATATAAGACTGTGGTGTAAGACAAAGACCCGCTATAAATGGCTCCGTTTAACATATTGATTATCAGAAAATAAAATTGTTCTGTAAATATTATGTCTGCCGGCAGATTTTTGGGTAAAGATATAACTTGATACAATCCTAAAACTCACTTCATCATCAGTGACTACAAATCAGTTCAATGAACTAAAAGAAATAAAACACAAAAGCCTTCTTGCACGAAAGCCTTCACTAATTTTGGATTACAACACTGAATAACACTCACACACTTTCACACAAAACACTGTTGTAACAGATTTGTCCTCTGCTGAGCTGCAGCATTTCTGATGCATTCAAAATTAGACTGAGAATCACTTTGGCCACTGGAGAGAATTTTTATCCATTACCGATTAATGGAGTCAAGTGTTTAAAATGTTTTCTCTGTGCAGCAGTGTGTGTGTGTGTGTGTGTGTGTGTGTGTGTGTGTGTGTGTGTGTGTGTGTGTGTGTGTGTGTGTGCTGCCTAAGGAAAAATGAAATCTGCTACCTGACGACTCCCCCCTCCCCCCCAGCCCAAAACACAGCCATACTCACATAACACACACAGTCCTCTCCCTACACAATCCACCAAATATGCTGTTTGTCCTCAAAACCTCACACACATCCTCAAAAAAATCGAATCCAACAGTGATTCTTTTTCATTCTGTAAACCATCAGACTAGAATAGGATTAGTTTTCGCTCAACACTTTTCTCCTGTTATGATCCAGCAGTCGATAAATCTGATGCTCTTGAGAATTTTTCCACATGTTGATTAATGTGTGTTTACACTGCACATTTTGAGCCTCTCGCGCTGACCCAGCAGTGATTGTGAACTACTGTTTATCTAAGCCCAGTGGAGGGAAAACCTTTCATCTGCTCTGCCACCATAAAATCAAACTCAGCACCAGACTCAAACTGCTGCTGGACAAACACAATCAACACCGGAGCACAAAGCAATCTCCTCACAGAGATCCCAACAGGAAAGTGGGGATCTGCCGTCGCGTGGGGAGATTACTGAACAGATTATAGTCTGTGTTTATTTGGGTTCATTTTTACGCGGAAGGCCATGAGAGATGTTAATAATGAGTTTGTGTGCGTTTGCTTTAAGTGCCAGGACACACCTGCTGATGAGAGACGACTATTGAAGTGGACACTGGGTATTTATTTTACAGTTTGGTTTATTTCAGGGAGATTTTAACTTGTGTTAATGCTTTCTTCTAACACTCAAATTCAGTGCGAGCCCTGAAAAGCGGCATGATGGGAAAACAGCAGCTTTTTCAGACAGCAAAAAAACATTCAGATGTTTTTCTTCTCTCATTAAAAGAACCCATTACTTCCTATTTAACCACATCCTTACTTATTCAGTCCTGTTTTGTAAGTGACAAACACCTTTATTGCACCTAATAATAATCTTTATTTGGGCAATTACTTAATTCAGATGGGATGATGTGGCAAACGTTGCATGTGTGGACCCGATGCAGACCAAACACCCGTCTGCTCTCCATCATATCCCTCATCATGGCAGCCATTTGTGCATGCTCGTCTATCCGGGCTGGTCCACAACAAAGACCTGGCAGCTCTACCGCCGTAACCCAATCCGGGGACATGAAACACTGACCTTTGACCCCCCGTGTGATACAAGTGGCGGTGTTGTCCCACAGATCTACGGTAAACATGCCAGACGCCTCCATCACGGCCGCGCTTCTGTGGCGTGTTAGCCATGAGCGGCTCGAACCTTCCTGACATTTGTTTTTACGTCTCAGTAAATACAACGGCCTCGGCGCTGAGGTGGGAAGATTGACATGGGTTTAGGTAGTTTGGGGATTTGGGGTTTACCCGAGCTAACATGTAAATGTTAGTGTTTGCACGAAACATAATACAGACTTATTTTAGGCTGCCAAACATCCCATCATGGAAACGGTACATCCGTGGAGCCAATCCAAACACTGCTGCATGTCGAAGGTGTGGAGCTCATAGCAAGGTTGAGCTTTCACTGGGATGGACTGTGTTTAATCAAATCAAACCTTTTCAACCCACATCTGTTTCCCAGCCCTACTCAGAATACCTAGTACTGTGGTCCCTTTTTAAAGCCCTGCTCCAATGCACAAATTACTACATTATAGGCTCGGTTTTGGCTGCGAGCTCCTCACACTTACCCTGTTCCACACTTCAACTCCCTGCTCTGTGATCCAGAAGAAGTGAGACACTGCTTTAAAAGGCAAAATTGCTGATATAATTTTAAAAACATGATTCATCTTTGCTTTGAACACTAAAAACAAAAAAAATCTATTAATCAAGGAAAGTAACCGAAATCTCTGAAGCTTTCAAGATCTGCGGGAATTAAATCACAACTATGTGTACGGTGAGATACCACTGGAAGTAAGCTATTTTGTAATACATTATTTTAAAAAGCATGATCACACAAACACAGCTGCTGCCTTATTGAATTGTGAATTGTTCTGTTGCCTGGGCCATAAAACAACAGAAGTTCAGTGTCTGTCTAAAAATAGCTGAGCAAATTCCTCCAAGATAATTGAATGTTTGTCTCCTCTCAGTTCAGTTTCATCCCCTCGCTGTTAACAGCAGTTCTAGTGGCTGAGTCTCTGGCTAATAGTAAACACTCTCTCAGGTTTACAGCCAACAGCAGGACCCAGACCTGCGTGTTCTCTCTCAGCACGCTGCCATGCTACGGGCCTGTAAACCGCAGGGGAGGAGGTTCAGAGCATGGACTGACAGGCAGTCTTTAGCAGTGTACGGTTTTACTAGTGGTGGTAGTGGTAGGGGGCTGCAGCCTGCAGGTGAGGGCCGGGGGGGGGGGGGGGGGGCGTGGTTGCATCACCTCCAACAGAGAGGGCGTCAAGTCCTGGCATGAAGACCTGGACCATGCAGTTTCACTTTACCAGCTGCTGGGCTCAATGCAGCAGAACGATGCATTAGCAGACAGAAACATGCATAATTGCATACATGTTTTACAGTGACACATACACACACACACACATGTACAGACAAGTACACACATGCGTGTTACACTCCTGACTCGGCCACATCTACGCACACATCTGTGTCCTGTTACATCGCTGCTCACTGTTTCAGTCCCGTTTCTCCACATGAAGTTGGACGTTGGCCACCGGCTCATGGGTTAGACTAAGTGCTGGAGGAACATGTGGGAGCTTATGTCTGTCTGAAGGATTTTATTTACCCTCCCACCTGTTACTGTACGACTCCCACGCTGCTATTAATTAACAGAGGTTTTCAGTACAAGCACACTTGAACTTTAATTCAATATTGTATGTAATCTGAAGTATCACACGATTAGCAGTGAGTTGATGCTTTGAAATCTGATTATAATTACATTAAAAAACTGAAAATGATCAAATAGAAAATGAATATCAGACCTGTGTCTTATCCACAAAGAGTCCACCTACTACATTCGTTAGCTTAATGAAACTGCTTAAAAATTCCTTTAACTGTCTTTAACATAAGGTTTCTGCCAGACAGTATCATACTAATAATGATCAAAGTGTTAAAAGTTTTATTTTTCATTGACTTGCTGATTGACAACATAAACTCTGTGAAAATATACTTTATTTTAGGTCAAAATAATGAATGATGCAAAAATCTGTTCTTACTGTAGCTGCAGTCTGTCCTGATAGTGTACAGTATTTGATGTTGTGCCGTAAGTCATTGTCTTTTCTGTCTTTTTTGATATGAAATATGCTTGTGAAGTTGGGAAGAGATACATTTTCATTTAGTTTTCTGGCTTTGACAAACATGGCAGCCCATTGCTGAAGCCTCACATTTACTTACTAATCATCTGTCTGCCACAGAAAAGACCAGCAGGGTCACGGACGTCTGCACAGTTCCATCAAGATCTCCCATTATTCCCATTTTCATTCAACGCAGATATTTTCCTTCTGGTATTGACAGGATAATTGTGAAGCCTAAACAGTCCTTTAATGGTCTCATCACAGAGTGAACAATAAAAGTCCAGAGGAGCCTGATAAAGATATGAAGCAGGCGTTATGGACAGGAGCCGAGGCAGATGACGGGGAGTTAGTGAGCAGGAAAAAGAGACAGAGACTCAGCCAAAGACGTACAGAGTGAGATGGGGGTGAGGGGGGGGGCGCGGTCTGTGTCCCAGTAAACAATAACACAACACTGCTTACTTATACAACAATATTAGCACAACAGCAGGGAGCTCTGGCTCTGGTGGAAGCTGTGTCCCGTGGTGTCTAAGTGGGAAAGGAGGAAAAGTACAGTGATAAAACGGGAATGAAATGGGTAAAAGTGTAAAATTAGAGCAATAAAGAGAACAACTGAAAAATGGAGAGAGATTGGAGGAGAGAGAGAGAGAGAGAGAGAGAATTCCCCTCAGACTTTCTCCTTGATTCTCAGCCAACACATTTACAATCGAGGAAGTCTCTACTGACTTGCCGCTGCTCCCTCCTTTCTCTCCCCCTCCTCTCACCTCCTCTCCTCTCATGCTGGGACCCCCCTCCCTCCCTCCTGAGAAAGTGGGACTCCCTCTCCCCTCCCTTTCCCTCCCTCCCTTCCTTTCCCTCCCTCTCTCTCTCCCATCTGAAGGTTTAACACGGCGCAGAGCGGAGCTGGCGGTCACAGTCGTGCGCTGGATTGTAGCAGAGGAGCCAGAGTGAGAGCAGCCCTCCTGCAGCCTGATCGCCCACCACCATGGATGTCAAACTACTGGCACTGATGACTCTGCTGGCCGTGGCCACACATACTCCAACCTCCAACGGTGAGTCCAGCAGAGGCTAGAGTCTCATCTTTACTGGGAGTTTACATAGATTTTATGAGAAGTTTTGCTGAAAAAGACAAGGAAAGGATTTTGCTGCTTGGACAACGTGGATGCCTCGGCTTCTGTTTTTTTTAATATATTTAATATTTGGCCACTGTCTGTATTAGACATGAGCTACATGTAGAAGGATTTGAGTTGGCTTTATCTTAACTTCAACTTTCTTTTTTTTGACTGCCACAGCTTCACTTCTTGAATCCCTCTGCATACTTTGTCTGCTTTCATCCTACCAAGTTCTTATAGTTTGATGATTGATTACTTTCATTTGTTGCTCACTGGAAATAAATCTTTTTAATAAATCATGTAGTGCAGGTCCTCTTCTGGTTGTTGCAGTAAGTTCCAGTATTTTAATTCCCTGTTTTGTTTCTATTTAATCACATCTGATGTTTCGGGGGACTTGGATAAATGAGCAAGTGAGCAGAAAGTTAGTGAGCAAAGAGTAGACTTGTAGTTTGATAGTGATTCTTCTATTTCATATTTATACATGTCTTTTGAATATCCATTCATCTGTGTTAAATTGGTTGATTAATTGATGAGTAGAAAATATTTCTTTTAAATTTTTTCTTTTTGTAAATTGTTTCATAGTCGAAGCTTTTCTCAGAGGAACAGAGCCAATAATAATTTAATCTCAATGTTAAATTCCTGCTGCTTTTCTGAAATCTCTTTTGAGTTTGAGCAGGTTTGAAGTGTTGATTGGGAAACAAACAATTAGATTTGAAATACTATATGATCTATAATCATTAGTCCCAGTCCTGGATGCCTGATCTATATCACTTGTGGGTCTTTTTGTAACATTTTATTGTAACATTTTACTGACATTGTTTTTTAGAGGCAATAACTGAAAGTGATTTTGTTGTTTCCATTAATCACTATCTAATATTTTGAGCTAAGATCCTTTGTGTACCAGAGTTGAATAGCAGCTCATGTTAACCTATAGGGGACAAGTCAGGTCTGGCTTATGCCAGGCTTGTTGTTTCGGCCCCAGTGAGACCCCTGATTGCACATTAAAGACTTTGGTCTAAATGTGTGTATTTGTCCTTTCTCTTTGCTTTCTTTTCATTAGTTTCTAATTAGGGATAAACAATGCGGTGGTGATAGCAGTGGATGCTCGCTTCTGGCCCTGGTGCTGCGTGCTGCATAATGATCCCTTAGTTAGCATGAGAAAAGAGCCTGAATGGGTGTGAATCATTAGGCTGATATTACTGGAGGATTTAGCCATTTGTGGCAGGACATTTGGTGTGGCATGATTAACATGCATATCAGTGGCAATATGCTGCAACCCCGGGACAAAGGTCTGTTAGTTATACTTGATGCACTTGATTTTGTTGATCTGTGTGTTTATCTGGACAGGAAACACACAGAACGAGTTGTTGGAATTGTCTAAATATCCATCCAGTTAAGATCAGCATCTGCTCTGTGACCTTTTCAATTCCCTGACTCTCTCTGCAGCTTCGCCATAGTTTTTTTTTTTTTTTTTTTCCCCATTCACACCCAGTCTATTAGGATTCCAGTCACGGCTATTAAGCTGATTTCTTAATTCATTTAGAGTTTTATTGCAGGGTGTTGCTTTTAATCCCAACACTGACATTTTCACAACCTCTTTCACTATTCCCGTGGAAACTATATTTCAAGAAGGCAAATAAGCGAAAAAAAACTACAATTGGTTTGTAATTGCCTGTATTTGGAGTTATTCGTGTGCATCTGCTCTGCTCTGGGCCCCACAAGCCTCCATGGAGGCACATAGGTGATTTGTAATCATTTTAAGAATGTACTCGAGGTGATTTCCACAGAGGCCGTTGATGCCGTCTGAGCCGCAAAGTGCTCCCTCATAAAAGAGGCGAATATTGGAAATTGAATGTTGAGGGCCCTCCGCCTTAAGAGCAGCAGGACTGAATGGTCTGGGAGTGAAAAGCTAAAAATCTCAGTGTGTGTGAGTGTGTACGAGTGGTAAAAGGGCTAATCTCTTTTTAATGAACATGTTGTTCAGAGCTATAGCAGGTAAACTCATAGGTTCCCATGCTTTTTAAAGACTTGTTACAGTAGATTAAGCATGTTTTTAATTTGTGCTCAGGGGGCAGTGATGCGTTTAATTGCAACTGAAATGGAGTCGAAGCTACTGTGGTTGAATTTTCATTTTAATCGATGTTGAAGTAAATATTTAAATCCTGGAACGGACCTCAAAAAGAACCCCTCACTGTTCTTCACTGCAGTGGCTTGATCTGCTCATTCAGCTACTTGGCTTCAAACGCAGCCGGCTACTTGTTCCCGTGTAACGTTTCTTTAACATCACTGCTCATTTGTCCTTTTCCTTGTGTTTTTGCAGCAAAGCCCATCAGCCTGGTTGAGCGGTGCTGGTGTCGTTCCACCCTGAACACGGTTCCTCAGCGCTCCATCAAAGAGCTCAAGTTCCTCCACACGCCCAACTGCCCCTTCCAAGTCATGTAAGTCAATAAGAATGAAATGACTGCAGTGATTGTGGTCACTTCATGTGGCTTGTTTAAGTTCATTCTTTGGCATGTTGGTGTAATTAGTTGGATTTTAATGACTGTGCTGATCAAAGACAAGTTGAGCTCCTAGTATCCTGCAGTCCTCTGACATACAGACCCTGGCCCGGCCCCCTCATCTAGAAAGTCTGTGTTTTTCTTGGACACTCATCGAGCTGGTTGGTCAGTGACAGAGCCAAGGTGATTTTAACAGGATATCTATAGGAATAGTTATTAACTTAATGCTTCAAACAGATATATATATTTTTTGTTGAATTATTTGCAAATATAACACCAAACAAAAATCTCAATTTTCCTATAGTTAAATTCTTCAAAAAATAATAGTGGACATAAATCTATGCACCTGTACATGTGCATATGCACTGTACAGGACTGCAATGATCAATAATCAACTGTTTCAATTCAAAATGTGGAGGAATTACTGCGATGTAAAGAGTGCTCATCTGTTAGTGATTATTTCTATTATATCAGTTATTTATTCTATTTTATTTGTACTGTACTTCAAAAGAAGAACATCTGTGCATTAATGACTGAGCTTTATTTTTAAGCTGATGTCATATTTTACACCCTCCACCCTCATAATTCAGTTTCATTTTAAATAACTGGACATTCCAAACTTACATTATTACATCATTATCCTTAAGTGTTTATAATTTTCATTTAATCTCATTAGCTTCTCAATTTCATTTGACCAATTAAACAAAGAACCGGAAAAAAAACATATGTTATTTTAATACAGTGTAGATGAGAGGTGGATGTGTCAAGTATAATGTTAATATCCTTCCATGATTTCCTGAATGAGATGCCTGACTTAAAAAAAAACATGATCCACTCAGAAAGAGGGAAGCGGTGGCGGCCAGAACTCAAGGGGGCCGTTTCTGTTTTGCAAAGGAAGCAATAATTAAAGGTCAAAGTGATTACCTTTGTATTTCCACTGACCCCCCACGTCCCTCATTCACTTTTCCTTTTTTTATTTCCCAACTCAAACTGCCCAGCAACACTGCAGTATAATGTCAGTGGTCTGGAACACATTAACTAAACAGCTTCATTCATTTGTCCGCTATAGAAAATGGGATGGCAGAAGCCTCGCAGCCAAAAGGTTAAAGTCTGTGGGGCTTCTGCCAAAAAATGGAGGAGGGGGCGCAGGCTATTTGAAGGGGTTGACTGAATGGCAAAAGGTCAGAGAGGACAGCAGCTCTCCGGCCGGGCCACAGACTCCCTCTAACTTCCCTCCAGAAAACCGTGTGAGGAGTCGAGAAGTGACTGAGACGAAGCGGCCGCAGAGCGCAGCTCCTGTATCTCTATTGAGGCAGATGAAAGAAAGCCAGTAACACTAGAACCTCTGTCCCCCAAACCTCCTCTGCCCCCGCACCAACTCCCTGTGTCCCACCGTGCGCCCTCATCCTACCCCCCACCCACCCCACCCACCCCACCCATCCCAGCATGCTGTTGGTATTAACTTGCTGTGAAGTAATTACTACCTGCTGCTTGTGGAACTCCAGCCCTCAAATTCCAGCCAAGTCAATTAGGGTTTAGGATCTGGGTTGGTCATCCAGACAAGCAGACAGATCAACAGGATGAAGGGAGACACATCAAAACAGCAGAGGGCTCCTGAGCGGATGAGCTGGCCATCCCTAATAAAACAAGAGAGGAGGGGAAGGAGGGGAAGGAGGGGACATCCCTGGAGGAAAAGCAAACACAGATCTAGTTACTGAGCTGTTTGGCCTCCTGACTCATGTTGGTTTGAGGGCTTTGGGGCTGATGCTTGGACTGATGCTCCTCAACCTCTCTTTTAAGTTTAGGGGCCATTTGCTCATTTGTTCGTGTGTGTGTGTGTGTGTGTGTGTGTGTGTGTGTGTGTGTGTGCGTGCATCTAAATGGGGTGAGAAATAGGGGAGGTGGCACATTAAAGGGGTAGCAGGGGTGCAGGAGAAGGTGGTGGGGCACAAATTGAATCAGGCAGCAGTTCGAGGCGGAGAGGAATGTGTTTAATTTGCAGAGTCGTGTGATGGAGAGATGGAAGGAGGAGAAAGAGGAGCAGTGAGGCGCTACACCTCCGAGTTGTTAACTCTCATACACGACCTTTTGCCACTGAGGTGTGAGACCCACATGTTTAGACCCCCTACCCCCACCCCCACCCTGCTCAGACCAGCGGAGCAGAGTCTGATAACAGAACAAATCCTCTCCTAAATATTTGGCTCAGCTCTCCATCAACAGGCCACACATCACTCGCAAGAACACACACTCTCTGTGACCACAGGGATGTAAATCATAATGTGGGATCAATCTGACGTCGCTGCACTTACCAAAAAAAAAAGAAACATATATCTACTACCCAGAAAGCCTTTACAGGGGTTAAGAGGTAGCAGAAATCATCAGAAAACACTGCAATACACAGAAAAGCAACAACAATGTTATAAATCTCATTTCTAAAACGTTAAAATGTCATCCTAACACAACTCACACTCATGCTTCACTTGCAACTTTTTGATAACTGCAGTTTAAACTGTCTAAAAGTCTCCAAAATAATTTTAAAAAAATAAAAGAAAGTGTTAGGAACACTGTAAATCAAGCTCAAGCAATCACTGTAATTGCACCTTTTGGTGTGAGATGTGAGAAGTTTCCCCTCATAAAGACCAACATCAACATTAAAATGGGACTTTAAGTATTTAAAAAATAAAATAAAATCTTTGGCCAAAATACCTGTTAAGATTTTCTGTGCGCCACACAGAGAAAGTTTTACAGGACCTACAGTGCAGTGCGATCCGCGGTGCGCGCCTCCCTCCCAGCTGTCCCTGAGTGGAAACAGAGAGCTGTGATTTTTCACCACCGACCGCAGCGTGACAGCCTGTTATGTGCACTTAATCCTCCGCTTTTTCAGCTTGGATGTGTTGTAGGATGTGCTGAGGTTTTTAGAGCTTAGCTGAGGTGTTTCTGAGCTCAGCCCCATCAGATATTATCCTGACGTGTTGCACTCATTTCAACATTGAGGTCCTTTGATTTGTTCAACAATAGTTGATTTAAATAGGGCTGGTATTTTTTTTATTCGATCTTATCGTTTGATATTACTGCTGCTTTTATGGCTACAAACGATGCATGTGACCTGATGTTAAATGAAGCATCACTGGTGTGATTTTTTACCCTTGGCATTAAGGTGACAGGTTGTTAGATGTAGTAATCCTCGGGGTTTAACTGGGATGTGTAGCGTGATATTTCAGGAGATTAAAGATTAAGTTGAGCTTTTGTTAAAACAAGGCTTCACAAAAAATAAATAAATAGATGACATTATTGTGATTTATTAGCCACATAGACACAGATGTACTGTGCTCAACCTGCAGCATCTTTAGGGCATTATCTCTTCAGCTTTACCTTGAATACCCACACAAATGTATATTATGTCTTTACGGTGCTGTGGGGAGTTATGAATGTTGCCTGGCGCCTTTAAGTTGTAAAGACCATGGTGGTTTTGCATATTTAGTTTTAACAAGTGTAAATGTCTTATATTTTTTTTACATTTTTGACAATCATTAACTAAATTATAGGCTTCAGTGAGTTTTTATGGCAATTTTCCCACATTGCAAGACACAGTTCTTTTCCATAGGTTCCAGCACTTTATGCATCAGAGAGTCGGGAATTTGTCACCTTTTTTTTAAATCATAGTTCATATTTGTTGCCTGCTGGTGGTTAGTATTAAAAAATATGTTGGTGTTGGATTCAAGATCACTCTCATAACTGATCAGCAACAACGTAGAGCACAACACAGTTCATAATGTGTATCTTAACTTTGCTGTTCCCAAATGGCCATTGTAGCCTTAAAAAGATTCTACAGTCAGTGATACACTCTTGCTGTGATGGATTACCTCGTTCCTTTGTTCCAAGTTTTTATAAGTTGATTAATTGAGTGCTGACCTAAACTGCAGGCTCCCGAAATATGGAAAATCAACTTAGTGTGCTCAGGAAATCAGTCTTTCGTGTGGTCCAGAGAAGATCATTTATCTCATCGACAAAATCCTGTTGAAGTGTCTGCAGGAAAATTTAGCAAAACGCCTAAAATGGAAACCAAGCGAGGAACCTACAGGAGTTTCTTAAGTTTGAGTGTTAACTGAAATGTGCAGGACATATGAGCTTAAAGCTGATTTATTACATGAGCATTTAGATCCTCCTGAGATATTTACCTTCCTCCTCATCTCTGCTGCCTCTACTCTGTGTGAACATGTGGAAATTATACAGGCAAATGTGCATTTGTATGTATAGTGGGATGTGGAGTCTTATCCCTCTTGTTTCTCCTACAGTGCCAAGCTGAAGAGCAACCGTGAAGTTTGCATCAACCCCGAGACCAAGTGGCTGCAGCAGTACTTAAAGAACGCCATTAACAAGTAAGAGAAACCTGCTCACTCTCTCTGCACAGACACACACAGACATCAAATACGACCCTCTTCTCAGTTTCCAGCTTGCAAAGAAGAAATAAACCCTTTGCTAAAAAAAAAAAGTAGCCATTTCTCAGTTTGCTGCTCCGAAACCACTGACAAGGTTGATGTAAGCAGCTGAGTTATTATCTGCGACACAATTAGCATCAAGTAAGAGTCACAATAAATCTGCCACTGGCGTTTCTGCTTCCGTCTTTCTCATAAGCATAAGGTACGTCTGAGACTTTAGCAAAGACCCCAGAATGAGCCGTTCATCATTCTTACCCTACATTTTCACATGTGTCTTATAACACTTTTTTTTTTCCTAAAGACCATTTTCCAAATAATTCTTATCACTTACTGCACATCAGAGACAGAGCTGTCCTGAAGTGGAGCAGCACTGTGGTCACAGGCTCTTGGTAGTAAAAAGGCGCAGCGGCAGCTCATTCACTTTTTAATGAGCTCTGTAGTTAAAACGTGTGCAGTTCCTCGTAAAAAAATGTTCCCAACATGTCTGGTGGTGATTATCGCCAGGCCGCTTCTTAAAAAACCATAAACACTTAAAGTGCACAATGTGAAAACAAACAATAAAGTGATTTCTGAGGAGTTACGACTTATTGTTTATTGTGTCAGTGAGGGAACCTGCGTGGATACAGAATATTTTAAAACATTGTGCTCTTATCATGGGAGCTGTCATAGTTGATTGAAGCTGGCATGTGGCACAGCAGCAAACAGTCCCCCAGACCAACACTGGCTCCTACAAATTAGGTTTATAAACAACCAAGCAACAAACACGTTCTGAGGGTTTTTTTGTTTTTTTTTGAATGAAAGAGTGATTGAATGAATAATCCTACATTTATTAGCAGGCTTGGGGTTGCCAGGAAGTGGTTGTGTTGAATAGTGAGAGAACACGCAGGATTTTTGTACCCACAGTACAAGCAGTGGGTACAAATCAGAGTCCGGTCTGTGGCACAAAGCCCCCTACCGAAAGTGCTCTGGTTGCCCCCTACCGAAAGTGCTCTGGTTGCCCCCTACTGAAAGTGCTCTGGTTGCCCCCTACCGAAAGTGCTCTGGTTGCCCCCTACCAAAAGTGCTCTGGTTGCCCCCTACCAAAAGTGCTCTGGTTGCCCCCTACCAAAAGTGCTCTGGTTGCCCCCTACCAAAAGTGCTCTGGTTTAGCTTCAGGAAAGATCTTGGTTTTGGTTAAATGTCAACAAACACAACTCTCTGTGAACTTATTCTGTATAAAAACCAAACTGCAATCTTTCCCTAAACTTAACAAAGTGCTGTGAGAGTCTAAACACAACCATATAAAGGTTTAATGAGGCAGTGGGCACTACCAGTGGATATTTTACTGGAAGGTCAGATGTTTTGGTGGAAACACATTGTAAATTGTTGTTATTGTCTGAATAGTTTACTGACATGTCAAATAGCACCCTATGCAGCTTGTTTTACAGCTTTGCTGCTGCAGTTTAGTTGTATATGAAATTAATTTCATGCAAAGACACGTGAAACTCAGACCTTTTACATTCAGTATGTTTATGTGGCACTGTATGAGGAGAGTGGGGTTTTTATTACACATCATTACCGTCAAGAGAAAAATGTCCAGTGTGTCAACTGAGAAGCTCCAGACATTTTGAGCTCATCAAGGTTTTAACTTCAGCAGAATGTGACAGTGTCTAAAATGACACTTAGCGACGTGTTTGAAAGTACACTTGTGCATTTTAAGTGCTGAGAATGGGAGTCATAAATGACTCCAGAGATGTGTGATGCATGCAAGCATCAACCAATACTGCTTTTGTTTTTATTCCCATTTTATGTATAAAAGGACATTTTGTGAGCATCGCTGCTCTTTGTCAGCATCACCCTTTTCGTGTTCACTTACTGTACAATTACATTTACATGCTGTGGTGTTCACCAATCAGAACTGTTTGCCAACACCTGAGGCCCCTGACATGCTAATATGTACTATATGACTGCTCTGCTGAGAACAACATACACCATCACTTTTCTTTCCAAACACTTTTTGGAAGGAATCGTCGTTGCTGCTGGACTTGGTTCCTCAACAGCATTTTTTTTTTCTAGTGTAGAAATCTCTACATTTATAGATCCTCAGGTGCTTGATTTCAGTAGAGCTCCAATAAAACACTGGAAAAACACTCCACTACCAGTAAAAGTCCTCCATTCAAGAAAAGCAAATATCATCAGCAAAAGTGTCCAAAAGTAGAAGTTCTATGACTAAATGAATCTTTTCTATTATTTAAAATAAAACATTGTAGAATTTGACATTTCTGGGCTTCATCTAGGTGTTTAAATGAAACTATTCATCTTGTTGAACAGTTTAAAACCTCATACAAGGCTTCAAGTTGATACAGACTTTGCTTTGAAGTCTCAAGCCAAAAGTTTGAGAATTAAAGGGACAACGAGGAGTTTCTATTTGGTTGTAAAAAAAAGTCTCACGTTAATGTGGATGAATCTACGTTACCACTTGTTAATGGTCCATTTTCGATAAATCTATGGTTTTGTCTCTATGGTTATTTTGTTATTATTAGTGGTGGTGGAAAAGTACCATGTTCAGAGAATATACTGCATTACAGAAACGTAGCTGCCTTCAGTCTCATGAATGCCTCTCCTCCTGAATCTCTCTCCAGGGTGAAGAAATCCAGAAGACGCAGCAGCAAGAAGAACTAAACACAACAAGTGAAGACGTGTATGTCGTCAGGCCTGCGTCGAACCAGCATACCTCCCACTCACTGCTACGGATGCATGTAAACACGCTGTATGTACCTGTCCACCTCTCTGGACCGCTCGCAGAACCAGCACTTCACCGCCAAACCCCCCCCCGGCCCCCGGCCCCCTGCACCACCACCTCCACCACACAGTTACCTCCAAGCCTCCACCTTAGCACCAAAATGCAGTTACACCTTGGAATGACGGGATGGATGTCCATGTCAGATGTGTGTGTTTGTGTGAGTGCTGACCCAATGTCCTAACAAAGTGTATGTGTGTGTGTGTTTGAATGTGCGTCACATGAACTAACTCTGTGTGTCTGTACATATGTTTTTTTTTTTCACTTCACACAGCTATAAAAGGAACAAACTGACCTCTCTGTCTCACACTCAATGTTTTGTGGGTAATGCTGCCTTCATGGTCCCGTCTAAATGCTCCAAATCTGTTTTGGCAAACTGAAGAGGTGCATCAGGAATTCACCCAAGTGAACTGAAAAAAAAAGTTGTTTTTACAGCGGTGCAAAGAAAAGAGTGAATCCTACTAACTTTGTATCCTTGATCTTATCTTCATTAAAAAAAAAATGAAGATTCATTAAAAAATGAAGATAAGATCAGGATGAACTTGGCGTTACCCTCAGACAGAGGGGTCCTGGGACAGACATGGAGGCTGGCCAGTGGGGTTAACCTCCTACGGGGGGGGCCAGTCAGGGCAGGCCACGCTACCAGGTCTTACATTGTCTTTGAGCTTGCTGCAGAAACAAAACAGAAACTGTTTCCTAAACAAGCACTGATCTTATGGTGCTATATATTCATAATAAGGGGTCAGAGCCTTAGACATAATTGTATTTCACTGTTTATTTTATGCAAGATTTAAGACGGGATGCTGTGACTTCTGTGTCTCATATGAAACTCAGTTGTGTTTCTTTTTATGAGTCACACAAGAGCTGTGAAAAGTGAAATGGAAAGATGATGCCATGTGAAGGCCATACTGTACTGATACATATGATAAACAAGTGGAATAAAACACCTATCAGTGGAAACAGCGAAAAAAAGACCAAATATTTATTCAGTAAAACATTTGAGATTAGAAACCTGTGAATGGCTTTCTATTTTAAAAGCAGAACACCATTGTAATTCTGGGCTATTTTTGTTTTTTACACCTTATCAGAGGTATCAAAGTAATCGTACATCATCATGACAACAGAGCAGTATTTACTATTTTCATACCAACACCTTTCCCTGGTAGGAATGAAAAGCTAATAAACTGTTATATAAAACATGAAGCTGAATGATAAAATGTCACAAAGGGAATGTTGATGTTGGCAAAAGGAAAGTTTTTGATCATTCTTTTTTTATATATATATTTGAGCCACTTTATTATCAGATGTGTCTTTTATAAGTAATGGTTTTATTTTTATATTGTCTGTATAATTTTACTAAATGTTTTTTAATGCAATGTACAGTAGACAGTAGCTACTAAATGAAGGTTATTCCATAAAATGCAAAAAAAAAAAAAAAAGGAAACAGTATTAAAATTCATTTTTATGGTTTCATGCAATAATGGTTTCTTTCCAGTCGTTATGCACAGTATGCAACAGATTCCTGCTCCAAAGGAATAAAACACTAACTCTGAACGTAATTTCACAGTGGGGATACAAAACTCAGCCAAACAAGACAAATATTTTCCTTCTGCTTTGTAGTTACCCCAGAGGTAAAATGGGTGAACTGGATAAAATCAGTCAAATCCAACACACTGTGATTAAAAACAAAGACCACTGTCGCTGTGGCCCACCAGTCATCCCCATCGGACACTTGACGTATTGACAGATGATGTGTCAATAGAGCCACCGAGCCAAAACAGAACAAAACCTCTGAGCTGAGAGCCAGGCGACTAACATGTGCTTTCAATCTAGACACTCCCAGCATCCCTCAGGCTTTCGTTCAATTTCACTCAACTGCTGCCATGCCGCAAAAATTAGAGTCTGTTTTTCTTCCCTCAGAGTTGTAATGGAAGTCCTGGTGGTTGTAGTAATTGTTATGGTCTCTGTTTTGTTTTGGTTTATTGTATGTGGTCTCTTTTGCTGACTGACTGGTTTACAGGTGATAATCTTATCAATTTGCAGCTAATAGTGCAATAATACTCTTAAGTGTAATTTATTTCCCATTAATGTAATAGAAGTTAATGGACACTAATTTTATATTATTACACTAACTTGTTTAGAAGGAAGATTGTGTAGTTACCCGTGTAAAGTCCAATCTCTATAATATAATAAATCAATACCAGCAAAAAGTTTCAACATTAAAAAGTGGTGAACTCTATTAAATCAACGGGAGATGTGTTTATTACACTGTTAGCAGCATTTGCTTCATTATTGATTTACTTTAATGAGATGCATTTGCAACAACGAATAATTAGCTGTTCTTGACAGAGTTAAAGAGAGTTTCTGCACAGGGTCCCATTTATCTTTTGCAGTGTTAGCACCAGTCAACACCATAAAATAACTGTAGACGACATTTAGTGTGATTGAAATACCAGCTGAATATTTAGGCAAGATTATTATTATGCATATTTGCCACCAGAGCTTTTAAAAGTGTGTATTTTAGACCAAATGTCCGGAACAGTTTTACATGTTAAAACACATTCAGGTTCACATTCACTTGACACTGCATTAGTGCATTAGTGTCAAGAAAAAAAGCATCACAGTGGGTGTATGTATTCTGCTTTGGACCCCAAGACAATGTGAAATGACTTTATTTCTTTTGAGGCAGCTTCTGACACATATTCTTCATATACGTGAAATGTATTAGAGTATTACCCTGTGTATTTCCACTGTTTGTAAACCAAGAGGCAGTATTTTAGCTATGATACTCAAGCCTTTTTTTTCAATAAAGTCATATGAAATTTTAAAAAAAAATCTCTCTTTATTTCTGATGATTTCACATTTTTTATTTATGTAAACTGCATTTATTTTAAGCTACAGTGAGTGGTTTTTGATCAGTAGATTACAAGTTGCAGACACACAGCCGAGCCTTGACTTATCTCAGTGTTGAACCCAAGTCGAGCTCTGTACGTCGTAATAATAAAGACAGAAAACAGTTCCTTTCCTGTGTGAAACAAATCGTAACCGTTGAACAACCTTCAATGTATTCACTTTCTAACCAAGACAACAAAGGTCCTCTATGAAATTAAAGCGACACTATGTAGGATTTGCGGTAGCTACTGGTACTCCGGTTGAGAAAAACAACTGTCTGCTACTGTGTCTTTCCCAGATAATTTGTTGTCGGTGCTGTCGCAGTGTCCGGTACCGTTGCCATTGCCATTACCGGTACCAGTGCAGTCGCCGCCATCATTGCCGCTACGGGCGGTCCCATTACCGTCACCGGCGCCGTTGCCAGTAGCCATCGTTGTTGTCGGTACTAGTGCTGAGCTAACCACGGTGTTCCTACCCACGCGAGGAAGTCACATAGTGCAGTTTCAGCCGACGCGGCTGCAGTGGCGGCACCATTCATCCTATTGACCATTTTTCTACCACTTCAATGAATTTAGAAACATTGTTTTAAGGTCGAAAAACTACATAGTGTTGCTTTAATGCCAAATACTCCTTTAACCAAAAATCGTTTCAAGAATTTATCATCATTGTGCCTAACTATTTAACTAACTACCAGCTTATTGTTGTAACCATGATTTTGTTCTTAATTTGCTCGCCTGGTTAAAGGTTAAATAAATAAAAATAAATAAAAAGGTCCAGCACACCTGCTGCTATTATACTCGTGCAGGGTGTATTATTGCTGCTATGAATGGATGCCTATGGATACCGGAGTATTATATCATATTACGGGCTCAAACATAAGGGATTAATCAAATAATGAACTAAAACATGCAAAGCTTTAGAGACAAGTCGTGCTTTCAACACCATCAGCATAACAGCTTTATAAGTTTAACGGTAATATCTTAAATATCGTTGAGGCAGTTCTGGAGTGGCCTGTAGTGGTGTGAAAATACAAAGCAGAAGTGTTTGGGCAGGTTGAAAAACTTCTCTCTTTCAAAATCTGTCAGGAGGAGTTACCTCCTCACTTTGACGGTAACAAAAAGTGGCAGTACCACACCTCAGACAGGTGGAATAAGCTACCACAGACCATGCAACCTCCATTTCCAGAGAGAGAAATAACACACAGGAGACTTTCTGCTGCAGGTTCACCAGACTAAACCAGTTCAAACAAAGAAAGCAAGAACAAGCCAAAACCTCATGGAAAACAGTCTGGCACTGTGTATGAACAGTGAGTTTGAGGCTCCATGAATAATTCAGTGGGACTATCACTTGACATTTTCCACCTTCAAACTGAAAACCTATTCAGCAAATCCTTTTCCAGTGAAGGCGTAAAGAGTAAAAGGCACATGTAATGGTCATTAACATCCATATCTGATACTTTAACACCTGAGATTCCAGAAGTATTCATTTGTGCAGGTTCATTACTCAACCACAGCACCAAGGAGCCCATGTAGCTTTATAAAGCTGTCAGCTCTAATAAAGTGGAACCATGTAGAGCGGATTAATTTCATGGTACAGCTCTCTCCTCTGACCTCTGTGGAGATACATACGAGGAACATGAGACACGGTTTGGACGCAGACCAAGACGTTTAGAGGGTCAGAGTTGCATGTTTGGGCCTTTTGGGCGCATTCAGAAATGATTACGGGATTTCTATACTGCGCTTAGTCAGCTGGGACTCGGCCATGATGGAGGTGGCTGACAAACGTAAAGAATGTTTATTAATATGTGTTTTTAACTGACACAACTGATCCAGGTTAACTGAGGAATTTGGAGATTTTTACGAGACCAAAAAAGTCTAACCAAACACAAAAAGGTGACAGGTCAGTGTGTGCAATATTTTTAATAAAACTAGATAAAAGGTTACCAGCCACTTGTGACTAATAAAGTAAGTCCAGGGGGCTAATTAGAGTCTGAATCAGATATGCAATGTCCAACTGAGAACAATAAAAGCAGAGACTGATGAAGAGACACATCAACGGATGAGGCAGCAGAGAAAACGTTGATACAAACGGTGCAGGAAACTTGGACCTCACAGGGAGACCGCAAAGTATATTTGATTTGATTTGGGTGCGCAACACACAGCACACTTGTGTTACAGAGTATAAAAAGGTCATTCTGTGGGTGCTTCAAGTCAGTGTGAGGTCAGTGGGTTGACTGCATGATGCATTATTATTCCCAAGTTTCATCAAAGTCAGATTTGTGGTCTTGAGGTTATGGACGTTAAACAAAAACTGAGATTTTTACGTCGTGGACTTATCAGAACATAGCGGCATAATGATGAGGAAATTCAGTCTAGTAAAAATATGAACAAGAAATTGTAACATGTATTGAACTGTGATAAGTTGTTAAAGTTATGTTTGGTAATCATGTTCAGAAACACGTTTTGTACTGGGTGAAATGGTCCTTCTATCTTGAGAGTAGTTACTTTATATATTCAGAAAAAGGAACAAAATCCTTTTAAATTCATACCTTTTAAATACGAGCCTGTCAAAGACGAATTTCTGTCACTCATGACAGACAATAAAGTTTATCTATCTATCTATTTATCTATAATCTTTCGGGGCACAAAATGTTTCAGGTGAATACTGCAGAATTATGCAGTGCAGATGTTGCTCCTCCCCTGTTTTCCAACTTTACCTGTGTTTTTACCTCACTTCTTACTAATACCCCTTTCCCACTGGTCAAAAAACCCGTTTAAACCCGCTAACAATCGGCTTTTGGTGGCAGTGGGAAAGGCGCACCGAGGTCAAACGACTCGGCAAGCGACGGGTTAAAATCGCCTTTAATCGGCTCGGCTCCGAACGGCTTGCAGTGGGAACGCCAGACACGGGTCAACCCGCTAATTTACGTGATGACGCTGAACGTTACGTGACGCTACGTCATCTCGCCGGTCGTGTCTCATATCACCAAAACAAAGCTCTGCTCCGCTCTGCTCTCATTCAGACTGGGATCAAACATCAGAGAACACTGACAAAAAACGATTGAAAAAAAGAAAAGAAAAGAAGCGACAGTCTGTTTAACTGACGTGTTGTGTTGTCATGGCGACAGTCTGTTTAACTGACGTGTTGTGCTGCTGACGTCCGTCATCCGGCCGCGGCAGACTGGCTGTCCTCCGCGGTCCTGGTGCTCCAGGTCAGCCAGAAGCCTCGTCTGCCTCGGCGGACGGACACTCCGCGGCGGGCGGCTGTGGTATGACTGTGTGTGTCTCTTGCACCGCGGATGAGAGCGGGGCGACTGGTTTATGCTCTGTCTGACTCCCCAGCGACCAGCGGGGGTCAGACTCGGCTCACTTTGGTCAATGGGAAAGGGGCCAAATGCCGATTGTTAGCGGGTCGACCCGCGTTTAAAAAACCTGCATCGACCCGCTAATTTTAGTGGGAAAACAGCTTAACTAATCATTTCCAGTGGTTGAAATCGGCATTGGCATTGGCTTCCCTAGTGTTCAGTTGTGTTCTTTCTCTTTCATTAATATTTTGTCAATAAATGAAACCTTTCCACAAACCTGCTTCTTCTACATCTCATGTGAAGTTTGCAATTGCCAAACAAAACAGCTCCAGTGCCACAGAGATTAATGCAGGACATAAACCATGTAACGTGCAATTGCTATAGATTCTTATTGTGAAACACAAACAAGTCACTAAATAAATGTCGATATCAATGCAGATAAATATAAAACATTTAATTAATAGCTCAGACAAAATTTTACATGGCTCCATAAAAAAAGTCTCTTGTTTGACTCGACTTGATATTTAATAGCGGACTGCTCCTCAGAGTGGAGAAAATGCAAGAACAAGTCCAACTTCTTCTCACGACTTTTCCTACTAACTGGCAGCGGTGGCGTGAAACCTTACACTCGATACTCCTTCAGTGACTCTGATGTTCAACAAAACGTCTTAGCTACATGTGGAAAGATATTTTCTATATGCTAATCCTCTCATCCTAAATCGAAGAGCAAACAGCAACCACATGAAAACAACACAGCTTGGCTCAACACACAGCGGCCTTCAAGTCGAATCACCTGAGACAGAGAACATGACCAGGTTGGACAACAAATTGCTGGGCTGATTTGGTCGTGGTGGTTTGTGGGTAATCCGGCGTGATTTGAGGCTCTCAGTCGTGCATCTTTGAACGACTTAATAGCCAGCCACACCGAATGGCAGTTAATAGGAAACATGTTGGCTGTGAAACCACACAGGGCTGTGTGTGTGTGTGTGTGTGTGTGTGTGTGTGTGTGTGTGTGTGTGTGTGTGTGTGTGTGTGTGTGTGTGTGTGTGTGTGTGTGTGTGTGTGTGTGCAGTGACAGTGAAGGATGTCAGTGGGACAAGTTACGAATCTGAATGTAATTCCTCTGGTTTCCTGAAGTAAGTCGTTGTATGAAAAGGGAGACAGGGGTGGGTGGGGGGGCTGCTAACATGATGTTTCCTGTTCAGAATATAAGAACCCGACCAACACACATGTGCACACACAGCACTACAGAAAGGCTAAACTCTCAGGTTAAACATACAGGAACATGCCATCAACTATTCGATGTGGATGGAGAACGGGATGAATTCAGACACAAACACAAGTTTATGCTCCATAAAGGTTAATACCGTATGTATCATGTTAGGTAATCAATGCTGACAATTCATTGACCTTTATCAATGCTGAGATGTTTAACATATCTTTTAAATCAAGACTATTTTCACATCCCAAATTAAAAATAAAAATAAAAAAAAGCAATACAACTGTGCATTAAACTCTAATTCAATATTATGACATCTCTTATGCTACATCTTTATACAGTACTAACACATTTAAGTATATAAACATATGAAACAGCAGGCAACACAGCTCACTTACCTCACAAGTGACTCTGGTATAGTACATAGCAAGTACAGTGGCATGCAAAAGTTTGGGCACCTCTGGTCAAAATATGAACAGTTAAGCAAGTGGAAGATGAAATGATCTCCAAGTTAAACATGAAACACTTGTTTGCATTGTTTTAAGTAATATCATATTCTTTCATAAGAATGACAGAGGGAAACAAAGCAGCACCATGCAAAATAATAGAAAACTTGAGCTCCAATTTTGACCAATGTATCAGACAAGCTATTTAAAGCAGAAGTAAGCGGAATATAAACGTTAATATAAGTCTTAAATAGTTATATCTTCCGACAGCAATCACTTACATAGAGTGTTTGGTCTGAAACACGGGTCTGTCAGTCACTCTGCTCTGCTCTGAGCCCAGGAGAAAACTTTCCTTGTATCCTACAACCTTTATCCAATGAGGAGAGAGAACGGCATAAAGGGGCAGTCCTCTCTGTGTGTGCAGCCAAGGGATGCGCCTGAATGTGGTGACGTAGGGACGAGGACCAATAGATCCATGACGAGGGCGGGGGCAGCTAACTCCATCGGCTGACAAGAACGACCGGATTGCTTACTTCTGCTTTAATATTTACACGCTGTGATGGTTTCCAAAGTGGGAGGGCTAACTACAGTATGCAGGGTGGCCAAACCTTTGCTGCGGGCACCTTTTCCTTTTCTGTCATTTTGAAAATGTAAAAGATGAAAATAAAAAAGATTATATTATTTAAAATGTAAAGGGAATGTGTCATCTGTAACCTTATGCCTTCTGGAGATCATTTCATCTTCCACTTGCTTAACTGTTCACATTTACAGAAATTTTGACCAGGGGTGCCCAAACTTTTGCATGCCACTGTAAATACGTAGTGTTTTTATTGCAAAGCACTTCACAGCAATAAATGAACAACCCCCTGAGCCGCAGCTGCCCCACAATTGACCACCTCCGTGATCCCTCTGCCAACATGTGTCCCTCATCTCTCTGACTGTGTGGTGACCCCTCCACATATGCATGGGCCCTGGTTACCCCCTACAGACCAGTAACTACAGGCCTGGACACACAGTTTAGCTTCAGCATCAACAAACAAAGACTCAAAAAGACAGGCGAGGGCTGAGCTGCCCGCAGTGCTCACTCTTTTCCCCTATGAAAGAGTCAAAGGCAGTACCATTGTAGGAAAACAGCACCAGAAACAACAGCGTTGCAGAAACCACATTTCCCACAAGACACTTCTTCTCTATCAAATCCATTGGAATTAGTGTAAACAGCTCCAGGGGGTGAGAGGATGTCAGCAGATCCATCATGTCTGTTCAGTGTTTTCCCTAACTTTACAGAGGAGAGAGAGGTCATGGGTAATGCTATTGGAAACAGGTTGATCACTGTTTCCATGCAGGGACATCCCTTATGTTTGAACAATGGACAAGGCAGAGCGGAGAAAAGAAAGCGAAAAAGAGATAAATGTAATCAATTATCAGCAATAAGTCCTAACTGTTCCATAGCAAAGAAAAGGATGCAATACATCTTTGTTTATTAGCATTTTCTGAAAAAAAAAAAAAAAAAAAAGGCCTGAGAGAGAAAAACAAGGATGTCATCATTCACTGCTCATTTTGGGAGGCGTCGTGTACAAAAGGCTCGTAATGATCCCCGTTCAATGAGTCATTCCACTGTGATGCAGGACTGAGCAGACTGTTTCTTTGTTGCCTGGTTATCAGACGCCTCTGCTGGCATTCAACAGACAAGCATCATTAACTTAGCGGAGAGCTGACTTCCCAGCTATTTCCTTTTGTGAGGCCAGCGTGCCCTGCAGCCAGTCCCTACTGACCCACTCTGATTCCACTGCAAAAAGTGACAAACAAGTACACAATTTATCCACTATCTATCAATACTGAAATCATCTCGTTTTTGAGAGGGTCCAACATAAAACACAAGCACCAGCACATACAGCAGATACAGTAAGTCACAGACATAACATAGCCTACACAGAGGCTCTCATATACCCATCAGCCCACACACCAGTCTAAATCCCGTCCATCCACCACACACATCAAACAACCAATCAATCAATAAAAGAGAGAAACTCACATTTCTAACAGTCAGACATGTTAATGGCCCACCTTGGCACAAAAATGTAATAACCACACATAGAGCTCCATTAGCTGACGTAACGCATCCAGCATTCAACAGTTGCAATCAAAACAACGCCACATTGGCAGGAAAGCAGGGTTTTCAAATGACTGGCCAAGCAAACAACTTGTCTCTTCACCTGTACTCACACAAAGTCAACATGGCTGACACCTTCTGTGCCCTGGGACGACAGAGCAGTAGGGCACAAGCAAAATGAGAGCATTTAATTAAATACCCAAAGATTAAGAAGGACGGCAGAGGTGGATTACTGCCATGAAACATAATAAATTATACACACATCTACTAACTTGGTCAATCATTGACAAATCATAGACAAAGACCAGTTAGTTACAAGTTAGCACAACACTTAGCCTACTAGCCTACTAGCCTACTAGCCTACTTATTTTACACTGCCCATAGCTTATGCTAATGTACGTTAATATGGTTAAGTGACACTTACCCCTCCCCTGAAGACAGCGTTGTAACTATCTCTCGCCGACAGACTCCTAAAGCTGAAATTCGTCATGAAAACAGATTGTGTCCAGTAGTCCTCCAGGGGTTTGTGTGCTTTCAGAGACTCTGTAGGAGGAGGGAAAGTTGTAGATGTCCGGATAAAGCAGGTGTGTAATAATTAAGTCCTCTCCCACCGTTTCTTCACTGTTGAGCATCCCGGGGGCAACTTGAGGGTCTGCTATGCTTATTTTTTGTGATATATTGCTTAATTACCGTGGATTTAAAGTGCGCAATTAACTCCGACAGCTCTCAATCAGCACTGGCACCAGGTTTTCCTGACAACATGGCGGCGTAAATAAACCGTGACGTCAGAGCTCTGCAGGTACATCCTCTCAGTAACTGGTGTTAAAAAAATATGTACCCTTTTTCTTTTTTCTTTTTTTTTTCTTTTTTGTTTGTTTCTCTCCTCTTCTAATTGTTATTGTTTTTTTTATTACCGTCTCGCCTGATTATTACATTGTTTCATATCTATTTTTTGTCTAAAAACATTATTGTACTCTACTTGCTTGTCAATAAAGAGAAAAAAAAGAAAAAGAAAGAAAGAGGGCAAAAAAGAATTGGGTGTTAAAGAAAGAAAGACCAGGGTGTTCAGCACAAATATGAGGTCTATTGACATAATGTGTGTTAATCTTTGCATGCAGATTCAGCTTTGCCCCACCTTGACCAACTGAGATGTTACTTTATGATAATCCAGTAATATTTGATAGGGATAAGACTCACAGAAACATTTTCCTCCATTAGAGTATTTACAATTTTGCACTTTTATTTAAGTAGGCCAAACCTATTCAATACAGGACTGCTACAACTTGTAGGCTAATTGTGCATTTTTATATTTTTGAGTTTTATTTCCAGAAAAGGGGTCTGATTATTTGTGGGATTTTTTCTTCTTCTAAATAAAAGATCTGAAAATGTGATTATATTTGCTTTTCATCAAACTGTTAATTAATTCATAAATTCATGAAATTAATTTCCTTTATTGTCAAGATAACATCACTTCTTCAGAATCTGAAAAATGTTTTCACATAAAATCACCTATGAGTTATCACAACCTGCCCAAGTATGTGACTGAAGATCGAAATGGAGTTTTCACCTCTGAAAAGAAACATTTTTTATAGTGTGAGCTTGCGGCCTTTGAAAGCCACATTTCTCTGAAGTCTGATGAACCACAGAGAGCAGAGTTCAGGCAAATCCGCCAACATTTCACCACAGCACATCATAATTTGCTCCTAAGGTCTGAAAAAACTCAGATTAAAGCTGCTGCTTTCTCTCAGTTTCGTCACTGTTTACCATCATTCTCAGTGTATTATTGCATTCACCATCTGCTGTGTCATCCTTTTTACACATTTGTAACACTTTCTGACAACAGGAGATGGTGCGAAATCTCTGCCTTGTGCTGTGAGGAAGCTCTCCATCACTGATGTGCTGTGGGAGAACAAACATAACGTTGCCCTACCCCTACTGAAACATTTTGTGTTTTTAAGGGGTTTAGTTTAGTATAGTTTCATAATGTGGCCAACAAATAGCCTATGTTACAGCACCTTCAAACTAAATCCTTGAAAAGGTAAATCAATTGATAAATTAATAAAGTTTAAAAAAAATTAACTATAATATTTTTGCTGCATCTTGTGACTTGAGGAAAAGCAATAGCCTAGCCTATTTTATATTCTACAAGCACAACAAAATTCCTCCTCAGATATCCGTGTTCATTTCATTTTAAAATATTTAAATGAAGTTTTAACTGACCACAAGTAAGATTTGGTTTAAAGCCAAGATAAATACATAATATTACCAAATGTGCCTGTTACTGTAAAACTAACAATCTTAGCAAGGTAACGACAAGCTGCGTTCCTCCCGCACATTTTGGTTTTGGTCCAGACAAACAAGCTCACAACATTTTCTGTCCAGTGTGGTTATTGGAGTAAGACATCAGATTATATTGGACTGGACTTTCCTGGCTGACCCTCAAGAGGTTAAGTTTTTCTCATACCCAGTATGGAGTTAAGATTGTGAACTTGCCTCACTTGGGAAAAGGGCACAGTGAAATCCTCATATGTGTTTCATAAGTTTCTGTCTCATATGGCCTCATTTTGTAGGTGTGATGTTAAATACAGTGTGTGGACTCATGGGCGGGACACAAACACCAAAGGAAGTGATCAAATGTAAACACACACACTTCACACTCCCACCGGAGGTTAACTACTGGAAAGTGAGATGCAGCAGTTATTTAATCATGACAAATCAAAGTCTAACATGCAATCCAGCACTGAGCGTAGCATTGCATAGGCCTCATTTTACATCAGGTCTGTTGCATTTTTGGATGTCATGAAGAAATTCTCATGGTTGTAGGGAGGGTCACTCAGTGTGTTTGCCAGGACTTCATATATTCACCACTTTGTGAACCTGAACCACAATCATGCAAATGCTAATATTCATGTTGTATATCTACTGGGTGGAATTCCTCTGGTATTTCTGTTTGAGTTCAGCCATGAAGGGCAGCAGTAGCAGTATCTTTGGAGACGCAGATGTGTTTAATGTATGTTCACCAGCTATTTTTCAAAACATAAGCCACTGAGAAAGTTAGCTTGTCTTTGTGACACATCCCAAAAATCCAAAAGTCATGCAGTTTAAAGTGTATATTGCAACAACATTTTAAAAAAGAGCCAACAGGCAGTATTTGTGTGCTTCAATAATGATAATCATTATAACGACGGTCATCAAAAAATATTTGAGATACAAACTGACTTCCTTTGTTCTGAAACTGCCACCACCACACAAAATAAGTAAAAGATTAGACAATAACCATATCCATGTTCATATCCCGGTTCATGTCCAGAGTCCAGTCTGTAGTTTGGTCACAGAATACAGTTCATGTCCATGTATGTGGAGTCAGTACATTACATTTTGTGGACCTTCACATCATATGATTTTTATCTACAATACAGGTAAAGTGTGTCATATTTTATTAGGAAAGTGTGTCTCTGCTACTAAAGATATTACAGATAGCCTCAGTCCAAGGCCTGTTATAGAAATAGCTTGGGTTCCTTGGTTTGTGTTGCCCAATTGAAACATAGAAATCTATCTTGGGAAATACACAGTGATGGACAGTAACGGAGTAAATTTACTTGAGTACCTTAATAAGTACATATCCAGAGGATTTGTACTTTACTTGAGTATTAGATTTCTTTGGTACTTATTACTCTCTGAATACATTTCCAAGACAAATATTTTTACTTTTACTCGAGTTAATTTCTAGGACGGCTGAAAAGTACTCGTTACTTTCAGGTCTGCCCTTTTTTTTTTCTAAAATACTATTGGACACAAACTGTGTTTGTCAAAGAAGGAAACCTATCACAGTGCACGCTCTCCACTGGGATCTACGTAAAAGCGGAAATACGTCATCCCTCCCCATAAGGATACCGCCACAGTTCTCAGAAACAAGAGTTAAAAGGTCCTTAAATTCATTTAGAAAAAATTGTAGTAATTCATTGATGTGAAAAATAAGAAATTTACTCTTACTCTTACTTTTACTTAAACCAACACTAAGGAACTTTTCAACCTTCATATAATATTTTCATACCTTTTGTGATGGTACATCGACTTACAACAGGTTGAATGACACCTCTGTCATGGCCTGAGGGGGTCTGTATCATTATGGTCTGTATCGCCTTCACTGGCACTAAGCAACTTTGAGGAGCATGGTAGGAACCCTGCTCTCACTTAAGTTTCATTTTCACTTTTGCGAGTCACGACAAAGAGGGAGCAGCAATGTAGCACCTTTCCGTCGGATTGTGCATGTATGTTTACTGAGAAATGATCCGCTGGTAACAGAAACTTAGTTTGGACGTCTTCTGTTAATTTCCATGCACCTGGAGATCAGAATGTTACGACGCTACGCGCTGGTGCTCATGGGAAATGGAGTCTTCCTTCAGGCAAAACACTACCGCTTTGGGCCACTGGCGCCGCCAAACTCAACCAAAACTGAAAGTTCTTAAGTACTGCTTTAAAGTAACATTGCGGAGTTTTTCGGCCTTAAAATAATGTTTCCAGACTCATTGCAGTGATAGTTCTCCTCCGGTTGTCGTCGCCGCTGCCGCCCCCCCGCCACCCCACACACCCCCTCCCCCGACCACCCGCCACACAGTCTCCTTGCCAACATGTGGGAAATACTGTCGTTTATTAATGGGAATAGACGCTGGATGCCCTGGCTGATAAGTTTCGTTTTCGTTTTTCCCCCCAGACTATAGTGCTTCTCAACCAGATGGTGGGAGCACTGAGCTGAAACTCCGCAATGTTGCTTTAAAGTACATTTAAAAGCATGGACTTCTGGATACTTAAAAGCAAGTACTTTTTTACTCTTACTCGAGTAACATGTCGACTGAGCTACTGTTACTTGTAACGGAGTAAATTTTGACCAGTAGTATTTGTACTCACTCAAGTACTGGGGTGGAGTACTCTGTCCATCTCTGGAAATACATGACAATGTATTTCAAACATGACTATCTCTGGAGACAATTAAGGTAATCCATTTCAGTATAGTTCAGTGTATGAAGCAGAATTCATGAGACTTTGGAGATTGAATCCAACTCAACAACAAGAGGAAACAAATGATGCACAACAGAACCAGTAGCTCAGCTTTGTTTTTGTGAATTTCATTTCACTCCACACTAAACTGATGTTGTTGACAATGTGCTCCATCCAACTTCAGGGTACGGCCATAGAAGGTTAAAACTTGATCTAAATGTTCACTGTTATCTTTTGGCTGTAAAGCAACAATACAGAGGCACCTCCTTACATGGCATCCAAGAAACGTTAGCTATAAATAAGAATGCAGCATTTTCCCGCTCCATCAGTCATGAGAAAACTACTCATGACTGATGGCTTGACAGCTTTATATTATAGACATTAAAGTGACAACAAGTGAAATACAACAGCCACTGGCCCTGTTGGTCAGACTTGATTCATAACATGGAAATCCCTCCTCTCATGAGAGACATCGGTTGACCACAAAGGCCCATTCAAAAATGCAAAATGCATGAACAGTCACGTACAGTATATGCACTCAAGTGGACAGACATACAAATGCATCATGTAATTTTAGGGTGTGGAGTTTATCAACTTGCAGACCAATAACTCAAAGGGCTCGCTGTGGCTGGGAAAGCATAATAAAATGCTACAGTGAAAATGAACTGAGCCGTGACTCCCTCCTGTGGAGAGACAGGTCACATGATTTAACAGCCAGAGAGGGATGTCACATAGGTCAGAGGCTGTGGAACTACCTTGGGTGGCATAGTTTGGATTTCCCCTGCAAAATCCTCCCTCTGGGACCCATGAGGAGACTTATAATAGATGTGAACAAGGACAAACGCACGGTGATCTCTCAGTACCCTGCTGCGACTCCAAACCTACACACTATTCCCCTGCTAAACATCAGGGTGCACTGGGAAAGAGCTGCTGAGAGATTTTGACGAGGAGTGTACAGATAAGGGGAATAGACAAGACGGCGGCCCAGCTGAGTTTTGGTAGGCAGAAATAGTTATGGAAGACCTCTCCATGCCAATGGGAAAAAATGAACTACATTTACATGCACTTCATCAATCTTCTTTCTCCTCTTTTTACTCTTTTGGTGTATAAGCAGTTGAACAAATTTGCTCAGTAAAGTTCAGATCCTGATAATTATGTCAGTTCACTCCGTTTAAATGAGGCCAATTAGTGTGTGTTGCTCTAGAGCATGTTTCTGTTTTCATAATAGCTACTGCACTGACTCTCCTCTATCAAACCTGGGCTTTCAAATTGCTTTGGTCTTAATTTTTTTTTTCTTTTATCACTGCTGAGAAGCCTTTCAATCAAAAAGCAAAGAAGAAATTCATATCTCAGATATTCTTTTCTGTTTGTAAGACATTTTCCAAATTTCAAATAAATCAGATTTTATTTATGGATAGCCCCTGGAGATGAGCAGGGATCTCGTTTTTGAAGGGATCCAATAAATAAATAAAAATAAAAGAAAGAAAGAAAGAAAGAAAGAAAGAAAGAAAGAAAGAAAGAAAGAAAGAAAGAAAGAAAGAAAGAAAGAAAGAAAGAAAATTATAATAAAATAAAATGAAATATAAGTGATTTCAGATCCGATGCCATGTTCATATCATATGCACCATTATGGATATGGTGAACATTTGACCACAAACCTAAATGTATAGAATTAATGTCTGGTCTGGTGTATGCAACCATGCACATGGTTGCCATTGCATTGTGTGAAGACGTGCAAGTGTGTGTACGTGTATGTGAACGTAACCTGATTCACCTCGAATGTATTTATAAAGTGCTTTCAACAATACAAGTTTACAACAAAGTACCTTTTAGAGAACACAGGACATAAACAGAACAATTATCAGACAATCTCTCAGATATTGAATAGACATAAGGGGAGGGAGTCTGCAGGCGGGGCAAGGTTGGTCTAAAGGGGATTTCAGTGGGCCACAGGAGGCCTCTAAACCAAAATAAAGACTGCTGGTGCTTTCCCCAACCCTTCAGTCATCATTCAGTCTTCACCTGATGGCCTGATAGCCACTTGTAAACAGCTGGTAGATCCATAACTCTGAGCACAGGCCGTCATTGGGGCTAGACAGGCAGCATCAGACATAGCCCGCTGCTGCCACACATGAAGCACTCTGATAAATTCAAGGGAGGACCTTAGGTCAGAAACAGTGAATGGAGATGTAAATCTGAGTGAGAAATGAGAATTCAGCGCCACAGCTGCCATATTCACTAAAACAGTGCATTCTTTGTTGGAGAAATACGGCGCTTTGAAGTTAAGAGATTCATCAGAGACATGCATGGTCTGTATCATGAGCAAAGACAGAGATCTGGACGTGTGTGAGTCCAATGAGTAATCTCTCTTTTTTTCTAAAGAAGAATTCACTGAACACTGTTGGCTATCAATTCCGCGGTAAAATATATTGCACAAACCTCAGTGATGAGTCCGTAATTTTGTGTTGCCATGTGCGTCAGTTTGCCAGTGCTTGAATGTGGCATCTGGGAAGTATTTGCAAACACACAGGCTGCATTGGAAGGAAGTAGAGCTGGTAGGGGATTAAAAATTATCCAGTCTCAAATCAAGTTATCAAATTATCAAGTCATTTTATACTAGGAGACATTTTGATTTTATTGTAATTTAAATTGTACATTATGTGCCCTAAAATATAATTTGTAAATCAAAAGTGACACCCTGGGCACATGTGTTATCCGTGGACACAGTTGGTGCTTTCAACTGCAAGTATTACATTATATTAATATTTTACACTGCTCAAAAAAATAAAGGGAACACTTAAACAACACATCTTAGATCTCAATTTATGAAATATTGCAGTTTAAAATCGTTATTCTATAGTAGAGTGTGTTGAGAACAACATAACATAAAAATGATCAATGTAAATCAAAATTATCATCCCAGGTTGATTTCACATGGGTGTGATATACTTAAAGTTACAATGTGTTGTTTAAGTGTTCCTTTTTTGAGCAGTGTATATATATTAACGTGCTAACCTGATACCTATCTAAAAATAAATAATAATAATAATACTAGGTACAGAAATAAACATAATGAAAGGATTAGGGTAATCATCATGGAAAATAATTATACCAAAGTTATTACTCTGAAGTGCTTTCAGTTTCAAATATTGTGCAAATAATTAATGTGCAACTCATATTAATCTGTGTGAGTAAAATTTTGCCAGAGCATACAATTCTCCAAAATCCTGACATTCATAGAGAACCATCAAAACTTACAAGTTTAGATGCTGCTATCCTTTCAATTAGGTGTAAGTGATGCCAATAAAAACACAAAGTTGGAATTTACACCCAATACCCAGTACATAAATGAAATACACAACTCCATGAGGGTGATTGATTTTGCTAAACAGCACAAATTATGTTTGTTTTCTTCCATGGCACCTCCAGGGCTCCACACTATAATATCGATGACCATCTACGTCTTCTCTGGCCACTTGGAGCCGTCCTGCTTGTTTTCTTCACTGCTGCTTCCCAGGCCAATTACCCATGATTAATGTGTTCTGGTGTCTTAACCCAAGACGAGGAGTATTAAGGCAATGATTAGAGTCGGGGTCAGGGTGATGTGAGTATACATATGCATGTGTGTGTGTGTATCACCACCAGCATGACAGGGCATTTAACCATATGCTGGGTGTCTGCCCAGTCCTTGGTGTCTCCATTGACAGCTCTGTCAACACGGCATGACCGTTCACGCCGCATGTTATCTGTTGACTGAGGAGGGAGCCATCACCTCTGAAGGAGAAACTCGTGTTAAAAAGTCATTAGTCTTGATTAGCTATCTTTGTAATTATTCACTTTAAAATGAGCAGAACCAAATGTTGCCGTCTGGTCTGGCGAATGCTGACTGGACGGGTTAACAAAGCCTGAAAAGCAGAGCAAACAGCACACAGGCTACGTGTCTATATTCTATATTCAAGACATGTATGAATGCAAAGTGGGGCTATAGGCAACAGAGTGAATAGAGATGAAAATGAAAGTGGGCAGTAAGAGCAGAGTTAAGTACACAGAGAGCTCAGTTTTTACCCACAGGAGCTGTGCCATGCTGCTGTGCCAAAGTAAGTATGCACTCCTGACATGAGCCTTTTATATAAATGGTTAGGAAGCCAATTGAAACCTATAAACATGTTCACAAGACAAGACAAATTATTTTATTATCACTACATACAACAGCATAAATGTTTAAATACATTCCAGTGGTTTCTTGTTGTCATTACATGTTTATGTTGTATCAAATATAAGCACAAGGAGTCAGACTTTGGATGTAATTGCTGAGTAAATGTTAGCTGTGACATAATGTGATGAGTTTTCTCAGAGAGTCTCAGTTATGACTTCAGTGCTGTCTCTGAACATGTTGGTGTCCTCAGCCAGACATCCACTGGCGCCTCGTTGGGAATTTATCACAGAGCAGCATTTATCCTAAATTCATGATGCATCGTTTGAATAACGTTTTAATTAAATCCATTTATCTCTTAAATTTATTTTCTTTATTCAACTTTACTCAGCATCTTGGTAGTGAGATAGCTCTTTGTTGAAAATATCCTAGTTTTAATCACATTCATATCAGATATGAGGTATTATCAGACTTAGACCATGTCCAATGGTTGTATAATAGGTATTTTATTAGTAGATAGATATTGCAGTGTCACACATACTGTATTTTCTAAGATAGGAGTGTCTGTGCGCTGCAGCCCCTCCACTGGTGGAGGTGGGTGCTCTCAGGAAGGACCAGCAACTTGAAGAAAGGAAAAAAGAGCCTGGAGCACACGAGTCACTGGTGATGCGAGTAGTTAACTACAAGACAAGGACCAATGTTTCGATGTGTAACGTCTTCATCGGGGTCAGAATGATGAAGACATTGCACGTCGAAACGTTGGTAGTAAACTACTGCATCACCAGTGACTCGTGTGCTCCAGGCTCTTTTTTCCTTTCTTCATACTGTATTTTCTGTCTGACTATTGGGGATAGAGGGTTTTCATTCTGTGGGAGTATGGGGATTGAGATCTACAACACAAATCTGTTAAAATTCTGCATTACACCTGTCATTTTAGTATTTTGCATATTTGAAAAGATACCGGTTGTGATTCTTCTTAGTTGACACCGATTTGTTAAATCAGTTTTGTGCAAATATTTGTTTGCCTATATGATTTCATGAAGAAGAAGTTCCCAGAGTTAACCCACACAGACATGATGGGTGGTGAAACCAGGGACCTTCATGTGACATTATAGTTGTAACCATTAGTGCACTGATCTTCTGAGTGAAACAACTCACCGTTCCTCATGTAGATGTAAAGGTAAACTCATAATTACTCAGGGTTTTGATGCAACTGCCTTATTTGGCCTGGTATGACCCGTAGCTCATGTTAGCTGTTAGCTAATGTTAGCAACCTTTGGACAGATGCTTTCTACATTTACAAAACAACCTCTGTTCTTTACTGCCAACTTCAATGAGCTATGTTGCACAATCTTACATTAACTTGCTAGGTTGTGTAACATGTTTACAGGTTTAAACTCCTCTCGTTCTTCGTTCTTCACACAATTAGTGTAACTCCATGCAGCATTTCAGAGACTATCTGTGTTATCAGTGTGGTGTTGCATGCAGGTCTCTGTTTGTCTGAAGGTACGGTAAAGTAATGATGCAAAATGCCAGATACTGGCAGTATTTTCTCTACGTATACACCATCTGCATATCTCCTAATCTTGATTTTCATCCAAAAGCATGACTGAACTGGGGAGAAATTGTAGCTGACTGTGCCAATTCATTTAAATCATCATGAAGTTCAAGTTAAAAAGTTATCTCATTTAAAGTTTAAAATATGTAGGCCTACAGCTTTTCAATTTAATACTACACCAGCACATGGGAATAGCACAATCCAGTAGCTGTAGCTAAATTGTGCACTTTCAGTGGTTCTGAAATATCCACTGCACCACCTTAACTGTCCTCTCCATGATCTGAAAGCAGTCAGGTTCACAAAAACAGCCAACACAGCAGCCTTTGTTCCTACATGACCCAGGGGTGCTGCACCCTGCTGTTAATGTAAAACCACTTTATTCAAACAAAAGCTTAAATCCACAACAGCAGATGCATTTGGATCAGGTCCGTATCAGCCCATCGTGGACAATGAAAAAGATATCTTGAGACTTAAGAGGGTCAAGCTGTTACACATTACATTAGAGCAAGATTACGTATGATTTCTAAGGGGAAGTGGGATCATTCTTTTAACAGTATGTAATGCATGCACTGTACATGTATATGTCCTCATGTACAGCGCTCATGTCAACTGTATTTGTGATTCTTCCTGATTGAGCTGCCTGATGTAACGTCACCCGAGGCTTAGTGCTTGACAGTGTAGGGCCTCGGGAGAACGTCCTGTTCAGTGTCAGCTCAAAGATGGACAGCAGGGTCAGGAAAATGCCAGTGGTGGTACACAGCTGTAGCGGTCAAACAGCTGGAGGAATGAGGAAGTTTAAGTAAATGTTAATGAAGCATAAGTTTGATCTAAGTGATGGAAAACAGATATTCCTGGTTCCCAGACACTGACTTTCCCTCAGTCGTCAGCAGTAGATTGACGTGTGGTTTTGAATGAAATGTCTCAAGAATAATTGGGTGCAAACATTCATGTACCTCTTGGTATGACGCATATTAGCTCAGACCATCAGATCATTATTAAACTGCTGCCAGCATCTTGGTTCATGGCCAAAAATCTGGATAAAACAATGTATATAGCTCATGTGCCCATACAGCCAGAAGGAGACTCTCAGTAACCATTCCCTTCATATCGGCCTACTTCTTGAATGTATGCAATATCACAAGGGCTGATAATAAAACATATCAGTCTGGCATCAAAAAAACTTATATTCTTAGTACATTTTTCAGACTAGAACATTACCAATTTCATGTACTGTTTTCAGAACAGCAAAATGAATCCCATGACATTACTTTACACAACTGCAAAGTGGCTGCGGAAAGGATTTATTAAGTGTAACAAAATTAATTATAGTCAGGTTTTGATTTTCCTTATTCAGCTTCACACCTAAACTAATTTTACACCTTATGTGTTCAGCACATTGTCACCCCGAGCAAATGTACTATGCAGTTTATAGCTATTGCTGTTGATAGGATTATCAGATTCTGTGTAGGCTACGTTTGTTGAGGAATTATACTTAGAGTCTGAGAAGTGACATATCAGTGGTCTCGACTGCTTCGAGATCAACAGGAGATTGCCAATGTCAAAGTAAAAACAACCCACCTTATCATGACTGGAATCTATCACTAACACTTTGCCTCTGTTTAGACAAACTCGTACCCCATGCACGGTGAAATAGCAGTGTTTTTTTTATGTAAGGCTCACAGGGTGTTTCCTTTTCTCATCAGGACCAGATGGCATCAGCCATTAGTTAAGAACTTGAGCTCAGCTGGAAAATGCTGGATTTCACAGTCAAATCTTAGGCTTTATGTGACTGAGCTACCTGCAGCCGAAGACAATGCAGCACAGATGCTCGTTCACCCATCTCTAATGGTCATATATTAAAAATAGAGAAGATAAACATGCCCCACAGTATTTATGACAGTGTTATTAATCACATTTGAGCTAATTTTGACCCGGAGCTACACGACCTCATGGCCTGAACTGTTTATGTAGCCATGCTGAATATAGACATGAAAAAAGTGCCACTAGGTGAGGAGAAATTAGTCTCATGTGTGTTGAATGTGTAAAAGAAAATATGATGCATGATTTGGAGGAGGACTGAAAAGGGACTTTCAAGATGTCGATCAGTATAACATATGAAGCCAGCGGGGACTTACACATGAAGGTCTGCATAGCTTAGAGTCCAGGCACTTGCTGCCAGCTGAGCAAATAACACCACAGGACACAAAGTGGAAGAGATGTGGAGTGAGATAGAGGGCATTTATTCATTGTTTGCATTAGGAGAGATATATAGATGTATGTATGTATGTATGGAGGGCTGGGTGTAATTCATGTGGTGTAATGATCATATAAACATGGCCAAAACTATGTGGACACTTGAACATTACACCTTTATATGATTGTTAAACATCTACAGTGCCATTAATCTGCTGCTAAAACAGCCTCCACTCTTCTGGAAAGTGTTTTTTAAGAACCTGGTTGAACCTCAGCCACAAAAGCATGAACAACATTGTTGCAGCACTTTTGGCCTGATACACAATCTGTGTTCCAGTTCATCCCAAAAGTGCTGAGTTGAGGTTGAGGTCAGGGCTCTGTGCCGACCAGTCATGGTCTTTCACAACAACCTTAAAGGTGTACAGAAAAGAAAATTGAATTTGAGCCCACTGTGGGTCCTAACATTAGTGTAATAACTCATCTATCAGACGATGTAGGCCAAACTTTGTGCAAAATTCTATTTTAGAGTAAATCCGGGATGAAAGTGTGGTAGTTTTTTTTCGCATTGGATAATGCAGGCGCACAGATTATACGTCAGCCTACACACGATTCATCAGCCACTGATATTGGATCCGTTATCCGTCAATCAAACGTCTGAGACACACACACACACACACACGGAGCTTGGTCTCGCCCCAAGCTTTGAATATCCCGCCTGCTCGATAACGACCAATCAAATTTGTTTTCCTTACTCGGGTAAACCCGTGCAGCAGCTCATTGAAACTCGGCGTGACAAACAGGACAAACGGCCATTTTTGTACAGCTTTGAAAAGCTATTCTTTTCTTAAAGGCATTGTCAGGCTGAAACAGGGGCGGGTCTCCCCTAAACCTGGATGGAGAATGAATAGAGTTTAGAATCTATAATGTAATTGCATTCTGTACAGCGTGCACATATTTTGGGCCGTACAGTATATGAGTAAATTGATTTAAGTCTGATATGAACATATCAGTTTATGGCTTGACATTGTTTTTTACGGTCTCTGCAACATAGAGCAACATCTGAGTGATAGGAGATCACTAAAGGAAGAATATTGGTTTTACGGTAAATCACACAAGTGATCAATATCAATATTCTAAGTGGAATATTTCTGCTTTGATTGAAAGGGCCATTATCCAACAGAACAAGGCTTTTGTTCACGGCTTGCATGTACAGTATATCTTTGAAATCTTGCTGATCTTGCAGATCTGGCCTTGCAACACTGTACAGTGAAATCAATATGCGGTGAATTTCAATAATGTTCAACCCCATCACAGCAGCTATGAACTACTCTTCATCAAAACACCACGCTCAGATGTTCCCGAGACTCTTCCTCCTCATATGAGACAGTGGATTTCTCAAGCTTCCAGATGTGACTCTGAACATGAGACAAGGTGATCAAAAAAATGTGTGCTCAATGTACTTTCCTTGAATAAACACTTGTGTATATCATAATTTATAAGACATGTAGCCTTGCGTGAAAGTTGACCACAGCCCAGAAAGCTGCTGTCAAGTTGATACAGCACAGAGATGAATTTAGCAATAATGACAGACCTTCAACACCCCATTATCACAGTGATCATGATGATTTATTTAAAAGCAATAGTTCATGACCCATCATACTAACACACTGGATTTATTTTTGGGACTATGATGAGAGCATCCGATACACACGCCGGCACAAATATCATAGTAATTTCATGTGTAAATTACCCCAATTAACACTTTCAGTGAGGTGAGAAGACCGGGTAAACATGTCAGTCTGAATCCTGCAGCGCTGCCAAGACACAGCAGCTCAGTTAAATCTGTATTTATTGAAATATCAGAGCTGGAGTTGAACCAGGATTACACACACATTTATATGACAGTGAAGCCAAAAAGTGTTTCTGTGCAACTCTATTTTAAAGTGATTTTTAAAAAAAACAACCAAATAGATGTTGTTTTGGTGGAAGCATGATATTAAAGCAGAAGTCAGCGATCCGGTGGTTTTGTCTAACTTCCTGTCAGCAGATGGAGTTAGCAGTCCCCGCCCTCGTCCCTACGTCACCACATTCACGCGCATCCCTTGGCTGCACACACAGAGAGGACTGCCCCTTTATGCCATTCTCTCTCCTCATTGGATAAAGGTTGTAGGATACAAGGAAAGTTTTCTCCTGGGCTCAGAGCAGAGCAGAGTGACTGACAGACCCGTGTTTCAGACCAAACACTCTATAGAAGTGATTGCTGTCGGAAGATACAACTATTTAAAGCAGAAGTAAGTGGTCCGGTCGTTTTGGCTAATGCTGCGTTCCAGGCAGGCTTTTGAAACCGTAAGTTACAGCTTCAAGTCACGACTTACGACTTTGTAGCGTTCCTGGCAACCCGCAACTCGCGTTTCTCCGACCTGTTACCTGTGAAAGTCACTATAACGGCCACTCGTAACTTCCGACCCGTGAACTCGTACCAGATCGAACTGGTACGACTTCACAGGTCGGAAAAACACGAGTTACGGGTTGCCTTGAACGCACCATAACTTCTTGTCAGCAGATGGAGTTAGCAGTCCCCGCCCTCATCATGGATCTATTGGTCCTCGTCCCTACGTCACCACATTCACGCGCATCCCTTGGCTGCACACACAGAGAGGACTGCCCCTTTATGCCGTTCTCTCTCCTCATTGGATAAAGGTTGTAGGATACAAGGAAAGTTTTCTCCTGGGCTCAGAGCAGAGCAGAGTGACTGACAGACCCGTGTTTCAGACCAAACACTCTATGTAAGTGATTGCTGTCGGAAGATATAACATATTAACATTATAACATTATGATAAGACTTATATTAACACAAACATTCCGCTTACTTCTGCTTTAATATTTATTGTGTTTTCACATGTAATTCTAAAAATAAGGCCTGTATTTGTTTTTCTGTATGTCAGGTTGTTGGAAACTGGATGTTGCATCCTCACACATGCTGCATTCAGGCAGTTTCAAAAACTACAGTAAAGAACTAAACAGTGGACTGGTACAGTATGGAGATGGATAAAGAGGAATAGTGATGTGCACGACAACAGCACGGCCCAAAGAACAATACCAAAAAACTAAATGTCACAGAATCAAAGCACATTTGAGTTGAGCAGAGAAGAGTACAGTGAAGTCGGCTGCTTCTAATCTCAATGTGCCAGACAGTGAGTCTGTTTACCTGCATGATGTTTACAAGAAACCTGGAATCCCCCTGATGCACAACAAAAGGTGGACGTGTGCTTGTACAAGTGAGCTGTGTTTGTTTGTGTGTGTGTGCATGTGTGTGTGTGCCCGTGCCCTTGTTCACTCTGAGCAGCAACACTGCTCCAAGTCAGCAGCCTACCTCTGATTCATTTAGGTGTGAGCGGCCCCGGCCCTGTTTGGAGCCTCGCCTCGCCTCCTGCTCTCTGAGCCGCTCCCCTCCCTCGCCGGGGCCGCAAGGTCGAGAGAGGGAGAGAGAGCATGAGCCAGTGAGGGAGCAGCCCCGACCTCCGGCGCTAGATGAGGAAACAATGGCGACGCGCCTCAGGGTGACAGCAGGAGACAGGAACAGGCACAAACACAGGAACCGTCCATTCTGCCATCGAGACAGACCTGCAGAGGCCTGAGAATCTGGAGGAGGAACTGTCTCTCTCTCTCCCTTGCTCCAGAGCTCTCTCTCTCCCCTTTTCGATATGCCCTAATATGACAAAAAAGTGATGCACTTGCTGATTGTATGCTGTTATTAGCTAGTGGTCCCAGTGGGAAAGACTCAGAGCGCCACAAAGTCTTAGGGAATGAGGCAGGCATATTTTAGGATACAATGACGGTGTGTCTTTAAGCCACCTTGTACAAATATTCAGAAGCATCCCAAAATAATACAAACAACATTTAACCAGGCCAAGAATCTACAGCCAAAACAATGCTAACATGCTGATTGTTACTGTCAGAATGTTGACATGAGCTGTGGCAGGTAACAAAACGCAAAATATCAGAAATACCGATCATTTAATGCGGTGATAGTCTGTCACCACATTGGTTAGTTTTGGCATGGCCAAAAGCAATGCATCAATACATTGATCATAATCAAAGGATAATAAGAAAGCAAACTCCCAGGCTGCAGAATATCTGTTTCACTGGCTGAACGTTCTGCTGTGAATGATGTACGACTTGACTTTGGTGAATTAAAACACAATCAAGTCACTCCAGGCCGCCGAACGAAAAACAAAAGGCAGAACAACTGTGTGTGTGCTCTACTCTTATGCGGTATGATTGTGTATGTGTGTGTGTGTGTGTGTGTGTGTGTTTGTGTGTGTGTAGCCTATGTGGGTGTAGATGGAAATACCAGGCACTAACCTGTGAGTCCACAGCAGGAATAATGAATGACAGGCTGGGGCTGATAGTTATAGCAGGGTGTAGTCTGGGCAGAACAAATGGGCCTCGAGTTCTGGTTTGAAATACCAAGATTTTATCGGAGTCCTTGAAAATATGTCAAATTGTGGAAAACCACGTGTTTCAGCGTTTCCTTGACCTGGACCAAGGAAAACTTTGTTTAAGAGGTATGATATATTTATTTTGGTGATATATCTGTAAAAGCCCAAGTGATCACCTCACTATGTAATAATGTGATATTATTATGTTATCCGGCAATTGTTGCATGACACATACCGGTAATCAGTAACTACCTTTTAACTTGTTTTCAGTAAGTTTTGAATAGTAGGCAATTTTTGTTTTTGATGAAATAATAAATCTTGTACCCCCTCATGAAAACATGTCAAATATATTTCCTGATCCAATCTGTGATTTTCAAACTAAGACCACATACAAAGTTGCTGTTGCTTGATATCAGAAGAAGTTAAAAAAAAAAAAAAAAAAGAGAATAAATACAACTGTACTGTTGCTTTTGAAATGATTGGAAACCATTGAATGTTTGGGTAATTACCTGAATATTTTCAACCATATGAACACACAGCTATTTTAAATGAGCTATAGCCAATTTAAGTGTAATTAATCTCATGTACATCTTTATGAAGCAATATTAAAGACATACATTCATCTTTGCTGTGTAATCTTTATTACCTTGATATTCTTCTTCCCCAGATGATGATGTTGAGAAATGAGTGCATACTGAACTCATTTGTCAACAGCATTCTCTCTATATAATGGGAATTTGTGACTGTGGTTTCGCTGCTTTCTTCCAAAGGTTATGAGGTATTAATTTACACAATGAAACATTTGATTTTTCCATTTGGTCTTTTCAGCAATCAGCCGCACTGTCTCATTAACAGGGGCTCTGGAAAAGGACTAGCTTTTGATGAATGATATTCTGGCAGAGATTTCTACTTCTCTTCGAGGCTGTCAGGTGACTAACAGTAAGCAGAATGTAAAACCATGCCTGCACTGAAACTTGGCCGATTCATAGTGAACTCTTGCAGGGTAACACAGAAGTCAGCAAAACCGAATGAAGGCTTCTTTTTTGCGGCAGTGAATTTTCTTGTTAAAGAGTAAGTGGTGGAGCTGATGGCAGCATAGTGAAATTTGAAGTGGAGATTAAGTGCTGAATAATTTTAATGTAGTTTGCTCAATACTCAACAAGTTCTGCAATGAAACCTGACATTCACAGTGTTTCTGGAGAAATAAATGGTATGGAAGCATGTACTATGAAAAAATATGTTCCTATTTTGTGCTGAGTGTCACAAAAAATGCACATTCAAATGTCATATTCACAATCACGTTGGACTTCTCGATGTGAGACTGGTTGTAAAACAGCTAATGTTAGCTCATATGTTAGCACACACTTCCAACATGAGTGGGTTTTGTGACAAACGCCCAGTATCAGTATCGGCTGCAGGTAAAGAGTACCATTAAGTCTTAAAGGGATAGTTCACCCAAACTTCCAATTTCACTCATTATCTACTCACCCTCATGTCAATTAAGAACTGTGAAAATTTTCAGAGTCCTCCGTCCCTTCTCTGAGTTACGGGGGGGGGGGGTCCGCGCAGCAGTATTTGTCCATATAATGGTTGTCAATGGATACCAACTTTCTTCGTCCAAAAAGACACACCAAAAAACATCCAAATACCTCCATAGTGCTCGTCTGTAATGTCCCTCTTGTACTGAATCCCCGACATGAGAAATTGTTCAGAAAAAAAATAAATACAAGATGTACATTACAGACGAGCAGTATGGAGGTATTTGGATGTTTTTTGGTTTGTCTTTTTGGACGAAGAAAGTTGGTATCCATTCACAACCATTATATGGACAAATTCTGCTGCACGGACCCCCCCGTAACTCAGAGAAGGGACGGAGGACTCTGAAAATTCTCACAGCTCTTAGTCGACATGAGGGTGAGTAGATGAGTGAAATTTGAATTTGGGGTGAACTATCCCTTTAACTCCTTTTTCTATTGGTCTAATAAGACAGAGTCAAGCTGTGGTATAAATTTATAAATTATTAGATTTACACAAGGGAAACATGAAACTGATGGCAGAAATTAGTGCACAGGTGAACACACATTAAATTTGCCTTGTGCATACGATCAACCTGAACACACAACCACAGAGCTGATCACTTTAGGAAGCAACAGCAATACACACAAAACAAGGGGTCAGTTCATACAGGGGTCTGGTGCTTAAAATGTACTTTATGATTCGGCATTGTCATTGTTTGCATTCTCAATGTACTCCATCACCTACATGTTGAATAGCTCATAATCTATTCTCACTGTATTTACTCTATACTGCATCTCAAACTCTGCTTTACACAATGGAGCTGTAGATAACGGTGCGATTAAGCTATAAACCTGCCAGCTGTTGATATACACCAAAATACTGACTTCCTGCCGTGCTCATTGTGCTGCATTCAAGGTAAGTGCCTGAAGCCTCAAGGGGCAGCGCTACAATAAGTGACCAGATTACATCGCTCAGCACCCGGAGGGCACCTACCACCCCACCTCGCCCCTCCTGCTGCCTCCGTCGCTCCCCGAGTAATATGGCATTGTTCAGTATTGATGAGATTGACCTTGAGGAAATTCCCTCCAGCTCTCAGGTGGAGTCTGTCGGTCTAAGGAGTGCAGCCAAGGTAAACACATTAAATTAGCCAATCAGTCGCCCCCGCTGCCTCTGTGCTCATCTGACACCTGTCTAATGAGGAAGCAGGCTGTTCTCACCTATCGTACGAAAACTGGATTGGGAATGCCACTGGGAACACCAGGGGGACATAATGTTGGGAGCAGAGTTGGTCTTCCTCCCTCCATCCTGTATTAGTCAAGGCTGAGCCGTGCTTCTCTTTTCAGCAGGAACCCCCCGCTGGGTGAGGCATTGCTTTCAAAGAATTCAAATGTGCAGCATGGCTCACAAGGGCTTTTTTCTATAGGTCGGGTGTGAGAAGCAGCCCGGTATGTGTTGTTTTAGGGAGGGAAATTGTATAACAAAGTTTCAGTCCAATTGGGGGAAGTACGCTCAGCATGGCAAACTGGTGCAAATGCTGTACACATTAACCCCTGAACCTTCCAGGCTCTCCCTGTGAGGGTGTTAATGCAATGTGTTTCATGCAGGTCCTCTATCACACAACACTTAATTAACCTTATAAGGGCAATTCAAGCATACGTTCAATCTACCGTCATTTGGGAATGCTCGGCCACAAACAGAGACCTGCCCTTTGCTGTGTAGACATTTTCCATTTCCTTAAAAGAAATCAATCTTTAAATGCCCCCTCAGTGCTGACTAAAGGCTCAGATACAGAAATAGAGCATTTTTGTTGCGGATTCCCTGGTGAAAGAATGCTGCGCTGTGATTTCAGGAAAAAAAATTGGGTCTGGTTCAAAAGAGGGAATATTTGGGCTCCGTGAATCAAACTAGGAGACACTTCAGCCCAGAGCACAATGGATGTTGTGATGCAGATTATCCATTGTCTATTGTCAGATGCCCCCAGCCTCACCCTGTGTTACCCCACAACACATCCCCTCTACTATTACTGGAAAAAACACAGAGTGAACTGGTGAATCTCTAACTCTTTTTGTTTTCAAACACATCCCATCAGCGAGCGCTTTGCCTGGCCTTGGCCCGGGTTGTCAGTGCGGTGGGACGCAACACTTCGTAAAAACAATTGATGAAACAGAAGATGGCGTGAAGCGTGTCCAGGAACATGGCTGCCCTAACTAGTGACTGTCTGTTCTCCCTTTTCTGTTCCTTTAAAAGAAATGAATCCTTTATTTCATGTGATCCACTGTCAGTGAGGAGCTGCAGGTTAAAGATACTTCATGGAGTGGATCTGTGGCCTTTTTAAGTGTTGGGTTTTGGATTTAGGTTTTATTTATGCATTGTTGTTTTTTTTTGTTTTATTTTCCTCAGTCATAGGAACAAACTGTGTTTTATACATAGTCCAGTTTGTGAGAATAAATTGGGCAATATTTGTGTGAATGTGATTACAACAGAAATAACTGATGTCTATATGAAAAAGTCAGATATTAAACTGGGTGTATGTTGTGAATCAGCTGGATTTCCTGTCCTCTGTGGATTCCAACCAAATGTAACTGTATTCACTTACAAAATAGGATTTCCCATTCCCACTAATATATAAGGTTTCTAATCAGACTTCATGTTAGTCCATATGTTTTAGATTTCCTTGGAGACATAGTGGATCACAGATGAAGTATAGAGGGGATCAGTGGATGTCAAAGGTGAAAAAAGCAAATATCCTACATTGCCAAGCTTGGCAGAGCAAGATCTTCTTCATCACAAGAACTGTCTGGGTCACAGTGGAAAAAAAAGAAACATACTTTCAGTGACAGCAGCTCACATATCTGCATGAATATCACTAAGAGGTGGTTAGGCCTAAAAAAAAAAAAAAAAAACTTCAGTTATCAGCATTTGAATAAAAGCCAAAGGAAAATTTTGGTTGAGTTCCCTTGATGAATTGTCTGATGAATTTTTAACGTTTAAGCTGTTTAGAATTATTGTTAGCCTATATGCATCTACTCCCCAGCATGCACTGTGTTAAGTCTCCCCAGAAACCTTTTTTTTTTTTTTTTTTGGCTAAAATAATAAAAAGTTAGACAATGAAGGCTGTATGTGTCATTCTTATTCGTCCCTGAAGAGTTCTTTCTCTGTCCAAAAGTAAAACAATGCGAACCGCGATGAGGATAACTCTGTACTTCAGTCACTTCCTGCACACTGCTAGTGGGAGGTAAGTGGGATGTAGTGGTTGTATTGAGGAACAATGATCTTTGACAGGGTGTACATTTTGGCACCATGCTGTAGGGTAAAAAAAAATTTGATTACGCAAAATACTTAAAGAAACATTAAAAATCGAATTAATAAACTGAAAAACACTGAGGATATACAGACAAATCTGAGGGATTTAACTTTGAGCAAATCAACAAAAGTCCAGATTCAGAGTTGTGATAAAACTCTTTACTGGAAACAACAGAGAACTGTTGCTGCATACTAAGCTCACAGATATGTTCAAAACAATTGTATTTGCATTTTTAACGGTCAAATCCCATTGCTTCCTGAATATGAGTCAACTGCAGAGCCGTTTGTACTTCACTGATCTGGTCTTATTGAAACATATACAGTAACAGGATGACTATTCCTTTCCCTCGTCTCATTGCTTTGTCTTATTCTCTCCATCCTGCCCTCCCATCCACCTGCACATTCTAACGAGGTGATGGCAGCGCTCAAACACCAGACCATGATCATATCGCATGCTTGCCCCATGTGTACACTTTCCTCTTTTTGTTAGCCTACAGCCCCTCGCACACACATGGAGGCCCGGGCTGTTTCCTGCCTGCGAATGCAGTTAGGTATGTTTCTAATTATAAACCTCATGCAGGGTTAAGCATACTCTGTGCAGGCCACCTCCGCCACCAGGATTTATGGTACCAAAGCCAAGCACCCCAGAAACCCTCCAGAGACGCAAAGCTGTTCACTTTCTGTGGCTGTAAATCAGAAAAGTATCGCCGGTAGCTGCCACTCTGTTGCAAACTGATAGTGTTGTATCCAACAGGAGAGAAAACAAATCTGCTCCTTGCACTCTTGTTAGATTTTATTTGTTCTGGTGTGGCTTCTTAAATGTTGAAGTGTGTCTCATAATGCTGCAACACAGAGAGCGTGTGTGCATGAACAAGAATCTCAATCAGCAGGTGCATCACTGTCTTTTACTGGTTTTAGGAGATGTAGGATCAACACTGCTAGCTATTATAAAAAAAATAGTCATTAGTGTTATCAACTCTGGATACTAACACTTTGGGTGTGCTTTGTTGAGAAAGTGCAGTTTTCTATGTCAAAACCATTCATATATTTCACATTAGAAAAAGTAATTATTATCAAGGAATATTTGCTGTTGATATCATATTCAGCATATCCCTGAAATACACACGGAAGTCCGTATGCCTCTGAAGCTACAGCCAGGAGACGTTTCATTTATCAGAGTAACAGCTGGCTTGGCTCTCCCCAAAATTCGAAAATACTCCTACATGTTGTATCTTGTTTGTTTAATCCATACAAAAACAGAGGTGTAAAAACGCGTTGCATTTTTACAGAGAGTTACATGCTTTAACTCTTCGGTGGTGAACAGCAGCTTGAAGCAGTGTCTCGCCGCCAAAACCACAAATTTTCATTTTGGTTTGATAAATAAACGCGATACAACATATTAGTGACCTTTAGAGTAAAAACGGGCTATACAAATAAAATTGCCTTGCCTTGCCTTGCCTAGAGTTGGTGGTGGATATAATTTCGGACAGAGACAAACTAGCTGTTTGTGTTTCCAGCCTTCATGCTGAGCTGTCTTTAGCTCCATGATTAACACAGAGCGGTATCTCTCTTCTGATCTAATTCTCAGCAAGAGAACAAATATTTTCTAAAATACATACATATTACTAATTAATCAGACTGAGAAAAGTGTACATATTTATATATATTGTACTTGATGTTAAATTAAGTTTAGATAAAAATAAAGTAGATAAAATACCGTATGTGTCCATAACAATAAAAGAAAACAGTCACTGAATGAAACAAAATAATAAAATATCAATGGCACCACAGTGGCTACTATCACCAACTAGTATTGACAGGAAGAAAACACTTCTAAAATTTGAACCGAGCCAGAATGAATCAAGCTTAGGATTATTTTTTGCCTGAGCCTTTTCATTATTGAAAACAAGAGGAAATCCTTCACAGACAGGAAGGTTTCCCTTTTGTGTAATAAAGATCCAAAATATTGTGCCAAAAAACAATCTGGAATGTAACAAACAATGAGGGAACAAACTGCCCACATGGTAGATGTGTGATTACCAGGCTCTGGTATGGCAGGGCAGTTGATCATAGCAGCGTCATGTCAGCCCCAGGGAGAAGTGGCTTTAGTTTAGCACTTATAGGGAGTGATCCAAACATGATAGTATCTAGGCTGCAACTGTGATAAATGCCTCTTGGGGAATACACAAGCCGTTAAGCATACTTAAGAATATTACACACTACTTTTAAAAAGCTGCACGCACCTTCCTATATATTGTTAATGACTAATGAGTCAGAGAAAAGCAGCCAAAATTTTTAATAAACACAGGAAATTGTATTGAATATAAAAGCAAAATCATTCCGGCAGCAGTGGAGTTGAGGTCAATGCAATATTGTTGATCATAGGAAGCTTGTCTCGGTTATTAACAATGACAACAACAAACACAGGTGGGTCTGTAGTTGGACGTTTCAGAGCAAGACAGCAACAAGTAGAAGTGGGGCTTTCCTACAGTGGAGCTGGGCTCTCCAGGGCCCTTCAACACATGAAAGAGGCCCTCCGAGCTTCCAGGATCCCTTTCAATACACGGAGGTTTTGCAGAGGAAAAAAAAACCTCACTAAAAAGTTCAGTACCTTTGTTCCTTTGTTCATGTTCTCAAGTGTTCATCTGGGAACCGATAGGTGAACTGAGGATGTTCTTTATCTAGGGGTGTGACACCATGCACACAATAGCAGTCCCTATCTGCTGGATGTTTCAGCCAGGAGTAGATGTATAGATAACAATATGTAAACAACAGGCCAAAGAGGGGACAAGCTATACAAAATATGACAGTGCCATGTAAACCGTACACTTCCTATGCATTGTCAGATGGTGGTAGAGCCGGACGTGTGGTTATGTCCCTGGCCTCATACAGAAGAAGCAGAGTCAAGTAAAGAATGTGGTGATATAACAACGATGAGGGTTTGCATCTACAAATGAGGAAAGCTCCTGCAGAGTTTAATGAGCCAATATATTGTTACAAGTAGCATTCACACAACAGTAGCTGGCTGTAAAAGAATCACCTGTGCACTTCTGAAAGAGACAACGGCCTCCTGCTCCATCTGCTTTACACTGCAATACACTGTTGAGCTGCTAAACAGAATAACATGACCACTTGTTGCACGTTAGAGGCACATTACGCGGTGTCTAGTGACACCTGGTGGTCGAAATTAGACACTACATTAGACTATGGCGATGAGAAAGGATAAGTGAATGGACAACTGACAGGTCTGCAGGTCGGTTTATTGAAAGGAACAATGTAAAATAAACTTCCAAAAGCTTAAAGAATGAAGGCTCTGAAAACGAAAAAGATTGTTTAAATGAGGACAATCAAACAGCAGGACTTCTCTTTAGAATTTAAATTAAAATGCATATCGACTAAAAAAGTGCAAGTTTCTGTCCTTGCAGCGCCTCTTGAGCTTTATCTATCAACAAAACATGCACGAGGCCTCATTTCTGTGAACGATCTGTAGCTCGATCCAATCAGAGTGACGCATCTCTGCGGAGAGTCCTCTGATTGGTTAGTTGTCTGATTGGTTAGTTGTCATTAGAGACACGCCCCCTGAACGTGGTGTCTGTGTGCCTTGTGACAGACGTTAACAGCAGCATTTAAACAAGGTAAACATAATGTTTTATTCTAACTTTGCGAATATAATGAACAGTACTCGGTGTGTACCTTACAGTCTATGGTGTGTACGTGTGTCTACACTGACACAAGGTGATTTATTACAAGTCAACACGGTGTTCAAGTGTCTGCGTCTTGTTGCTGCTTACACAATACACTGAAGACGTGCAATGACAGGTTTGTAACTGACCGGTGTCAGCTCTTTGCTTCGACTTGTTTTATTGTAATGTTTTTTGTCCAAATACGAGCCAGGAACTGCTACTATAATGCTTTAACTGCTGTTTGACTTCATCATTTTGAAAGCAGATATATTATATATTATATATTATATAAAGTATTTCTAATTTCTAATTTCTAATTTCTAATACAAAATATACTCCCACTTATGGAATTGGTTGGTAGATTAAGAATAAGTGTTTTATCTAAAGAAGTTACTGCTATTTACAACAATTGAGGATTTAGAGTCGACATGCTTTTGCTGATCATAGTTTCTCACAGTAGTTTTCTCATGTCATATCTTCACCAAGTGTGATACATTTGATATATATCTCTCTCCTGCTTATCTAAGATAAAAACACAGCATGACAACCAGCCAGATGGACACCAAGTTGACATCAGAGTCGAAATCCAACGGCGTGCCAAACGGAGGGCCAAGGATTGTTGTGGATGACGATGATGAAGTTCTCAGGTATGAAGGGAATCTACTGTGATCAAAAGTCTGTTAGGACCCTGGCACGTATCTCAAAACAAAATTATAAATGTCTCTCTTTCTCTTTTAAATCCTCTCCTTAAAGTCCAACCGACCTGTCTGAGATGCTGGCAGAGGGGACCAAGGAGTCCCACGACAGAGCAGAGAACTGCCAGTTTGTCAAAGATTTCCTCAGAGGTCGCATCAAAAAAGAGCTATTTAAGGTTGGGCTCCAAGTCGTACTGCATCGGTGTCAAACACAACAAGTCCAACCTCTAATGATGTCATTCAGTGGCACCAAACATCACATCACATCACTTCATCATTTAGTTTTTTACTGGCTGCATTAAATGGAGATCCAGATGTTTATTATGTGGTTTTCATATATATTGTGATCTTTGTGAGACTGTAACATATTATAGATGTTTTTAATATGGTGAAACTAAATCAAATGAACAAAAAAAGGCTTGCGCACATCTAGAGGTGCAGCCAGGTGCTGAGTCCAGGGAGACGAATATCAAAAAGAAGGAAGGACTCGCCACACTGTAGGAGCTCCCAAATGTACAAAAATGTATTAGAGGACTATAAAAAGGACAACGTTTCAAGCAGTGCGCTCTTCTCAGGTCAATTAAGACAAATGCTTTCAGGCGAACCCCTTTGTTGGTTTAAATATTTTTACTCCGGGCACCCCAGACCCCCTAATATTCATAGATGTATCAATTGAAGCAGGGAATCTATCTGTATATACATTTCCCCTTCCTTTTCCTTTTTTGTGGGGATAGATATGAGGTGTTTTGTTTATTTAAGTTATTTTTCTTCCTGATTTGTATTATTTTGCATATGTTTGCTTATTTTCATTTAAAAATGGCCGACATGTGTCTATGTATAACTTTACACTGTATTTTTATTGTTTATTTAATGACCATGTTGTCACTTACTGTGTTTCACTCATCCACGCCCATGGGTGGATCCTGTGTATCTACTTAATGATGAACACCTGAAAGCATTTGTCTTAATTGACCTGACGAAGAGCACTCTGCTTGAAACGTTGTCCTTTTTATAGTCCTCTAATACATTTTTGTACATTTGGGAGCTCCTACAGTGTGGTGAGTCCTTTCTTCTTTTTGAAACTAAATCAAAACCATTAAACAGAAAATGTTCATCTCCACATCTGCGGTACCTTTGCCCAAACTATTGTTAACCATTTTGGTGAACCCAATGTGGAGTTACAGTATGACTTAAGGTTGGGACACGGCAACGGCACGGCAACTCTCTCTCTCTTTCCAGAGAGGCACAGCTGCTCTGTACTTCGTCTACTCGGCCATGGAGGAGGAGATTGAGAAGAACTAGAAAAAGCATTTCCAAAAATGGAAATGGTGTGAATGCTGAAAGCCATTGCTGAACCATGCTGAATTAGCAGAATAAATTGACAAAGACATGCGGAATGGCATACAAGAAATATGTCCAAGGAAGGAATTGAACCCACAACCTTTGGTACATTAGCCCACTGATCTAACCACTTCACCATAGTTACATTCAATGAGTGAAGAGTAAAAGAAATCCCTGTATAAGAGGCTCACTGACTTCTGAAGAGAGGTTGAGACTTTGATGAATGTGAGATTTTTCAATGATGCTTAAAAAAGGATTAATAGATATCTGGAGGATCATGAATCCCTCTGGTAGGGACTATACATTTTTCTCACCAGTACACAAGACCTATAGCCGAATATAATTTTTTCTAATATCTAAAACACTCACCTCCTCTGCTATGGGTTGTGAAATAGGGAATATTCTTATTTCTGACCATGCTTGGGTTGGCCTGGACCTATTACCTCAGAGCGAGAGAAGAAAGTCTTATAGATGGCGTCTGAATTCGTCACTTTTACAGGACCCAGTAAATGTAGAATGGCTAAGAACAGAAATTAATAATTATTTGGAGATAAATTGGCAATCTGTATCGTCTGCAGGTGTCTCTTGGGAGGCCTTAAAGGCTGTGATTAGGGGACGTATCATCCAACACACGTCATACCATAAAAAAATTAAAACACAGGAGTTGCTAGAATTGGAAAATATAATTAAACAGGCTGAAATAGAGTTGAAGCAACAAATGACACAAGATGGCATGAGAAAACTGACAAAGTTAAAATATCAGTATAATAACATAATAACCCAAAAGGTTGAATTCAATTTATTTCGGGCTAGACAAACATATTTTGAGTCAGGAGATAAAGCAGGAAAGTTGCTTGCCAGTTATATAAAACAGAGGGAATCGGCCTCCACTATTCCTGCTGTTAGGTCGCCAGCTGGGGACCTGCTTACCGCAACTGTAGATATTAATCAGGCCTTTAAAGAATTTTATAGTAATCTATATAGTTCAACAGCTAGCTCTAGTGAAGAAGAAATTCATAAGTTTGTAGAACCACTTGGGCTTCCAAAACTGACAGATGAACAGAGGGATTTTCTAGATTTAGATATAACTATTGAGGAGATTAAAGGGGTAATCAAGGCTTTACCTTCAAGTAAAGCACCTGGGCCCGACGGATTTACTGGGGAATTTTTTAAGAGCTTTGCGACTGAACTAGCGCCACCTTTACTAGAGGTGTATAAGGAGGCGCTGGAGAAAGGTATACTACCACCAACTTTGAGACAGGCCCTTATAAGTCTCGTTCCCAAGAAAGGTAAAGATTTGAATGAATGCAAGAATTACCGTCCTATTTCTTTAATGCAAATAGATGTTAAAATAATCTCAAAAATTTTAGCAAACCGATTAGACAGTGTAATTACATCATTGATCCATACTGACCAAGTGGGATTTATTCGTGGTCGTAGCTCCTCAGATAATATTAGACACCTTGTTGATGTGATGTGGTCAGTGGTTGACGCCCAGTCCCCAGTTGCAGCAATCTCTTTGGACGCCGAAAAGGCGTTTGACATGGTGGAATGGGGCTATCTATTCAAAATTTTAGAAGAGTTTGGATTTGGTATTACCTTTAGAAAATGGATTCATGCATTATATAAGCACCCAGATGCGGCAGTGCAGACTAACGGGCTTATTTCTGATTACTTTATGTTGGGTAGAGGAACCAGGCAGGGTTCGCCCCTTTCTCCTTTGCTTTTTTGTTTAGCTATTGAGCCCCTTGCAGCAGCTGTACGTGGGGCAACAGATTTCCCCGGAGTTACTGTAGGTGGGATGGTACATAAATTGATGCTTTATGCCTATGATATTTTATTACTGGTATCCGACCCCAGCAGATCTGTACCATGTCTTCTTAGAATTATAAACTCATTTTCGAAATTCTCTGGGTACAGGGTCAACTGCAAGCAAGCAAGCAAGCAAACTTTATTTATATAGCACATTTCATTCCGTGTGGAAGCGCAATGTGCTTTACAGAGCATTCCACAGGGCAATTAAACCAGCAAAAACAATAACAATACTAATAATAATGGGCCACCAAAAATTAAAAATTAATTAAAAAATAAAAATAAAAATAAAAAATAGTACAGTAAAAACAGTAAACAACAATAAAAATCAATAAATAATTAAGAAATAAAAAGTAAAAATAGTATAAAATAGAATAAAAACACAGTTAAAAGCAATAAAAGCATAATACTAGACTACTGAAAGGCACAGCTAAAAAGGAATGTTTTCAGGGTTTTCTTCAAAGATATTAATGTTGGGGCGTATCTGATGTGCAAGGGGAGGCTGTTCCATAATCTTGGAGCATGATAACTAAAGGCAGCCTCACCAATTTTCGTGCTGACCCTGGGAACAGTCAGAAGGCCTGCTGCTGATGACCTAAGGGGTCTACCTGGCTCATAATATAAAAGCATGTCTGACAAATACTCAGGTGCCAGATCATGCAGGGCCTTAAAAACCAAGGTTAAAATTTTAAAATCAATTCTAAAACTTACAGGGAGCCAGTGTAAGGACCTAAGAACAGGTGTCATGTGATCATACTTCCTTTTCCTTGTTAAAACTCGAGCAGCTGCATTTTGAAGAAGCTGCAGTCGAGCGATGTACTTTTGTGGTATCCCGCTGAGCAATGCATTACAGTAGTCTAGTCGATTTGATATAAAAGCATGGACGAGTTTTTCAGCATCATCTTGGGTTAAAAGACTCCTTACTTTTTTAATATTTCTCAAATGATAAAAACCAGCTTTAACTACGCTATCAATATGGCTCTGGAAAGTAAGGTCGGTGTCAAGGATGACGCCGAGGTTTCTAACTTGTGCAGTAGTTTCCAGAGACAATTGTGAAAGTTTAAAAGATATTTCCTCTCTGTGTGTCTTTGTCCCGAAAACCATGAGTTCGGTTTTGTCCTTATTCAACTGTAAAAAATTCTTTGACATCCAGCTATTGATATCGCTCATACATTCTGTAAGGGTATCTATAGGACTCAGGTTATCGGGGGACAGGGAAATATACAGCTGCGTGTCGTCAGCATAATTATGGTAAGATATATTGTGTCTCTTGATCAATTGGCCCAGGGGTAACATGTACAAATTAAACAATAAAGGACCTAAAATTGAACCCTGGGGAAGACCACATGAAGTTAAAAGACGTTTGGAGCAAAAATTCCCAAGGGAGACACTAAAATCACGTCCATACAAATAGGATAAAAACCAGTCCAGTGCTGACCCCGATAGGCCCACCCACTTTTCAAGCCTCTCCATTGAAATATTGTGATCGACCGTGTCAAAGGCTGCACTTAGATCCAATAAGACCAATATGGAGAGCCTGCCATTATCACTATTTACTCTTAAGTCGTTAACCACTTTGACCAAGGCTGTTTCAGTACTGTGGTTGGGACGAAAACCTGATTGATATAAATCCTGAATGTTATTAGCTGCAAGGTGATCGCTCAGCTGCTTATGTGCAACTTTTTCGATAATTTTGCTTAGAAATGGCAGGTTCGAGATTGGTCTATAGTTATTAATGATGGAGGGATCAAGAGTGGGCTTCTTTAAAAGTGGTTTAACTATCGATGACTGTGGTGTATTCCAATAACGAGGCAGCTGCACACGTTCACTAACTTTACTAGCAGTTCGGGGCAAACAGTACAACACAGGTAGCACATGTGTATTCACAGAACCCTTACTGAGCATGCGCAGACAACTACTCAAAGTACGGCAAGCCTACCAGGTCAATCAGTAACAACGAATACGGCATTGCTGTAATATATCACATTTCCTCCCCCTTTAGCTCAAAACTAACTCAAAATATTCTAACACCCCAAAACAGTGTTTATCACTATAGTGCATAAGCAAACACTATCATCACTGTAACTGTTAACAATAAAAAATAGACATGTTCACTTAACCATACTGAATGCTCTTAATGTGTTACTCAATTATAAACTTTTAATAAACTCAAATTCAGCAATCAGTTTCTCAACAGTCCTCAGAACTTCTAATCTCCATGATCAGTTCTGGTAACGCTGTGGCAAGCGTGTGGCACGTTGTGAGCGCCTCAAAGTCACTGTAGCTGGGTCAGGTGGTTCAGGGAGCCTGGGCAGCTCAGATGCTGGGGTCTCAGGTACCAGGAGCTCCGTTCCTGAACAAGCCTCTGCCTGCCCAGCCAACTCGACGGCCTCCTCCTCAGGTGCTGACTCCGGAGTGTCTGGAGAGAAGCGAGGTCGAAGCTGATCCCCATGACGTCTGTACATGTGGTCAGTTTTTTCACCTAGCACCTTGTATGAGACAGGGCCAGTCTGCTGCTTTACTACTCCTGGAATCCACCTTGGACTTTCTCCTGCAGTATTGCGCAGATAAACCTGTTCATCCACGTCAAACTGCCTCTCTGCAGCTTTGTTGTCGTGTCGTTCCTTCTGTCGATACTGCTTCCTTCTCACCGTTTCTGTGATGCTTGGTTTCAGGAAGTCCAATCTGGTTCGCACGTGTCTCTTTAAAAACAAGTCAGCTGGTGACTCGCCAGTCGTGCTGTTAGGAGTTGTGCGATACCGAAGCAGGAAGTGTGAGATTTTATCATCAATGCTCAGGTCTTCCTTTGCCAGCTTTTTCATGCCTGCCTTGAAGGTTGCAACATACCTCTCAGCTAGGCCGTTGGTAGCTGGGTGTCTCGGAGCACCAGTAGTGTGGAGGATTCCATTTCTCCTCATGAACTGCTGGAACTCGTCTGATGTGAAGGTTGTTGCATTGTCAGTGACTATTTGTTCCGGAACTCCATATGACGCAAACAGCCTCTTTAGCCTGGTAATGGTCGCTGCAGAAGTTATTTGTGTCATTTTGTAAACTTCCAACCATTTTGAGTATGCGTCGACCACGATCATGAACATGTTACCCATGAACGGGCCCGCAAAGTCAATGTGAAGTCTTTTCCAAACACCCCCAGGGAACTCCCATGGGTGTAGTGGGACCTGGCGTGGCATGTGTTGATCCAGCTGACAAGTCTCACACTCTTTGCAGACTTTTTCGATGTCGATGTCGATTTTAGGCCACCAGACATATTGCCGTGCGACTGTCTTCATCTTCACGATGCCTGGGTGACCGGCATGGATCTCTTTTAGCACTGCTGATCTCAGTTTTGCAGGTGCAATCACTCTTGTCCCCCACAGGACGCATCCCTGTTCCACAAACAATTCATCTTTCTTTTTGTGAAACACTTTCAGTTCCTCTGGTATTTCCTTCGGCCATCCTTCCATGATGTACCTGTGCAGCTTTGAAAGCTCCGGGTCGTTTCTTGTTGACTTGGCGATCCGTCTTGCACTCAGTGGTGCCCCCTCCAGGTGCTCACACACCAGTGCATCAATGTATGCGGACATTGTCTCTGTTCCGGCATCCTTGGTCTCAGGCAGTGGAACACGTGATAATCCATCTGCGTTGGCATGCTTTTCAGACTGACGGTACAGTATGTGGTAATCATATGCAGATAATATGATGGCCCACCTCTGGATACGTGCTGCCGCCATTGTTGGAAGTCCCTTATGCTCTCCGAACAGTGTTAGCAGAGGTCTGTGGTCTGTAATTAGGTTAAACTGCCGTCCCCACAGGTATTGGTGGAACTTTTTCACACCAAACACCAAGCTCAGAGCCTCCTTCTCGATTTGTGAATATTTCTTCTCTGCTGGGGAGAGAGACCGTGAAGCATAGGCCACCGGATGCTCTTTTCCATCTGGCGTTGTGTGCTGAATTACCGCTCCGATCCCATAAGCAGAAGCATCACATGCGAGAGTTAGCGGCAGGTGAGGATCGTAGTGCATTAACACTTTGTCACTTGTCAAAAGTTGTTTACACTTGTTGAAGGAATCTTGTTCAGCTTTGCTCCATCTCCAGGTGGTTTCATCTTTTAGCAGGCTGTAGAGCGGTGCAAGCACTGTGCTCTGCTGCGGCACAAAACGTCCATAATAGTTTACCAGCCCCAGGAAAGCTCTTAACTCTTTGACGCTTGTGGGTGCTGGTGCATCATGTATGGCTCTCACCTTGTCTTGGGACGGGTACACACCTTTTTCATCCAGCACATGACCCAGATATTCAATCTGAGTCTTGCCGAACTCACACTTGGACTCTTTCACCCTCAACCCGTTCTCCTGGAGACGCTGTAGGACTCTGTCCAAGTTCATGAGGTGCTCTGCTTCGTCTCTGCCCATTATAAGGAGGTCATCCAGATAAACCACCACGTTGAGGTCCTTCATCAGGTTCTCCATAATTCTCTGGAAGATACTGACAGCAGAGTTTACACCAAAGCAGAGGCGGTTGTAAACAAACAGTCCTTTGTGAGTGTTTACAGTTGTATATTTCTTGGAGTCTTCATCAAGTAGTACCTGTTGATATGCTGAAGCCAGGTCTATTTTTGAGAACAACTTCCCACCACTAAGTGTTGCCAGCACCTCCTCAATGCGTGGTAGGGGGTATATCTCGGTGTTTGTAGCCTGGTTCACAGTAACCTTGTAGTCACCGCATAAACGGAGTGTGGTGTCCCGCTTGGTTACCGGGACTACTGGGGCAGCCCACTCACTGTGCTTTACAGGGGAGATGATGCCATCTTTCTCCAGCCTTTCCAATTCTTTTTCCACTTTTTCTTTCATTGCAAAAGGCAGGGGGCGTGCTTTGTGGAATTTTGGGGTTGCCTCAGGCTTGACAGAGATTGTTGCCTTGATGTCCTTTAATGTCCCGAGCTCATCTCTGAAAACTTCACTGTATTTTGCAATCACCTCAGGAATAGACTTGGGCGGCTGTGTATGTCCACTGACAGTTTTAATCATTCTCCAATTGAGTTTTATTTGTTCAAGCCAGTTTCTCCCACACAGTGAAGGACCCTTCCCTTTTACAACTATCAGTGGCAAGTCAGCAGTCTGATCTTCATATGTCACTTTAGCCATGAACTGTCCTCTCACTGGGATGGGCTGACCTGTGTAGGTTTTTAGCTTGACACTCGCGCCCTCTAGCGGTATGTGTGAGAATGATCTTTCGTACACAGTCTCTGAGATAATGCTGACAGCGGCTCCCGTGTCTATTTCCATCAGTACATGAACCGCATTTACTTCAAAGTCAATGCTGAATGGCCGCCTGTCTGTGTCACCTGCACAAAGCACTGGGAACATATCCACTTCTGCCCCTTCTGCATGGACATAGCCTGTGGTGACTTTTTGTGTGCGCCTCTTCTGCGCTCCTCTCTTCTCATGCGTGGGACCGCCGGCCCTACACGCTTTTTGGATATGCCCCACTTTATTACACTTATGGCATCTACTGTCCTTAAAGTAGCAGTCACTGGCGCTATGATTTTTGCCTTTGCATCTATAGCACTCTTTTTGTGCTGAAGGTGAGTGTCTCTGTTTCCCGTTTACCTTGTTAACAGAAACGGTAGCGCCGTCTCCCTTCCTCAGCTGCTGCACATCTCGTTGAGCTGTTTCCATGTTCATTGCGAGTTCCAGGGCTTTTGCAAAAGTAAGTCCGTCCTCTGAGAGCAATTTCCGCTGGCACGCTTCATTATTAATCCCGCCGACGAAACCGTCTCGTAGGGATTCATCCAACCGGTCTCCAAAGTCACATTTTGCGGCTAACTGTTGTAGCTCCGCCGCGAACTGAGAAGCCGACTCATTACTTTTCTGGACACACCTACGAAACCTGAAGCGCTCCGCGATGACCAACGGTTTAGGCTCGTAATATCCCCGCAGAACGGCCACAATCTGCTGAAAACTTTTATCCTTTGGCTTTTCTGGCTGGACCAGATTGCGCAAAAGTCCGTAGGCAGAAGCCCCCATTGTGCTCAACAGAGTCGCCACTTGTTTGTCGTCTGCAACATCGTGTGCTTCGAAAAAGAGCTCCATGCGCTCCACGTAGGCAGACCATGGCTCAATTTCAGGCTTGAACTCGTCCGGTCTTGCAAAGGTCGCCATTTACCTCGTCCAGTTTATCTCGTCGCCAATTATGTGGTGTATTCCAATAACGAGGCAGCTGCACACGTTCACTAACTTTACTAGCAGTTCGGGGCAAACAGTACAACACAGGTAGCACATGTGTATTCACAGAACCCTTACTGAGCATGCGCAGACAACTACTCAAAGTACGGCAAGCCTACCAGGTCAATCAGTAACAACGAATACGGCATTGCTGTAATATATCACAATGACTTTAGAGATCTGGGGAAAATACCAGATTTTAAAGAAGTATTTACAATAGTTAAAATGTCTTCAGATACACACTTAAAAATACTTTTAAAAAAGGACGTGGGAATGGGGTCAAGTGAAGAAGTGGAACAATTGAGGCTCTGAACCACTTTCTCAAGATCACCAGCACTCACTGGTGTAAACTTTGTTAAAAAAGAAGTGACCTGAGCAGGAGGCAAAGTGGGAGGTGCAGAGGTGATTTTCGGAATGCTTGCTCTAATGGTCATTATTTTATTGTGAAAAAAAGCTGCAAACTCCTCACACTTATCAGGAGAAATAAAGTCCCCCGGAATTGAAGTTCTGGAATTATTTAAAAGTTTATCTATAGTTGAAAATAGAACCCGTGCGTTATTAGTGTTATTTTCAATTATTTTTCTAAAATATGCTTGCCTTGCTTTCTTAATTTCTAAGTTGTAAACATACAATAAATGTTTGTAGTTGATAAGATGTTCTTGAAGATGGTTTTTACGCCATTTACGCTCTGCACTTCTGCAGTCCCTCTTCCTTTTCCTTATTTGTTCATCCCGTAGCCAGGGACTCTTACTTTTATCGGATACAACTTTAGTTTTTAAAGGGGCAATGTTATCTAAAGCCAGCCTAGAGCCTTGATTAAAAGCAGCTACCATATCGTCACAAGATGGCATGTCAGGCGATACAAAATTCTTGTACTTAGCTGCAAAAATATCATCTGAATTTGCAGGCAAATACCTCTTCTGTACAGTCTTAGCAGAGTTTGGCCTGACTGGGTCAACATCAATTTCACAGAAAATACAGTAGTGGTCTGTAAAAGCAACATCGAGTGCTGACACTGAAAACACATTTACACCTTTTGACATAATAAGATCTAGTGTATGGCCCCGGTTATGGGTGGCGCCAGTAACATGTTGCGAGAAACCAAAAGCTTCAAGGAGACTATGAAGTTCTCTAGAATAGTGGTCTTCAATGATGTCTGTGTGAATATTGAAATCACCAGAGATTAAGATAAAATCAAAGTCTATAGAAATGAAGGACAACAGGTCATTAAACTCATTGATAAAAGTACTGGTTGCTTTTGGCGGCCGATACAGTATGATAAATAAGACAGGTGTAATACATTTCAATGTAAATGCAAGATATTCAAACGAGGTGTAGTCTCCGAAAGTAAGCTGTCTGCATAAAAATAGATTAGAGAAGAGTGCTGCTACACCTCCACCCCTCCTATCAGACCTAAAAACATTTAAAAAGTTAAAATTTGGTGGTGATGCCTCTGTTAATGTAGAGCTACCACTAGAGTCAAGCCATGTTTCAGTTAGAAGAAGCATGTCAAGCTTGTGGTCGTTGATTAGGTCGCTGACCAATGCTGTCTTTCCTGCAAGAGATCTTACATTTAATAAGGCAATTTTTAATGATATCTTGTTCAGTTTAGTAATTGGTGGACAGGTGTCAATTTTAACTAAATTTTGATAGTTGGCTGATCTTAGTGCATTTTTCTTACAGTAAGAATGATTGCCTTCAGTAACCTGAATAGGCATGATGGGATGGGATAGGGATATGGTCTGTGAATTGCTGGGATCAAGGTTAGAGCATGTGCTGCTACCTATCCTCCCAACACATCATGCAAACTGCAAATGAAGACTGATGTTTTTGGTGAGCAGGCTGGTGCCTCTATGATTTAGATGTAGGTTATCTCTCTTATACAAGTCCTTGCGGGTCCAAAAACAGTCAAAATGGTTGATAAACCCAATCCCAGTTGCAACAGAGAAGTTCAGGAGCCAGTGGTGAGCACTAAGAATGCGACTGAACTCCTCACAACTTTTCCTAAGAGAGGGAAGTGGGCCTGAAAAGATACAAAGTTTCCCAAGGCTCTCAATAGTATTAGATAATATCTCATAGTCCTGTTGGAGCTTGACTGACTGCCTATCTCTTATATCATTGTAGCCTATGTGAGCAATGATAGTATGAGCAGTAGGGATGAGCGAGTACAGCATTATCTGTATCTGTATCTGTATCTGTTAACCATATGAATTATCTGTATCTGTATCTGTACTCGGAGTGGGCGGGGCCTAAACCGGAAGTGGGCGGGGTTTAACCCAGAAGTGGGTCGGGTTGTCTTGAAATGGGCGAGGCTTTAACCGGTATGTTATTTTAAGCATGCAAATGATATGGATTGATCAGAAATTGTTATATTTATTGCTGATTAGAAAACTATTTACAGGACAGCATCAGCATTGAGCTTCAGATCAATGCGGTTTTGATCATGATAGCAAACAAACTATTCATTTACACAACAAGTTTTGCAACAATGAATACAACACATGTGGTTGCAATTATTAAGTAAAATGTAATGAACAAGAGTTTTCATACTCAACATAACTTTCTTTTTTTTACTTAAATTTTTTTTTAAATGATCAGTGTGATTTTTAATTTTTAACTTTATTTTATTTCCACACCAGGTGTGTGTGTGTGTGTGTGTGTGTGTGTGTGTGTGTGAGTAAGAGAGAGACAGAGACAGCTGAATGTCAGCTAGGACTCTGTGTATCACTCATTATTCTGTATCACTGATCATGAGAGAGAGAGGAGGGGGGAGAGAGAGAGAGTGTGTGTGTGTTTTGTAATAGGCCTATTATTTATACCACTACTATTTTTTTTAAAGAAATACAGAAAGAAAGTGTCAGACACTCAGTGCGTGAACCGATTAGCGCCAGCTGACGGTTTAAAAAAAAAAAAAACTCCGACGAACGGCGGAGGGAGGGAGAGCGTGTGTGAAAAAAAAAAAAAAATCTCCGACAGGCAGAGACGCAACGCGAGTCGGCACCACGTCTGAACGAACCCACGTTTACCAGAACTCTACTGGTTCATAAGTAAGTGACTGAAGTAATAACAAAGCTGAAGCTGAAGAAACCCTAAACGTTAAGGGAGAAGACCCACGAACCTGAGAGACTGAGGGAGAGACAGAGAGAGAGAGAGAGACAGGCAGCTGTCAGCTGTTCTGTGTGTGAGTGATCAGAGCGGGACACAGCAACACACCTGCATGTGTGTAGGGGAGGGGCTGTAGCCTATCACAGAACCCAGACACAGTCAGCTACCCAATGAGGATTTTCATTCAATCTTTTTTTTTTTTTTTCCGAGCACAGATATTGACTCGTATTACTCGTATAATACTCGTACTCGGCAAAAGTGCTTTATCCGTACCGGATACTCGTTTCAGCCGAGTATCCGGCTCAACTCTAATGAGCAGTTGGGTGAATGTCAACAAGGGTGGGGATGAGTTGAACCATATCCAAGATTTTGGCACCGGGGCAGCAGTACGTAATTCCCTTAGGAATTTCGACAAATCTGACCAGGGAGTCCCCCACGACAAGAACCTCCGGTTTCCCGTCAGTGCAGCCTCTGCTGTAGACAGCGATGTTGAAAGGGGCTCCATCGAGGCTGGCATTGATGACGGCGGAGGTGCCCGCTGGAGGTGCGTCCTCTGCGGGCACGGCCAGTGTGGATGTGCTAGGCTGCGAGCTGCTGGCCGAAGCAGCTGCAGGGTGGTAGACATCAATATTCGTTGCAGCCGGTTTCCGAGAGAGACGAGGGCGCTTTGCTGCTGGCGATGGTGACCGGGAACTGGCAGAGTTGCTCCCGGGTACTGGGCGTCTCCTCCTCGGTGGGGCTGCAGCTGCCGCTGGCCACTCGAATCCGAGCACGGTGGGTTGGCTAGCTTGGTTAGCTTGAGGCGGGCTATCGGCGAGGTCGGCTAGCTCCGCTAGCGGTGCAAAGAAGTTAGAGAGAGGTAGGCTGTCGATGTCACTGCTTGGATCGAAGAGAGGGAGGAACACCCTTCTCTTATTCTTAGCGACATCTACCCAGGAGTCCTTTGCAGGCTCATTGCAGCGAGCTGGTTCCACAGAGCCAGGTGTGCGGCGACACGGGGGCTCCAGAGCGGCTAGTCGGACATTGAGTTGCGTTTGCCACTGGAGAAGCTCATTAATCAGATCCTCAATAGAACGCAGCTCGGACTTTATACTTGCCATCTCAGACAGGGACGCCATGGGTGAGTAGGAGAGGACACCGATTACACCATCAGAGCGACGTGTTCCGTAGACACTCACAGGGTCTGTTGTGCTGTAGACAACACTGTCTTAATTAAGAGGGAGAGAGGAGCTTTTCTCTGCTGCATGGTGTCATGCCAAATGGTCCAAGTCCGAGGCACTCCCCCTAACAGCTTATTGCCCCTCCACTGCCTTCCATCCAGGGGCGTTTCAGTGGCCTCAACAAGGTATCATGTATTTGGGTATCCGATTTCCTAGACAGTTGAAAGATGTGGTCAAAGTCAATTTTGACCCATTATTAGAGAAAATTTCTTGTGATGTTGAGAGATGGGCAACTCTTAATTTATCTATGGCAGGCAAAGTTAACGTTTTGAAAATGAACTGTGTTCCCAAACTTAATTATCTTACAGTCCCTCCCCTTAGAAATTCCCCATTATTATTTTAAAAGGTTTGACAGGATATCCAAGATATTTATTTGGAATGGTAAACGCCCCCGTTTGAACCATAGCAAGTTACAAAGACCAGTAGATAGAGGAGGCTTAGGACTGCCAAAGATGTTGTTTTACTATTATGCTTTTAATCTAAGGCACCTGGCCCATTGGTCTCTCCCTCCCGAAAGGGCCCCCCCATGGTACTGTATGGAACAAGCTGTAATGGCCCCTCTATCACCCATACAAGTCTTGTCTACTAAATTAAGTAAAAAAGCAAAAACACATCCAATAATTTCTCATCTTAAATTGATTTGGACTAAGGTTGCTCGAATATTTAAATTTGATCCCTTTCTAAATCTCTCTTCAAGTATTTGGTTAAATCCTAAATTACGAATTGGCAAATTCCCCATTTATTGGAAAATATGGCAGGAGAATGGTGTGGTGACATTGGGGGATTTGTATTGTGATGGTTCCTTGAAATCTTTTGGGGATCTGGTGCGGCAGTTCAATATCCCCACGTCTCACTTCTTTAGGTACCTGCAACTTCGACATAATGCTGGTGGGGATTTTCGGCTCTGCTGCGGTGGTTCCCCAAAATGCAGAATTCCTAGATAAAATTATAAAGAGTTACGGAAAGGGGCACGAGGCGGCTGCCTATTATTCTATGATGATTCAGACTCTTGGCAACGGGCCCATTTCAGCTTTGCAGAAGACATGGGAAAAGGATCTGAACCTGACATTCAGTGATGAAGATTGGAACAGAATTTGTAAAAGTGTTAAAAATGTTTCAAGGGATGCAAGAATTTGTCTTATTCAATTCAAAATTATACATTGTTTTTATTGGACTCCTTCCAGATTATTTAGATTAGGGCTATTACCCACATCAGATTGTTGGCGATGCAAATCTGAGGAAGGTAATCTAGTTCATGTTTTATGGTCATGTGATAAAGTTCAGCAATACTGGACCAATATTTATGATAACTTGTGTGAGATCACAGAGATACAAATGCCATTTAGCCCTAGATTATTTATTCTGGCTGATGATTCAGTTCTGGTAGGAGAGGATAAACATATCAAAAGTTATGTCCAAACCAGCATTATGATTGGCAGACAAATACTTGTCAGAGGATGGAAGACGGAGGGGGTGCCCTCTCTTCAAGAGTGGGCTGTAGAGGTGGCACGAGTCGCAGCTTTTGAAAAGATGTCATATAAACAACTGGGTAGACTGGGTCTATATGAAGCAAAGTGGGGCAAATACGTAAAATTCATAAAGGGTTCCTGATATGGGTTACATGGTGGAGAGAAGCAAGCTGTCATTATTGTGGGTAAATACAGAACAGTGCTTCTTATTTGTTTGAATTTTATTCAGCTATTATTGTTTTTATTTCTTCATTTGTTAACCAATTATCTCTTCAATGTAGTGACTATTTTGTGTTGTATTGACCTTGTCTGGAATCATTCTCTGTGCCTAATTTTGTTATTATTATTTTGTGTTTTGTGTTTTCTACATTGATGCAGGCTATGTAGCTGTAATAGCTGTATATGAAGGAGCACAGGGGTTGATGTTGGTAACCAGAAAGGGATCAGCATGGATGGTGGTGGCCTGGGAAGGGTTTGTTTGTTGGAGGGTGGGGGGGTTACTGTTACTGTTGTATTATTGAAATAATGAAAATAAAAATGTTAATCACAAAAAAAAATGATGCTTAAAAAAAAGAAAGAAAAGAGTATAAATGAGCCATTAGAAGTTTGTCTACAGATCAGAATTTGAATGAAGTCTCTAGCAGAAAGTACGACATGAATGAGGCAGGAATCGAACCCATGGCCTCATGATCAATAAACCTTTACTCTGCCACTTCGCCACAGAGAGCACACACATAAGCATGTTGTCATTGATTGTAATGTGATGATGTGCTGCAAACTGTGGCACTAGGAATTAATTTGTCTCTTAACGAACACCTGTAACCAATTGAGGGTGGGGGAGGGGAGCAGAATTCAACATAACATAACAAGAGTGCTCCCCTTGAATCGAACTGGTGACCTTGAGGTTGCCAAGCAGTCACCTTAACAACTACACTACAATGGAGTTGTGGAGAAGAGAGGTTGAGACTTTGATGAAGTGAGATTTTTCAATGATGCTTAAAAAAAAAGAAAAGAGTAGAAATGAGCCACAACAAGTAAGTAGAGGACCTTTTTGTGACTTGTGACTATTTTTTGATGAAATCAAACAAAGTATAATGCCCATTCCAGTGAATTAAAAAGTTGAGCTCCTGCTACTCTGCTGTGAAAAAAATTGCATTGGGCTGAATGGCAGAGAGAGAGCACCCAGGCTGCATTTAAAAAATATTTTAAATTATTCTCTGAGTCTCTGTGCATTTTTGACGGCATTGTGAGACAGAAGACAAGCGTGGCTACAAACTGTTTCCAAAATCATGAGTGTAGAGTGTCATTTGTAGCTTTGCTGGCAGTTTCAGAAGAAAAGTTCCAGTCGCTTTTTTGGATCTCCTGCACTCTATGATGACGTCACCCACTCTGACCCAACCCCATACACACTCATTGAAAAGTGTGAAATTTGTCAGAAATCCTCATGTGCTTTTAAAGGATTTATCTCAAAAACGGTACAAGCTATGAAAAAGTTGTACACACAGGATGAATACATTAGAAGTTTGTCTACAGCTCAGAATTTGAATGAAGTCTCTAGCAGAAAGTATGGTGATGCTTTAGTGGCTGAAAGAAGTAAGAAGATTTGAAGAGTTTGAAGACTGTTCCAATGCATTCTCTATGGGGAAAAAAAAAATCTGAAAAAGTTAAATATTTGAAAAAGTATAAAAGGTATGAAAAATTTGAATACATCCGATAAAGTCCAGAAAAAGCTGCACGTTTTGATATATGAATTGTTGAAATAGCACAAAGTATGAAGGACTAGAAGAAGACCGTAAAAAGGCGGAAGAAAATGGCCGAACATAAGAACAAAGACCATCCTCACATCGCACCTATATACTTCCCCACAGAGCTTCACAGGCGCAAGGCCCTGGCCAGGGATCTGGAGTATTTCTATGGGGAGGACTGGGAGAGCCAGGTCAGCAGAGGTCACTCTCATGATAGAAAGCTGACTGACACGGTTAAAACTAAGACATGGCTGCCCGTGATAGATCATCAATCACCTGCTGCCTCTTGTATCGTCACTGAAATTCAGACATGAACCAGTGTGAAATTCTTTATTCAGTCACATCACACAATAGCAAACATTAGCGACACAAACATTATCGACAAAATAGTGACTGAAAAGGCACAGGCAGAGGCATAATGATTGTCCTACATACCAAATTAAGCTACCCAACATTCTTACAATATAAAAAACAAACAAACTCACTCATAAGACATAAGACAACAACTAACAAGCAAACAAACAAACAAAACAGAAAAAAACGGAACCAATAAGGTTACCAGTATTTAAATATATTGTAGTAAATACATTTTTAAATAGCAGAGAAAAAAACAAACAAACAAACAAAAAGTAAAGCTACCCAACATTGTTACAATATGAAAAAAACAAAAAAACAAACAACAAGCAAGAAAACAAACAAACATAAAAGCAAAACTAAACCAGAAAAGGACCAGAACCAATACGATTAACAGTATTTAAATATATAGTAGTAAATACATTTTTAAATATGAGAAACAAAACAAAAACAAATGAACATTAACATTTGTTGCCTTCAAAAATTGCCCTGCATACCCTTTTTTTGTAAACCGAAAATGAACTGTACATTCGTAAATCCAGGTTAGTATCATTCCATAGTTTAACTCCCACAACAGATATACATCTCCTTTTAGTCTCTTTTCTAGCTTTTTGTACAACAAATTTACAAAAAAATCCATCTTAAAGGGAGATATTCATATTTACGACAAGGAAAATATTGCAAACGAATTTAATAGTTTTTTTTGTAAATGTAGGACCGAGGTTGGCAAGTGATATTGCCCAACCAATTAATACGGATTAAGTAAGTAATTTGAAAGAAATGAATGTAAATAGTATGTTTCTCACAGCCACTTATGAAACAGAAGTCATGGGGATTGTCAGAGCATTTAAAAGAAAACGGTCTACAGATAATAATGGTTTTGACATGGCCTTAATTAAGGACACCATAGAAGGTGTGGTGAAACCTCTGACCTATATTTCTAATCTTTCACTCAGAACTGGAATCTTTCCAAATGAAATGAAAACAGCTAGAGTAAATCCCTTGTATAAGTCTGGTGGAAAAGATCTTGTGACAAATTATAGACCATTTTCTTTGCTTCCGCAATTTTCAAAAATTTTGGAGAAACTATTTGTCACAAGACTGGATAGTTTTATAGAAAAGCATAACATCCTGAGTGAGAATCAGTATGGTTTTAGAACAAACCAGTCTACTGGATTAGCACTTATGAAACTCATGGATGAAATAACCACTGCCACAGACAATAAATTACACACAATAGGAATTTTCATTGACCTTAAAAAGGCCTTTGATACGATCGATCATGGATTATTAATGCAAAAGATGTGTAAGTATGGTGTCAGAGGGGTAGCTCATTCCTGGTTGTGTTCTTATTTAAGTAATAGATGGCAGTATGTATCCTGTGATAAAACTGATTCTGTGTTATTAAAGGTTAAAGCAGAAGTAAGTGATATATTTGTGTTAATATAAGTCTTAAATAGTTATATCTTCCGACAGCAGTCACTTACATAGAGTGTTTGGACCGAAACACGGGTCTGTCAGTCACTCTGCTCTGCTCTGAGCCCAGGAGAAAACTTTTCTCGTATCCTACAGTTTTTATCCAATGAGGAGAGAGAACGGCATGCAGGGCTGTGTGTGCAGCCAAGGGATACGCGTGAATGTGGTGACGTAGGGACGAGGACTGTTATGGTGCGTTCAAGGCAGCCCGTAACTCGTGTTTTTCCGACCTGTGAAGTCATACCAGTTCGATCTGGTACGAGTTCACCGGTCGGAAGTTATGAGTGGCCGTTATAGTGACTTTCACAGGTAAAACAGGTCGGAAAAACACGAGTGGGTTGCCTGGAACGCTACAAAATCGTAAGTTGTGACATGAAGCTGTAATTTACGGTTTCAAAAGCCTGCCTGGAACGCAGCATTAGCCAAAACGACCGGATCGCTTACTTCTGCTTTAAATGCGGGGTCCCGCAAGGGTCAGTGCTGGGGCCAAAATTATTTATTTTGTATCTGAATGAACTTTGTAAAGTGTCGAAATGTATGAACTGCATCCTTTTTGCAGATGATACAAATTTCTTCTGTTCTGGGGACCAGTTAACTGATATAATAACTACTGTCGAAAATGAGATGAAACTTGTAAAGAAATGGTTTGATGTAAATAAATTATCTTTAAATATAAGTAAAACAAAAGTTATGATTTTTGGGAACCGTAAAACAGATAAAGTAGTTAAATTGAGAATAGAGGATACAGAATTTGAAAGGGTGTTTGAAACAAAATTTTTAGGTGGTATTATGGACCATAAACTGAATTGGAAAATGCATATTAATCATGTCAAATCTAAATTAGCCAAATCAATTGCCATATTATACAAGGTAAAAGATATGTTGAACCAGCGTGCTTTGTATATTCTGTATTGTACAATGTTTGTTCCTTACATAACGTACTGTCTAGAAATATGGGGGAATGCTTATCCTACCCATACTAAACCGATCTTTATTCTTCAAAAAAGAGCTGTAAGGATTATCACTAAGTCAAATTATAGAGAACCATCAAATGAATTATTTATTAAATTAAGGGCCTTCAAATTTATGGACTTAGTGGATTATAAAATAGCATTGATAATGTACAAAGTGTATAACAACTTGTTACCTTGTAAAATTGTAATCATGTTTAAAAAAAGGGAATGTAGATATGAGCTCCGAGGGAAACGTATGATGGAAAAAACAAAGTCCAGGACTAAGATAAAAGATCAATGTATTTCTGTAAGGGGTGTAAATATATGGAATGCACTTGACGACGATTTGAAGATGTGCCAGTCAATGTATGAATTCAAACGTTTGTTTAAGAATAAGGTATTTGATGAATATGAGAGATGTGGTTGACGTAGCTGACACTATTATGGAATTATGTTTTTGGGATATTGTGCAAAATGATATGATTTCTGTTTGATGTTTTGAATGATCTGATGAAGTTGATCATGTAAGAAGGGTAGGCGAAAATAAGCGATAGCTTCAGCCTATTCCTTTTCGGTTTGGCTCTTTTCTAGTTGAGCTGATGTTTTCTGTTGGACTTTTAACTTTGAATGACCTGACCGAAATAAACACATTTTCATTCATTTCATTCATACAAACATCACGCAAATTATATTTTGACTTATGTATTGAGAAAAACCTTTGTACACAGACAGGGAGTAACTTTAATTTAGCTTTATACATTATTTGCATATTCACTTCATTTAGTTTTTAATGTGAGATTTCTTTGATCAAACGGACTAAAATCAAAACAATAATCTTGATATCTATAATCAGAGAGACATTACAGCGAGTGACATGACAGAGCTGCAAAGCCTGCTGAGCTTTTCTGTGTTTGTCACAGATCAGCCTCTCTGCAGGCACCAAGCCCTACGTGGACCGGGTCCATGAGGTGGGAGAGAAGGACCCAGTGCTGCTGGTGGCCCACTCCTACACCCGCTACATGGGTGACCTCTCAGGTGGACAGATCCTCAAGAAAGTGGCTCAGAGGGCACTGAATCCCCTCAACGGGCGAGGGTATTAACTTCTACCAGTTTGAGGGAATCCACACTCACAAGGGCTTCAAGCAGCTTTACCGAAGCAGAATTAACGAGCTGGAAATGGACGCAGCCGCCAAGGAGAGGATTGTGGATGAGTCCAACCGGGCCTTTGGCTTTAATATGATGGTGAGGAACCATCATCGGTTGGGAAAGTCCTGATAACAGATTTTTTTTTTTTTTAATGATCACGATACTGCAGTAAAATGTCAAAAAGAAACACATTGTTTGATGGAGAAAAGACAAAATTATGACAAAACCCTGCTTACGTTCTGACAACAGGTCTTCACCGAGCTGGAAGAGATTGGGAAGACCATCAAAGAGGAAGTCCAAGATGCAGGTCTTGGACACAGTCATGCAGAGATCATGCAGGAAGGTGACATCAACAGGTGCCCCTACTATGCAGCAAAAATGTGTAGGACGTCATTTATTTTATTTTTATTTTATTTATTTATTTAAAAGGGACAATACACATTAATGAACATCCGTACATGTGTACAAATGCAAATGCGTCAGAGTTAGCAGCCTGCTAATTTGCATCCGCAGTCCCTCAGACAGAGAAATACACAAGAATTATACAGTGATTCACAATCATATACACATTCATACCTATACATTTAGGGCCGGATTTACTAAAGGTTTGCGTGTATTAAAACGTGTGCAAACGTGATTGCACGCGCAAACACATGTGGAACCTGATCTACTAACCGGACGCACCGAGGATTGCGTCCCTCACACGGGCAGAATAGCACGTGCGATCCATTTAGCGGGTTTGCCTTGATGAATATGTAAATATGGGCGTTTCAACCAGAACGCGCAAAATACTGGTAGGAGTAGATGCAAATAGATTTATTTAGCGTATGCAATGTGATTTACCAAACCAGGAAGAGATTGCGGTGGCTGTTTTTGCGTCTTTATTCACCACGTCTGAAAACCATGTACTAACTGATACAACTTTGCCAAAACGTATGCGTTAATTGATTTGATACCTGTCAGAGCCCCGTGATCTTACATCTCTGCATTTCCTCACGTCTGGGTAATTCTCTAACAGTTTTTCAGCCGTGTTAAAAGTCATTTACGCGCTGTTACGCACGGGGCACGTCTGTCCTGCAGTGCGCTCCTCTCCTCTCCTCTCCTCTCCTCCCTCTCCAGTACCTGGCTGCTCAGCTCCGTCTCTCAGTCCCGGTCCCGGACTGAGACACGTCACCGCTGCCTTCACCCGTGTTTGATCCCTCTGGTCAATGGTCAGAGCGTTTAGATCCGTGTGTCCCACCTGAGCTCTCTATTAATTAATCCACTCGATCATGGGCGGCACACACACACATTATAGGTGCGTGATTGTCGCTGCAGCTGCTGCCTGTTCGTCACTATATGACGAGTTGGGCCCTGTAGCGATTTGTGTTTATTTATCTAAACAGAGCGCGAGAGAGATGAACACACATGCTGTCATTGTATGCATCGGATCAAATGTCATTCTGTCCCTTCGTCCGTCCAGCTCTCTGTCCGCTCTCTGTCCACTCTCTCCATGGCGGAAACGATTACCACGCGCAAAACCCTCATTTACATATTGCGGTTTGCACGTGTTTTCATTTAGCGGGTTTCTCTTAGTAGATCACCTGTTTTGCGTGCACTAACCAAACTCGCAATATTATAGCGTGCGCAAACAATGTAGCGCCCGCTTTCTGGGATCTTAGTAAATCCGGCCCAAAGTGCATGTGATCTATAAAGTGTCTGGTATAAAGTGCCAGTTTCTAAAGTGCAAGTGCACTGAGGGGTTTTGGTCTGAAACGAATCACATTCATTCTCAAAATCAGAAATGTGAAACGGGGAAAGTACCCTAAAACCAAACATTATGTGTCAGTATAACAGTAGTTTTATAGTCTTACCCCTTTGCATTCTACTATATGTATAGAGAGGAGTGAGCTCAGGTGATCAGCAGTTTAAATGATCTCCCTGTAATGGCACATGTCCAGTAAGAGATCTATCGCAGACTGCTGAAGCTACAGTGACAAGGTTGAAAATCCATGAATTGACTCAAATCCAGTCATCGTGCTTTGTCTGGTCTCATTTCTTTATTCTTTTTCATCTCTTTCTCCACTTCCTCTGCAGCTGCCAGTGGAAATCCCACCTATGTGTGCCAGTTAGCCAAGATGCTTCTCAGACATCCGCCCTGTCAGGTGGCGCTGGCTGCCTGGGTGGCCGTCCTCGCCGGGTTCACCGCCTGGTACCTTCTGTGACTCTTGTTCTGACAGGAATCATGTCTGAGGAGGACGCTGCTGTATCCGGCCATGACAAGAGACTCGATGATGCATGTGGTTTGCACACCATATTCAGCGCTAATGTGCATACGGGGTTGAAGACATTTTACTTAATAGAAATATTCAATCTATACTCCTTCTCAATGTGATTATAGTTTTAGTTGAATGTATTTAATATGAAAGAGAAGTGCACAATGTGTTCAAGGCTGCCTGAAGATGCGCTGATGTTCAATTTCCACATATTGTCATTTTGTTGTCACGGACATATTTTTTTAAATTCCTGCGTTTTATGTCTTAGCAAATTTTTGAAAACAATTCTTGTGCTTATACAAAAAGCATTAAAAGGTTATTTTAACTCATTGAGTGCCGCGCTCCTTTCCACAGTTTTAGTCAAGTGTACCGGCAATTTAGACCATTTTTGACTTTTTATGTAGAGCCATAGTGTATTCTATATTATTGCCACCAACACATACACACAACAACACAAACTTTATGCTTCAAATGACCACAAACCGTTTGTTTCTACGTGCCTCCGTTCCTGAGAAAAGTCAAGCTAAACATGGCTGGGTTTCACCAAAATCCCTCCTTTTTTTCTAGAAAAGGAGATAGAGCGTCTTTTATGAAAGGTGCTCTGTTTGTGCCTGTCGCTCTTCTGACACTCGCATTTCTGGATCAAAGGGCTCGTATAAGATAAATATACACAACAATTGTTGTTCTATTCACAAAACCACCATCGGGGGCGGGGGGGGCGCCACTAAACAACAATAACACAGACGCACCGTGCCGTGTCACAGCCTCTCGCCGCGGAACGTGAGGCTCTGCCGGCCACAGTGGCTCGGGAACACCGGTCCCACCGGTGGTCGCGGTCCGTCTGTGGTACGGGTCGGTGGTGCCGGTCTGCTTTGGCCCAGAGACCATCAGATTTTACCGCGGGAGGACTTTGGGGAGGACACGGTGTTGCTCCAGATGAAGACCGGGCGGGACAGGCGGCTGAGAGCTTCCTGTTTCTGCTCCGAGCTGCTGCAGCCTCGCGGGTGAGAGCAGAGCAGCTGGAGCAGCAGCGCTGCAGCTGCGCTGCATCTGCATGCAGAACTCCGTTTGCAGAAGCCGAGTTATGATAAAAACTTCCAGATCATGAGCTGTCATGTGACTTTGATCGTCATCTATTACAGTTCTCCTCGTCGTAGAGTCCCCAAATTTACATATAATGTGTATTAAAGTGTCTATTTTCATAATTTAAAAAAAAAGGAAAAAACGAAAAATTTCGTTTTTGGCACTCAACGCATGGGAACGAAAAATGAGAAATTACGTGGTTGGCACTCAATGAGTTAAAATGCACTTATAGTAACCTATACCTTCAACAATCTTACTGTAATTTTTGGTCAGAGTTACATTATGCATGCTTGCAAACTGATTTGTGTTTCCTCATAACAACAATGTGACATTGACAAAAGGAAATAAATGCAAACAAATGGCTTGGAGTGTTTTTAGCATATGAAATAGTCAGCAAAAAATGTTAAGTGCAAATTAGTCATCATCATCAGTCGCAGTGTATAACAGTGACAATGAGTGAAGAGGAAGTCTAGAGTTTGCATGCAAAATTAAATTATAATTGAGGTTATGTTTTCAGTTTGTCATTTTAACCCTTTGATGCACAACATGGGTCTAAATAGACCCGAGTGAGTTTTTTTGTGCTATATCTTTGCGAAAAATGTATTTCATCATATAGAATTCCAGGTATTCCTCAATTAACTTGTTTTTGATCATAATACATCCTTATTTTATTTTTTACTTTTTCACTTTTTTAATAAAAACACATTTTGTATCACTACCTCTAATGCGCAACATGGGTCTAAAATGACCCACATTCATTTCCAATGTGATTTCATGCTGAGTGATAGTTTCTTTGCTGTAACTTTTGAAATCTATCTATTTTATGATTGAATGTTCCAAGTATTATTTAATATCTTGTTTTTTATTAGTGGGGTCATTATTTCCATTTTTCATTTCTTACTTGTGAACAAAAATGAACAAACATGTCTCAGTGAGTGGACCAGTTGAAAAAACAAGTATAGCAAGAATACTTTAATTTTAGCATTCCCTCACTATCTATACCAACAACAGACCATTGTTTCCTTGATTAGGTAATGACTAGTCATTACTTGTCCTTTTCCCCCATTAATAGCTCTGTTGACATATTCTACTGTGGTCAACAGCTAGCCATAGTTTATTCTATCTGAGTAGGCTATTTCAATGTTATATCTTTGAAATTACTGCACAGTATTTATCATTTTCTTCAGTAAATATTCTTTTTTAAGCACATATAATCATATTTACTTGTTTTACAATTATTCCAATTTACCTAAAGAAACATTTGATGACTCATTAAAGATAACTATGCATAATTGATAAGGTTTTAGTTACCTTGAATAAGTAGCTAGCTACATTACTTGTCATAAAGGAACAGGGGTGTTAGGTTTAGGTTTTGAGGAGGGTAATGCTAAATCAATAAATTGAAGCAGCAGGCTCAGGCACAGGCTGTAACCAACCTAGGATAATATGAACTAGTAATATGTTTAATAACATATAGTCTGATGTAAAAATAGTAAATAAGATGAGGACATGATAAAGTAGAGATACTAATAAAAAATACAAAAACAAATAGAGACAATAAAACAATGGGACCGTAGGGAAGGAAATGACAATAAACAAATCATTATAGTAAACAGAGATGGACCCCAGGAAGAGGTCATAAGGTCGGGACAGGCAGAGTAAGTATAAATCTCAATGATGAGAGGAATGGAAGAGAATTAATCAGAGCAGGGTATATAATATCTAAGGTTATTGAGACCCAGGGAGACAGGTTAAAGGGTTAGGGTTAGGGTTCTGTAAGAACTGGCCTGGATTGATAGATTTCAGCTTTGCATTTGTTTTCAGGGTTATAGACAGATACTCCCCAGTCTGTTTTGCTTCTAAAGCCTCACTATATTTCTCACCTGGACTCTCTTTGAATGACCGGATCACTCTGATTGAGCGTTTCAGCAGATGCTCTGCTCTGAGGAGAGTTATAGAATACTTAGAATAGAATAGTTATAGAGACTGAAGCTCCTGTGACAGGAGACTTAGTTCATGGAGAGTGTCGTACATAAGCCTGAGGTCACAAATTAATTCTGGACTTTGAACACGGTCTAATAAACCTCTGTACATCTGCCTCTCTTTGGTGGACCTCATCTCATCACTGCCAGCATTTTTAAAGTGCTGCACAAGAGCTCTCAGGGATGTCCAAACAGCACGAACAGTCTGAAAGCTACTGGCCACCCAGCGTACATCCAAGATTCTGCAAATGCGAAGAGGTTGTGAGCCTACTTCAGCTGCTGCATTTACAAGTTCACATTCATTTTTGTTTGACGCACTATACAGAGAGTATAACTTCTGGATAAAAGTTTTAAAGTGATTGATAGAGTTTACCTCATCAACTGCATCTGACACGGCAAGTTCAAGTCTATGGTTCATACAGTGCCATACAAAAAGCTTTGGGAATCTCTGAGTCAGCCTGGTTGCTACTCCTGACTTCTTTCCTAGTGTGGCAAGTGGAGGGTGGAAAAATGTACCAACAACGCCACCTGGGAGATAGTTATAGATATTCTTACAGGAAAATGGTTAATACCTTTCTCTCGTATATAAGGTCCTCACAGGTTCAATACCACGGGCAGAGACGTATTAGAAAAGTACAAAAATATTTTATTTGCAATTATCAACAACAGGTCACATCAACACTGGCTGCATTTTACTCGGACTGGGGGCATGGAGGCAAGGGTGGACAGAACTGGGGTCGCTACGGCGGCCCAAAATCAATTCAAGGGGAGGAGTAACTAACCAAAAACACCCGTGGCACCACACACACACACACACAAGGGGGTTCGTGAAGAAAAGACCACCACCAGGGATTGGGTCGCCGCCTTGGCCCTCAGCACCTGTCCACAAAGAAAAGAAACAAAATTATGAACCAGCCTCCCAGTTAATGCAGCGCTCGTGTCACCACCTCTCTCTCTCACGCCCGCACACACACACACACACACACACACAATGTATTGTTGGTAAATAAGAAAACAAATCAAACCAAAGTAAACAAATGTTCATCAAACAAAATAAACAAAAGAATAAATGATGCTAGCCAAACGAAATAACAAATAACTACAAAATAAATCTTTTCACAATAATGAATAAACTAAACTAAATTTCTAAAACAACAATCAAGCCCTGACGCCAGCTCCATGAGGAGCGTATCAATCACTCCGTCGTAGCTCAGGAGAGCCGAGGAGTCAGAGCAATTCCAGTGAGCCAAAACAGCAGTGGGTCCAGAAGATGGTGGCTTTAACAGTTTTTGGGCCTCACCAGCCAACCCAGTCGCCAGCAGGAAACGTTCACCATGGACTATTCTGCAAACTACAGAAAAGTCCAGGATGAACGTTTCCGAGTGAAAATACGTTGTAGCCCAACGTTTCGTTGCCCATTCATTTAACGTGAGCCAAACTGCGTTCATTATCAACGTTTCCTACATGTCACTGTACAACGTAATATTATGTAGTATTTTCGCTGGAAAAACAACATTTTAAGATATATTTGGCATGGTTTTGATGACTTTTTTAGCGGGAAATGTGTGTTTTACTTTCCAAATTTATGTTGAATTAATGCAAATAAGCTTTTGTTTGTAACTTATTCGGCGAATCTCAAATATGAAAACGTGTATATTCAACATTATTCATTGAGCTTTCTGGCTGATAAAACGTGATTTCAAGATATATTTGGCATTGTTTGAGGACATTTCTTTTTTTTTTTTTTTTTTTTTAAGTATATTTTTTTGGGCTTTTATGCCTTTATAGATAGTACAGTTGAGACAGACAGGAAATGGGGAGGCAGAGAGAGGGGGGATGACACGCAGCAAATGGCGCCCGACGCGGGACTCGAACCGGGGCCGACCGCAGCGAGGACTGTGCCTCTACACATGGGGCGCCCGCTCTAACCACTACACCACGCGACGCCCCGTTTGAGGACATTTCTAGCGAGAAATGTGTGTTTTACTTTACAAATACATGTTGAATGAATGAAAATTAGGTTTTGTTTGTCCTCCAGTGATATTTTATCCGACTGATTGTTATTCTATTTTTCCCATAGTCGTTGCCATAACAACGGCGACGCCTTGTACTACTAGAGACTCGTTTCTGGAGCTCTTTGAGGCCAATCGGCCGCGATGAGTTCTGTATTTAACTGCTACACTATTCAGACCTTATAAGCAATGAAAACTGTAATGTGATCTCCATTTAACCAACAGTATAGTAGTCATATAGGCTAGCTTTCCGAGAATTTGCAGCCCGGACCGATTTGACCGACGGACAGCTTGCTTCCGCCAGACATGGAAACAAAAGTTGTTAATTTTTAGCCAAGCATCTTTATCTGACACGGTTTATTGCTGCTCGTTAAGAAAAAACGTTGTAAAACTTTATATATATATATCCTATATAATCATCATTCATTTATTAATCATACGATAGGAATTATGACGTCAATACCTCGGCGCCATCACAATAGCGCCATCTAATGTGCCGCCGACACAACGACAACACTTGTATAAAAGTGACACCGAGTATAAAATGACAGTTACTGTGTGTATTGTCTTTCTATTTAATAATAGAGGTACTATGATCATGGCAAGATGTTTAATGTCTTTCTATTTAATAATAGAGGTTATACACTATGATCATGGCAAGATGAATGTCTTTCTATTTAATAATAGAGGTTATACACTATGATCATGGTAAGATGTTTAATGTCTTTCTATTTAATAATAGAGGTTATACACTATGATCATGGCAAGATGTTTAATGTCTTTCTATTTAATAATAGAGGTTATACACTATGATCATGGTAAGATGTTTAATGTCTTTCTATTTAATAATAGAGGTTATACACTATGATCATGGCAAGATGAATGTCTTTCTATTTAATAATAGAGGTTATACACTATGATCATGGTAAGATGTTTAATGTCTTTCTATTTAATAATAGAGGTTATACACTATGATCATGGTAAGATGTTTAATGTCTTTCTATTTAATAATTTGCACACTATGATCATGGTAAGATGTCAACAAGAACAGTGTGAAATCAGAACAGCTAGAAAGTTCTTTAACAAAATACAAATGATTCAAGTCAATTCAAGTCAGTTATTTTATTCCAAAAGAAACAGGCCCATCCCCATTCCCTCCGTCTCTCCCAAACATATTCATACCCTCTCACAAAGCCAAACAGTCAAAGACACACATGACGATCGCAGGCAAATGGAGAGACACTGGGGGTCCTGGAGGTGGTGCTTGGTCTCAAGGCACGTCATGCGTCGTTGTGTAGCTGCTGACGCCTCAGGTGTTAACACTTTTAGGACAGTAAGGATGTCCATCGTACTCTGCAAGGCTCCCAGGGGCCAAAGTCTTACCAGCAGTGCTCACTCAGCCACTTCCCCAGACAACACCTCAGCAAAGTAAACCCTCTTGTTGCACCTGGGGCAGATGTTGAGATGAGAACAAGGAGAAGCTGGACTAGCTGCCACACACAGGGACGAGGCAGATCTGGTTCTGGTCAGTCCACCAGCAGCTGGACTAGTTGCCACACACAGGGACGAGGCAGATCTGGTTCTGGTCAGTCCACCAGCAGCTGGACTAGCTGCCACACACAGGGACGAGGCAGATCTGGTTCTGGTCAGTCCACCAGCAGCTGGACTAGCTGCCACACACAGGGACGAGGCAGATCTGGTTCTGGTCAGTCCACCAGCAGCTGGACACACACACACACACACACACACACACACACACACACACACTCATTCACTTTCAGAATCACTGTCAGAGTGAATAAGGCCTTCATTCATATCTTCCTCTTCTTCTTCTTCTTCTTCTTCTTCTTCTTCTTCCTCCTCTTGACTCAGGACACTTGAGACTGCCAGTTTTTTGTAGACAGTCTTCACCTCCGTCATCAGCCTCTTTGCTCTGTCCAACTGGTCTTTCAACATGCACCGCAGTCCGTCAAAGGCCTCAAGGGTGTGTCCTTGAGGAAGAGCTGTTGAAAGTAAAAAAAAAAAAAAAAAAAAAAAAAAAGCGTACTGTTTGTAACGGGTAACATTAAATTATCTTTGGCAAGTACTGAAATACTGTAACCAAGACCACACAAAAAAAGAAAACATTATAAAAGATACATTATAAAATATACATATAGTAATGTATATGAGTGTGATGGCAATGGTAATTAAATAAAAAGAATTGTGGTTTTACTGGTAACTGCCTGGTTGTAAAGCTCTGTGAGGGGTGCCTATTTCATTATGCAGGTAAGTTTTGTTCTCCGTTTGTTTTCAAATTGTACCATGATGCCATATTGAGGGTGAGTACAGCTTCTATCAGTGATTTTTAAATCATGTTAGTGTGTCTGTACCACCAAGGCTCAATCACACTCACTCGCCTGGTACTGTGTGGTGTTGGGACAGATCCCCAGTCAAGTTAAATATATTTGACTCTGTTGATGGGGTCAATGTTTTATGAAGTCTGTATATGTATAGAATAGAGTATGTGTATGAACAAGATGATTTCATTTTACTCATTAAAGCAGAAGTAAGTGATATATTTGTGTTAATATAAGTCTTAAATAGTTATATCTTCCAACAGCAATCACTTACATAGAGTGTTTGGACCGAAACACGGGTCTGTCAGTCACTCTGCTCTGCTCTGAGCCCAGGAGAAAACATTTATCGTATCCTACAGTTTTTATCCAATGAGGAGAGAGAACGGCATGCAGGGCTGTGTGTGCAGCCAAGGAACGCCGTGAATGTGGCGACGTAGCAACGAGGACTGTTATGGTGCGTTCAAGGAAACTCGTATTTTTCCGACCGTGAAGTTGTACCAGTTCGATCTGGTACGAGTTCACAGGTCAGAAGTTACGAGTGGCCGTTATAGTGACTTTCACCGGTAAAACAGGTCGTAAAAACACGAGTGGGTTGCCTGAAACGCTACAAAGTCGTAAGTTGTGACTGGAAGCTGTAATTTACGATTTCAAAAGCCTGCCTGGAACGCAGCATTAGCGAAAACGACCAGACCACTTACTTCTGCTTTAATAAGCATATTTATCAGTAATCTACGAACTACAGAATGCATTCCAAAACAAAAGAAAAACTAACACATTTGCAATGTTGTCTCAAACACTTACAGTCTCTCAATGAGTCAGTGTTGAGGAGGGATTCTCTCAGCTGTCTGGAGTAGCAGCAAAGCGACTGCCAGTGCTGCTGCATTTCTTTAATGAGAATCCCTCTCTCTTCTCCAAGACGCCTTAAGAGCATCACCTGATCGAATGCCTTCCTTTTTCTCATCAAAGGAATGTCAGATTCTGTAATAAGAAAAAAACAAAAACAAGGAACTGATGTTATGAGTCAGAAATTTGAATGCATTACATTCAGAAACACTACAAGGTAAGCCCATACCCTTATCCCATGGCCATATCAGGCAATCAGCTGCCAGGATTTCCTCAGCAGGAGCGACAGCCTCTTCCTCTGGGACCAGCTGATTGTAAAAGCTGATGCATTCAGCTAGTTTGTTTTTCTCCCTCTGTATCTTCGAGGCAAGACGCTGTCTGGCTTTGCTGCTGTCTGTAATATAAATGCACATGCATACATTGAATAATGACAAATACTGTACCGTAATTGTTACGGAGGACCAAAATAAAAATGTAGACGTACGCACCATGCTGACGGTATTTGTCGTGTTTTTTTTTCTGGATGTTCAACGCCAGGCCTTCCATAATGCGCTGCAGCCCAGGAGCATCATCTGGGCTGATGTTTGATGGAGCTGTTCAATAAATATGTGTATCAGAGGTTAGAAAACCTACATTTAAATAAGTCAAGAATTGTCACTTAATTTTTAGCTACTGTATGCATACTTGCTGCAGCCCATGATTGAACATCTTCAACCCACTGCAGGAGATCATGTTCTGTTACTCCCAGGTCATTCTTCAGAGTGTCGAGCTCCTTTCCCTCCTCGTCTGTCCTCTTCAATATCTGTTACGGACATTAGAGTAAGAATTTTCTTATTTAATGTCAACTGACTCCATTTCACAGGAGTACATTTAATACAACGGCCCTCTTCAACAATATCTTAAAGATATTCTTTCTCAAGAATATCCTGCTCAGCTGGACCAGCATATCAGGTCATTATCGTAAAAAAACAAACAAAAAAAACACTTGGTGTGATGTCATTAGTGTTTTAGCGACCAAAATCTTTGAATATTCCTGAGTGTGCATAGATTTTGTTCTTAGCTGTGAACAAATCCTGGATAGGAAAATATTGCTATTCAGGACTTAGCAGTTTTCAAATGTTCAAACAGAAATTGTACCTTGACATATCTTTGAGAAAGATATTTGTGTAATGTTTGCCTCTTCCTCTGATTCCACCCCCTGGCCTGCAGAGTAATCATATCTGTGCGGGCTGAGTGAGGGGGAGAAAGGTTATGCAATATAGATAGTGAAATTCAATCAAAAATGTACAAAGCCTTATGTGAACCATATATGAAGCTAAATGTTACAAATCCTATACTTCAAGCTAGTTGGAGAATGCATGCCAAGTTTACTTACTGGATTTGGTCATGTATTTGGTGGTCAGTGCAACCCGTGACAGGAAGGCATTCACCTGTTCAACCTCCTCACCAACAGTCATACCTAATGATTTTGGAAAAAAAATAGTAACAGTTCGATTAGAACAAAACGTGTGATATTCAAGTTAATTTTGCAGAATAAAACCAATAGCTGTCCAATAAACAGGATAAACTCAACATTTGGAGACCTCAACTTCCTTTTGTTTTAATGAATACTTTTCCCGATCCATGACATCACAACCTGTCCTCTTTAAACAATACATGTCTCTGTAGTTAAAGTATCGATGACACAAACACCAAGTCTAATCGGTCAGTAGCTGTGCCGGATATAAAAAATAAATAAATAAAAGAATCCCACAGCGAGCTGTATTTTACATAACTTGCTATCATTGAGTAGCCTCGTAAACCCGCCTCTCCCGGAAGTGCATTTCATTTCATTCCGAGGGAGAGTCTGGCCTCATCCCCATTCTAAGCGTTTGGACTGAAACCCTCAGAAGGCCGAGCCAATCAGCGTCGCCCGCTGTGATTGACACAGCACGTTGGCCAATCAGGGACCGACTGGTGCAAAGCCCCGTCACTACACCAACTTGCTGATTGGCTGAATGGGGTTGTCTGTCAACGCTACTACCAAAGATATTAAACCGTCTTTGCTACTACTCCCGCCCAGCTCCCGCCCAGCCCAGACGCTTAGAGGGGGAATGAGGCCAGACTCTCTGAGAAATGAAATGAAATGCATTTCCGCGAGAGGCTGGTTTACGAGGCTAATCATTGAGGACAACTCCAAATTAACAGCCTATTGTTATATAAACAATTAAAATCTATTGATCAAGGAATCATGTCGAAGTAATCACAGTATTAGTTTGAAATCAGAAGACATCAGCCTTGCAATAATGCTTTGATACCATTTTGAACATATAAATGTCTTTAAATGACTGTCCTCTGTTTTACTCAATAGTTAATCTTTCTGCTGCATGTTGAGCAACTAACCTGCTCCTTCCTGGTTCCGGCCGCCCCATTGCACCTGTAGAGCAATGAGAAATCATATACAGAGTTTCAAATATAATAAAGCACTAAAAAGAAGAATATCACACAAGTTTTGAATTGGGAAAGGCAATGTTTGAGGCTTAAAGCTATGTGGTTATGAACTTTTGTACAACTATTGATATATATAAAATGGGACATATTTTACTTATTCATAACACAAGCAATACATATACAAGGTAAACAATAATGTTTAAATTGATTTACCTCACATTTACCAGAGTGGCCTTTGGCATGCATGACCGACAGGAAGGGCTGGTGTTTCAAAAGAGGCACCAGCTGGGGAAATGTCTCACATACGCGCTGTAGGTATGGGTAGTATTTGCACATTATGTCTGTGCAAATAAACCCAATGGTGTAAGTCGCGTCCAGCTCCTTCTGTAGGAAGAGGGGGTAGGCAAAGATTTCGCCTCTGAACATGTTCAGTGCCTTGAACAACATGCCATGCCGACAAACGGCCACCTCCACACCCTCCTCATCCACTTTTGAACCAGATTTTTTGGCTGTCTCCCTTGCAGCTGTCCATTGAGACTTGCCACACACACCTTTTCCAGACACCTATAAAAACATTTTCAACACATTAAAACATGTGAGTATACTTAATCCTTTTTTAATCTATTAATTAAAATATTATGTTAACCCTATTGAAATCTGATATTTGTACAAAATTGACTTATGTGTTAGTACTAAAGTTTGGTGGGTTGGTTAAAGAAGTCCTGTGTGGAAGAATGACATTTCTACTACAGTTCTGGTGGCTTTGTCTTTACAGAGTTCTTAAACTTGTAGGTTTGATGTTTGACATCAAATTAACAATGTAGTTAGAGACATATTATAAACTTTCTATACAAGTTTTCAGTATCTGACATTCTTTATCAAAATACTTCAAGGATCAACCAGTCCTATTATGTCGAAACAACACTGTTAAGAGCCTGTCCCACCGACGCACACCCTTCTTCTGTAACCCTGCCAACCAGAACTTGTCCCATCCACCTCAAACCTCTACCAGCAACTACTGAACTACACATGCATAGCTACTGAAGACCGTGTCCTCTGTTTTTAAGTGAGGCCCCCAGTAAATTTAGTGGGTGGCGGCACTCAACAAGGAGCAAGGACATTACTTTCTCTAACTGAAAATATGACAAGCACATCTTTTAATGCCTAACTGACAAATACAAAGATTTTATTCCATCTTTACATCTTTAAGGTTTTGTCTTTTGGTAGGTTTATCGAAGTATGATTTGATCCATAAACTATTCATGTGTACACATCAGTAGAAAAACTCACAGGTTGCACTCTCTTCCTTAGAGTCCCAACAAATTCTGCCACGTCCTTGTCACTTGCAAAAAAAGCACCTTCAAAGAAGGCCTTTTCGTCAATTCTGAAAATAAGAAAAGGAGAGATATAATCAAAACAGAGTTTTGACATTACTTTTAAAGACTTCTTCCCAAAAAAAAAAAATCAACAAATGAAAGGAATACCCTTTAGTCCGATTAAAACGGTACATCTTGCGGTTCCCATCCAGTGATATCGCTGATGGAAACTTAGCACAGGCCGGGCAGGAGAAGTGATCTACTTTTAGAAGTTTTTCCTTCTCGTGGCGACAGTAGGTCCACTCCAAAAAGCTTCTCTGAAGGCTGTCACCACATACACTCCCAGACTGTTGTTAACACAATACAAGATATTCAATTGTTAATTTTATGACCTCTGGTGAATATTATGTGTAATATACATTTTTTATAATAAGAAAATGTATAACTGAATATTAAGAGTATAAAATATTGTATGTCTTACACGTCCAAAGTGGCACGAACGATAGTCCAGCATTTTAACAAATGCCTGCCGGGACAGAGCTGGAGCGGTGACTTTGAGCTCCTCAAAAGACTGGAACACATCAATTGTGTACAGTGTTTGGAAATCCACATTTCCAGGCCAGTAACCACTAGCCTGGAGGTCCATCAGCCCTGGAGTCCACGATATGAAGCAGGACTTGCAGGTGATTTTCGGGAGTGACAGATCATATCGTCCTGTAAAGACAAAGGAAACATTACTGGTGCAGGGGATGTGGACCCAAAGGAAGACCCATGATGCTGGGGTTGATGGACAAAAAGATAAACAAAAACATAATATATAGGAAAAAAACAGGGATAAATAAGGATCTGTCGACTACCATAGAAACCAAGTACCAACAAAATAGTCGAGCCCAAGTCTCAGACTTCCTTAAACAAAACTGAAGAAAAAAACAGAACCTGGAACAAGGGATGCAACAGGTAGGGCAGATGCAGATGCAGACACGGCAAACAAATACTCAGTAACACTAACACAAGACACAGGGCCCAGACCATAACAGACATTTTCAAAATTAACATATCGACACACAAACACATCTTAACTGCATGATTACCATTTATGGTGACCAGGATGATGGCTTTCCCAACACCAGCCGTTTTGTTGGCAGCGTCACAGCCGCAGATGTCACTCGGCCATGCAATTGGTAACAGACATGCTGAAAATGAGCAAAAGAGAGATTAAATATATAGAAAGCAAATAAAAGTAACTTTCTTGAACCACTCATGGAAAGTCATGCCTTTTATTGAATAAGATCTGAAACAAACTTACACAAAGGCAGCATCTCTATGTGTTAGCTTAGTACCATGTAGTTAGTGTGATGTTATGACAATAGTTCAAAGTAAACACAACCACACTGCTCCAACTTACCTTGTTCACATATTTCATGTGCCCCATTGTCACTCCTGACAAAACATGTGGGTGGGATTGGTTTATAGAAACCATCCAGCAGTAAGTCCCGATTGTGTAATACACAATGTTGATGGCGGGAAACGTCGCATTTGCTGCAAAACAGCTGTTTTGGAAGGCAGTCCCAACATCTGATTACTGCCTGTTGCACTTTGCAGTGGGGACACAGCTCATTGGGTATTTTCTCAGCAGAGAGCATAGAATCCAGTAGATGTGGCCTAGCATTTTCCCATTTAATGTCAGACACTGTCTGACGCATATCCCAGGTTCTAGAGACTGTCGGCGTTTCCGAACACTGTAAAGGGTCGTCCATTAAGACTTCCTTCAGTTGCTCAAGCAGGCAGTCTGGAACAGAGAGACATAATTGTACATGTTCAAAATCAGCCAATTTCTCAACTCAGCTTTATTTATAAAGCTATTTAAAACAGCCTGGTACAAAGTGCTGTACATAGTTGGCATAAAAACAGATAGCGAAACAGTGAAAAACTAATACAAAAAATACAGCAGATTAAATTGCAGTTTACACAGAACCAGACCTCATGCTGGGATAAAAGGCAGTGAGTAAAAGTGAGTCTTGAGGTTGGTTTTAAAAACAGAAAAGGAGACCCTTCTGATGTGCAGAGGTAATGCATTCCACATTTTAAGGACATCTACGCTTGGACCTCGGTACCTCAAGGAGCAGCTGGTCAGCTGACTTGGACCACCGAGCAGGGGTGTAGGGGTGAAGAAGCTCAGAGATTTAGGGTGGGGCAAACAAATAAAATAACCTAAAAATGGGACAGTGGATGGGAGGCCAGGATCGTAGTTATGCGTTCAGTCTTGCACATTCCAGTTAGCAGACGGGCGGCACCATTCTGGACTAACTAGAGGCACGCAAGAGAACACTAGCTGACTCCCAAAAAAAAAAAAAAAGCATTGCAGTAATCCAGCCAAGGCACTACGAAAGCATGGATTACTGGTTTACTGGTTACTGGATTACTGGTTTAAAGTTCTGGTTTAAAGATTTGAGGATTTACCAATAGTCTGCTGTGCCTCTTGTACGTCTGACAGGGTAGCAGTCTGCTGTGCCTCTTGTACGTCTGACAGGGCAGCTTTGATGGGACAAACAGACAAATACAGAGAAAAAATGTAGTGCAAAAGCACACATGAAAGCATGTTTGGGTAGCTGCATTTAGAATTTTGGCATATCAAATCACCTTTATAGTCATTTTTTCTGAAAAACAATAAAGCCATTTTAACACTAGCACTCTTTTACCTTTAAGAACAAATACATCTTATTCCCTTTTCACACTAGCCAGCTATCCCCATATATTTAAGGTATTTCAAATTATGTAAATAACTTTATTTACCCTCTGTTGAAGAGGTGGCCTCATCTTGAGCAGTGTCCTTGGTTTTTGATCTTGTTGATGATCTGGATCGTGCTAGACATAACATCATGGTCATTTCAATAAGATGAAGTTACCTTAGAGTGTAGTTGATGCTGCAGTTCATGTAAAAGTTCTTTGTTACTGTCAAGTTCAGAGATGTCAACACTTTTCCCATCACACTGCCTGCCTTCTTTGATACTAACCTCCTGCAGATGGACGCATCTCAGATATTAAGCGTCCAAACTTGTCCCTCTTCCTCCAGCGCACAGGCTTCTCTGTGTTTTTCACAGTGGCCTTTTCAGCCGGCTTGACAAATTCTTTTTTCTGCAAATAAAATATCCCCCAAAATACTGGATGGTCAGATTAAAGCCTACTGAAAATCAATATGGTCACTGCATTCCAAATACCCAAGAGGCCACCACATGACATTGGTGTTTTGACTATTTGACCCATCATTCATAACAAAGAAAAATGTATTTTCACAGTTTACGTCCACTTTTCCAAAACAGAATGGCACCTTGATTGAAATCACAGCAATGTGCCTCTGGTATTTAAAGCATTGACAATTCAAGCTGTTTTGTGATCTTCTAATCTGAGACATTAAGGCAAGGCAAGGCAAGGCAATTTTATTTGTATAGCCCGTTTTTACAAACAGTTTGTCTCAAAGGGCTTTACATGGCATCGTAACAACATCCTCTGTCCTTAGACCCTCACATCGACTGAGGAAAAACTCCATGGAAAACCCTTTTAACAGGGAAAAGTCGGAGAAAGCTCAGGGTGAGCAACAGAGGAGGGATCCCTCACCCAGGACGGACAGACGTGCAATAGATGTTGTTACAGACAAGAAAACAGTTTACAGTTTGTCACAGAATGTGCGAAATATGGAAATGTTAGCAGGAGTTGATGAAGGCAGTCTCTGGTGAAGGGGGGGGGGGGGGGGGGGCAGGGAGAGCTGGCCAGCTCGATGGGAGGGCTGGGTGGCAGACTGGTCCATGGGAAGGAAGGGGAGGCCGGTCTAACAGCAGGGGAAGGGGTGGGAGGGGGGGGCGATGCAGGCGGCGGCTGGTGCAGAGAGATGGAGCTCCGGTGGATCTGCGGAAACACAGAGAGAGTGCGAGACACCAAGGCCAAACTACAAAGTACAACAGAAAATGACAGTTCAAAAATATACTGAGGAGAAGAGAGGAGAGGAGAGGGGAGGGGAGGGGAGGAGAGAAGAGAAGAGAAGAGAAGAGAAGAGGAGGAGAGGGCTCTGTGTAACCAGATGTGTCCCCAGCAGTCTAAGCCTATAGCAGCGTAGCTATAAAATGGTTCAGAGCTACCTGAACCAGCCCTAACTAAAAGCTCTGTCATAAAGGAAGGTCTTAAGTCTAGACTTAAATGTAGTTAGAGTGTCTGCCTCTTTGACCCATGGAGAGAGCTGGTTCCACAGTAAAGGAGCCCGGTAACTGAAGGCTCTACCTCCCAGTCTGTTTTTAGAGATACTGGGAGTCACTAACAGACCTGCATTCTGGGAGCGGAGTGCTCTGGTAGGACAGTAAGGAATGATTAGTTCTTTCAGATAGGTTGGAGCTTTATCATTAAGAGCCTTATAAGTCAGCAGAAGGATTTTGAAGTCTATTCTAAATCCCACAGGAAGCCAGTGGAGAGAAGCTAAGGTGGGAGAGATGTGCTCTCTCTTCCTAACTCCTGTCAAAACCCTCGCTGCGGCATTCTGGACCAGCTGGAGACTCTTTAGAGAGTTTTTCGGACATCCTGACAGGAGAGAGTTGCAGTAGTCTAGCCTAGAAGTGATAAATGCATGTACTAGTTTCTCAGCATCACTCTGGGAGAGGATATTCCTAATCTTAGTGATACTGCGCAGATGGAAGAAGGCGGTCCTAGTCACGTGTTTTATGTGGGAGCTAAAGGAAAGGTCCTGGTCAAAAATGACTCCAAGGTTCCTCGCGGTAGTACTCGGGGTCAGGGTGATGCCATCTAGAGTAGCGATCTGATTGGAGAACGTGTCCCTGAGATGTTTAGGTCCAAACACAATAACCTCAGTTTTATCTGAATTCAGTAGCAAGAAGTTAGAGGACATCCAGGATCTAATGTCTTTCAGACAGTCTTGCAGATTGATGAGGCGGCTTCTGTCATCTGGCTCCATGGACAAGTAGAGTTGCGTATCATCAGCATAACAGTGAAAATTGATTGAGTGCTTCCGGATGATGCCACCTAATGGGAGCATGTAAAGAATGAAGAGGATTGGCCCTAAGACTGAACCCTGCGGTACACCATACGTAACTCTGCTATACTCTGAGTGGTCGTTATTAACATTAACAAATTGAAACCTGTCAGATAAGTATGACTTAAACCATTTTAGGGCAGTTCCTTTAATCCCTATTTCATGATCTAGTCTCTGCAGCAGGATGCTGTGGTCGATGGTGTGCAGCACTGAGGTCCAAAAGTACAAGAACAGAGATGAGACCTCTGTCTGAAGCTATAAGAAGATCATTAGAGACTTTGACAAGTGCTGTTTCAGTGCTATGGTGTTCTCTGAATCCAGATTGGAAAGCTTCAAAGAGCTCGTTGCTGTGCAGATGTTCATGTAGCTGCTCCAGGACAATCTTCTCAAGGATCTTAGAGATGTAAGGAAGGTTGGATATAGGCCGATAGTTGGCAAGGACATCTGGGTCAAGAGAAGGTTTTTTAAGTAAAGGGTTAATGACAGCCACCTTGAAGGCCTGTGGCACGTAGCCTGTGGCTAAGGAAAGATTGATTTGGTTCAGAAAAGAAATGTTAATTAAGGGGAAGACATCCTTAAGTAGTCTTGTCGGAACTGGATCCAGCAAACATGTGGCTGACTTGGAAGAAGTAATTGCAGAAGTTAAGTCTGACAGGTCGATGGGAGAGAAGCTGTCCAAGTGTGTACCAAGTCTGGGAGGTGCTTCTATGGGTACCGTAATCTGTGGGCCATTACTAGCAATTTTTGTTCTAATATTAACTATCTTTTCGGTAAAGAAAGTTAGGAAGTCGTTGCTGCTGAGAGTTGGAGGGATGGATGGCTCAACAACACTATGGTTCTTGGTCAGCCTGGCCACAGTGTTGAAAAGGAACCTGGGGTTGTTCTTATTCTTTTCTATTAGAGATGAATAGTAATTGCTTCTAGCATTACGGAGTTCTTTTTTATATATTAATAAACTATCCTTCCAGGCTTGACGGTCTTCCTCATGTTGGCTGGAATGTGTTTTCCTTTCCAGCTGTCTGGTCTTCTGTTTCAAAGCGCGCAAGTTTGGGCTGTACCAGGGAGCTATTCTTTTCTGATTGATAACTTTCTTTTTGAGGGGAGCTACAGCATCAAGTGTTCCAAGGAGTGCTGCTGCAGTGCTATCCACAAGATAGTCCACCTGTGTGGGGGTGAAACCAGCATTAACATGTTAGATCTTTTTTCAGGTAACGTAACGTGCAGTGCTGCTATTGACACAAGTGTGAAAACTTACCTCCGCGTCTGACAGTTCGGCCATGATGGCGTTGAGCTTCAACACGTCTTCCAGATTTTCATCCGATTTCGTCGCCATTGTGATGACTGCAGTAGAGGAAAACGTCATTGTTACTACAGTTTTCTTTATCTTACAGTAACTTACACTCCATGTTTTCCTTTTTATACACTGCCATTCAGTTTCAATTTACTGGCTAAACACCGAAATACTTTGACAAATTTAATGTAGCCTATTTCTTTTAGAAAATTACATGAATTTACCTCGCTATGCCAAAGGCGTCTCTGGCAGAGTAGACACACAAACACCGAAAGGTCCGAATTCCAAGAAATCTTTACTGGGGGGCAGGCAGGGTCTTTCACGGGAAGGCAGTCCAAAACAGGCAAACAAATCCAAGGGGGGTCGGCAAAGGTCCAAAACCGGTGAGATCAAAAACGAGTCATACACTAATGTTCACTAGAAAAACGCTGGAGAGCAAGGCACGCAGTGGCAATGACAATCTGGCGGGGTCGGCGGGCAGCAGAACAGAACTTGGGAACTGACAGCGATTGGCTGACAGTGGGCGCGATGGAGTGACGTATGGGCACCTGCTGCGTTCCGCTTTGTTTTAGGCTGTCCACCGTGGGTTGGCTTGATTCCATTACCTGTAGCCTGCTGTTCTTTTATTTAATAATGATGACAAACACCCTTTTCTTGATAAGATAAGATAAGATAAGATAAGATAAAATAAGACAAGACAAGACAGGACAAGACAGGACAGGACAGGACAGGACAGGACAGGACAGGACAAGATTAGATAAGATAAGGGGAACTTGATCCAAAAAATAAAATTTATTTAGACCTACTTGTAAGTCAGAACTTACAAAACAGTCTGGTGGCTGTAAATGTTATTTTTTATTTCTCAGCCCTGCAGTGAAGACAGAGAAGCTGTCACAGTTTTTTCAAGTGATATGAAATGGGTGATCCATGTTGTTCAGGATAGCATCTGTGATCCATAATAGAGCCTAAATCCCTCCAGCACATCCGCCAGCTATTTAAAAACGGAAAATTTAGCCTATTGCCTGTACGTAGGCCTATAAGAGATAGTCTACATAATTTTGAGCAATAGCCTACTCCAGTATGTTTAACTAAAAGCCTGAACTTGGAGCTAAGATGTAACATTAGGACAATAGAAAAGACACTATTTGAATTGACTGATAGGAGAATGTTATTCTGAAAGTTTTGGGCGTTTCCTGCTTCTCAGTAGCCAAACTTGCATCTGACGCTTAGGCCCACATAAAACAAAATATGCTAGAGTAGACTAATTACAGTGGCAATTTGACACAGTGGTGTATCAAATAGAGAAGTTTTATTTATTTGGCCAATTATTACTACAAAAATATGTTTGACAGTTGGCTTCATGCATCCACTAGGCCTAATTCATTAACTCAGAAAAATCCTTTGATTACTGATTTACATTATTCAACAAATAGAGTAATCCAGAAGTGCATAATCATTGTTTGTGTTATTGCAGAGACACACCTGGATTAATCATTGTCATTGATAATGAAGGAACAAGAACAAAGTAGCTGTCTGAAGTTTAGGAAGTAGGGTAGTGGAGCTATGCGCTATTCCTGCTTCTGAGTTGTGCTTTTTAAACTTCGCCTTAGATAGATTTGAGTCGAAGAAAAAAACAACAAAAAAAGAAAGAAAAATCAAATGCTTTGGAAAACGTTTGGGCTCTATAGCCTAACTGAAGTCAAATCAATAGGGGATGATTAGGCCTATACAGTTAAAACCAGGAAAAAGAAATAAAAATCACTCTATTACAAAAAGAAATACCAAATATGACTGAACAGATGTTTATGTCACCCTTAATACAAACAATACACTTTAAAAGTCCAAGAAAGAAGTTACATGTAGGCCTAATGGGGACAAACTCCAGAAGGTCCTTCTTGTGGGGCAGGCCTAAGGGTGTTAAAAACTATCTACAAGTATATAAAACTATAAACTTAACATATTTTTATATTCCTCCCTCTTCTAAGCAAAACCACCTTTTTGATTATTGAGTATTTTAATTGTTTTATTTGTATTTATTTTATTTTTTCAAAATAAATTTTGCCTACAGCGCTTTTATTTTGAAGCTCGCTTCATATCCGGAACGGCCAGCAGACTCCACTCCTCCGCCAGTACCGCGCGCGAAATTACAGGCCGAAAATACAGCCCATCAACCATTGGAAACAACGTGATAACAAGTGAGTATGACTTTGACATCTTATGAGTATCACAATTTTCACTTTTATTCTGTCTGTCACTCTCTATATCTGTCTTTATTGTGTCATCATGAATGGCGTCATCAAGCAGATCTGATATTTTTCTTTTTTTTTCTGTCCTTTTTTTTTATTAGTGGTAGCTATCTAACACTGCAATTAGCCTAAGTTTGACCAGGGTAGCCTTTGAATGGCTGAACCTATTTCATTCATTCATTTGAATTTTGATTTAAAAACGAAACACACACACGCACGCACGCACGCACGCACGCACGCACACACACACACACACACACACACACACACACACACTCACTCACTCTCAGGAGACATGGCTTGGGACTGAGATCTGAGGTTATAGTTACAATGCTATACTGTGTATCTCACTGTTTTTACCTTATTTTATTTGTTTATTTATTATAGCGGTTAGGTTGATGCCATTCCTACCATGTTACTAATTAACTGTTATATAGTATAGTCATTAGCTTCCATGTCCGGTGGGATAACTTAGCCTAATTCATTATCTACATTATTCTAATAAAGTGATCAACTTGGATTTTCTAGGTATCACCTATGATGTCTCCCCATTTGTGATTTGCTTAAAGCATAAAGTTCAATTTCTTAAAGAAAGTAGGACTGGGGTCAGGAGAGATGATTATAACATCAAAATTAAATTTACCTCCTTTAAAAAAAACCTTCTTTCATTTATAATGCAGTTTCTTCATCTTCCCCAATCCTTCTGCAATCCAGAATTATTTTATTTTGGTTCTTAGTTAGCAGCTCCATCATCTCAGGGCTCTTAATATGTCCACATACAGAAAATGTGTTTCACTGATGACAACCTGGAGACAAATCTGGTGTGTATGGAGGTGGTTTAGGAGCTCCAAGGTACTGTATCATCAAAGTCACACATTCTCCAAACATGAATCAACCATTCCATTACATGGGACCTGCAGAGAATCATAGGATACTCTTTCAAAGAGAACACAGGATGTCAAAGTGCGTGAGGGGGATTATTTTGAGGGGGAGAATTTTTTGTGAACTTTGTACAGAATGGTAAGCATTACATAAATTGAAATCTGAAATTAACGAGAATTAATTCTTCTTTCATTTATAAATATACCCTCTTTCTGTTTGTCTGTCTGCATTACTTTTATATTTAGATATGCCCGGCAGTACTCTCAAGACATGCCCTGGCTGCACCCAAAAGATCGGGGTGGCCCGGAAGAAGTGCCCCCACTGCGACCTCGTGCAACCGCACAAAAAGAGGCTGGTGGAGGCTCGGGAGCAATTTGCTGCTGGCAAGGAGGAGTGGGCCAAAACAAAAAAGAAGTGGAATAACGGCAGCAAATTGCACGAAAAGGCACTCCATCTGGTAAGTACAGTAGCAATGAATTTTTTCCCCCTTGATTTGTATTGAATCATACTGTATGACATGTGAAATTACAAGACAGTTACAGGGGTGTTTCCAAGTACAAAACAGTATAGGCTATAGGCTATTGGCTATACCCGACTGGTAATGTAGAAATTAACGAGTGAAAGATTGTATTTTTGTTTTAAATAAAATGTGAATGTAGCCTGTCTGAGAATTGAAGCCGACTTCCTTGTTCAAAAAACTGCATTTCCGACAGAGGCTAGGACCAGAAAGGAGCATTCTCTATAGACCCCCATGGTAAAATCACCAATTTTACAGCTTAAAGGTACATTGTGTAAGAATTACTCCCATCTAGCGTTGCGGTTGTATATCGCAAGCAACTCAGTCATATTTTTCATGCTGCATTCATGTGAAATTGGTTAGACGGCAGACGGACGACAGCCGCTGCACGTAACGGCTTAAACAAGCCTCTATGTAAACAAGTGGACGTCAGCACGAGGCAAAACAATACACGTGACAATATGTTGTCATGGCGATGTCGTATCGTTTACCCGACCCACGTTTTACCGGCTTTCTCTGGACTTCTGTGATTAAAATGACATCTGGTTTGTTACAGACAGCTGTCTGCCCGACTGCAGGTGAATGCAGCATCAGTGTAACGCTCCATTCCTCCTCACTGCGTTACCACGGTGACTTTTCACAGACGCCACCTCGACCTGACGCTCCATGTAGATATGAATGATATGAACGGCTCATTCAGAGCTGAAAGGAACACTTCAGTTTGTTGATGGGGGGATTACTGATTAATGAAAAACAGACTTTTGAACCAAATAATCGATTTTCGTGAATAGATAACAGGAGAAGTTACACAAAGAAACGTATTTACAGCCTGACACATTCTTTGTTTTTGGTCTGTACCAATAGTTTCCATCTCCATGCACACTGAGGGAGCTAATTTTTTTTTGAAACACAAACGTTTTTGTGTTATTTATGCTTAAAATTCTCACATAAATTAGTCGTGCTATGTTGAGTAACAGGTCCATAGACAGTTGAGTTCAGTGGGCGGGTTCTCGGCCGGCTGACCTGTAGAGTTACCGTCTCTCCTCTAAATATGGAAAGTCGACTCCCACTAAAACTCAAGATGGCGCATTTCAAATGTCCATAGTAGGATCACAAAACAGACTCCCCCAAACCAATGGGTGACGTCACGGGTGCTTTACTACGCTGCAGGGCATGTGTACTGCAATTACGTAATTTCAAACTTCTACATGGATGAGACAGCAAGCCTGATGGCCAAACCTCTCCCAGGAAGAAACAGATGTTTTTGTCTGAGCGCTCAGAGCTCAGAGTGGCCGAGAAGCATAAGCTAATGTACGTAAAAGACACATTGCTGAGCTCTGTGGCCATACCATGTCGGTGAGCATCTCGCTCTTTTTCTCTCTCTTTAATTTTTTAAAATAAACTTCAGAGATCATTTTGTGCTACGCCGTCACAACCATCTTGGCGTTCTGCGGTCTATGCAGTGTAAAAGCAAAAAAACTAGAGCCCATTATGTGTGTGTTTTTTTCCCTTTTATTATAAAAAAAAAATTCAGTGGGTATAAAACAACTAAATTTTATTAATCAGTCAAACAACTATTTCAATCAGGACAGACTAATAAGGAAGAGTGAAATAACATTTATTGCGCACAAAATTAAACTTTGGCGCTTAGACGCCGGGGAGTAGATCAGCGTGGTGTACTTCTGGTTGAAGATCCCGATGAAGGCTGTCAGCGTCTAGATGGAGGTGATGAAGGGGTGGAGGTGGGCTGAGAGTTTTGCTGGATGACAGCGGGATGACAGCAGAGAAGGAGAACACTTTTAAATTTGGCACTAATGGCTGATTGGTAGGAGAGGGAGGAGATGGCTGGCTGTGATTGGATGAATTAAGTGAAGAGGGCGGAGTGAGAAGATAGTGGGAGAACTAGGGAGAGGCTTGGAGGTGTGCTGGAGATAGTCTTCCTGTCTGAACTTTTGCTTAGCTCCATTTTTAACCTAAATAGGGCAATTTGGTTTCTGTTGTGTCCGTTCTCCGAAGGGATTTTGAAAAGTGCAGCAGGAAGGTGAGACTTCTGCCAGTTGGCCCAGACTAGATCAAGCAAAACAGAAATATAATTTGTACTCAGTGTACATCCAAGAGATAAAAATAACCAGAGAGGCCGACTAAGACTACACTTTAAGTGAAGTTTGTTGTCAACATCGTTATTTCAATTTAAAGGTACATTGTGTTATCTATTCACGAAAATCGATTATTTCGTCCAAAAGTCTGTTTTTCATGAATCAGTAATCCCCCCATCAACAAAGTGAAGTGTTCCTTTCAGCTCTGAATGAGCCGTTCATATCATTCATATCTCCATGGAGCGGGTAAGCTCGGTGCTGGCTGCCATGTGGTGACGCCATGTTTTTACCTTCAGTGGCAGCGTGACGGTAGGTACCCACGGAAACTCAGTGGAGACACCGGAGCTGTCGGCTCAGGTCGAGGTGGCGTCTGTGAGGAGGAATGGAGCGTTACACTGATGCTGCATTCACCTGCAGTCGGGCAGACGGCCGTCGCTAACAAACCAGATGTCATTTTAGTCACAGAAGTCCAGAGAAAGACGGTAAAACAATACCACATCGCCATGACAGCATATTGTCACGTGTGTTGTTTTGCCTCGTGCTGACGGACCACTTGTTTACATAGAGGCTTGTTGCTTGCGATCTACAACTGCACCGCTAGATGGGAGTAATTCTTACACAATATACCTTTAAATTTTAAACAAAGTAGCTTTTGAATATTAATACATATTTCATCCACAACTAAAACACATGAACTCACAATACGTAATATCTCACCTCCAGGTTAATGTTTCTGTGTTTCAGATAAGATTATATCTAGTGTCTTAATCTGTTGATGAGCACCCAGCCAGTGTAAATTGCCTTAATGCACAGCTCCACTACTTCCTGAACTTTAGCCAGCTCATTTGTTTCATTTCTTTCATCATTGGACAAACTGATTAATACAGGTGTGTCTGACTTCAGTAGTCACAACAACAATGATCAGACACACCTAGATTAATTAATTTGTCCAATTTTGCAAGACAGGAAATAAAGGAGCAGGCTTAATTTCAGATTGTAATGGAACTGTGCATAAAGCCAGTTCTCTTTGGCTATCCTGGTTAATGTGCCTGTCTTAGAAACGGAAGGCCTCGGTTCACTTATGCAACCCTGTGCCATTATAATACACTGAAAACTTTAGAGAATCATAATTAGCAAATGGACTTTACTGATATAGCAGTTATCCACTATTATAGTGGCCCTTAATGTTATATTTAGTGCATGCTAGTTAGGAATTGCTTGTACGCGTGCCAGACGATGTACCGGTAGGTGCATGCATGTGTAGGTGCATAACACATCAAATGTCCAAATGGATCGTCCTTTTCTGTTGCATATTTATTCCAGACCAATCAATCGGCAAAGCAGACTCGGAACAATAGAACATTCACTTATACAGCAATACGCAAACTAGACCTGTGGCGTTAAACGCCATGGCATGGTCATAGACTGTATGGCTTCCTCAGCATGCACACCTGCAGCCCACCTACCTATATAGACACCTGACACCTGCTGGCCAAAACATGCAATCCACAGGAAACCAAAAGAGGACCAATTGGACTCTTACAAGTATTATAAACTATTCAAAGCAATTTACATTACTGGTCTATAACTCACTGATGGCTGGAGGCTGCCACGCAGGGTGCAAAATGGCACATCAGTGTCTACTCAATTTTGTTAGATAAGTTAGATAGTTATACATTGATGCATAGCATCAGGTAGCCAGGTTCTCACTCCCAGTGCGTCAACCCCCTGACGAACGGTCACTGTCCCTCCTCGTCACATGCCTGACTCATTAGGTACCCGTTTTTCGTCATGAGGTGACGAGCGGGGATTTCAATTCATTCCAATGCAACCCCCTTCGCGGCGATATGTGACGCTCAGAGTAAAGTGATCCAGCCGACCGGACGCGGCGCTGAACGACGCACTGAGCTGAAAAACTTTTTTTCCCCTTTGAAGCTTTATTGAACCTGGTGTGTCTGACATAGCTTTCATCCAAGTCGTCATTTTGGTTATTATTTATTTACTGATCTTGGCGTTGGTGCAGAATAATAAACAAACAAACAAACAAATAAATAAATTACATCCTTGTCGGAAGACCAGACGGGGTGGGGGTGTGTAATAAATAAATAAATAAATAAATATTTTTGTCCCGTGCGTAATTGTCAAGATCCGCATTTCGATTAAACTCGCCTTTCTTCTTTTGTACGAGTTGTTGGACGACTGCATTTTCATTTTATTTACTTATTTCCCTGTCCTAAGTCATGTTTATGGATACACAGTTGAACATATTGTCATTTTACCCTCTGCATTTTCCCCTCACTTTGCTGAATATCTGTTGATTCATGTCATAAACACGTTTTGTTCATTAAAAATATGTGGTGTTTATTAAAAATATGTTGTTCATTCAAATCGGTTGTTGTTCATTGCAGAACAATAGAATATTAATACGGTGATTTATATACAGATATTGATCGCGCAGTGTGACCACAATCACTACGCACGGAGGCGTGAGGGACATTTGAAACAGCTGTATCAATCGTCCCTGCAGCGACTACTGACACTTCAACCTGTTTTGGCTCTAAACTTCAAAACTATGACATTGCATAGTTTAGGACCTGTTTATGTACGAATTCATCTGTTGTTAGGTCATATTATTATTGCATGAAACACACAATACAACTTTTGATCACAAAAAAACTACCGCACGTAACATTTTACTTTCCGTAGTAAAAAAAAACAGGTTCGCGCTAATAACTTTTGAATGGCGTGACGTAATTTCACAAGCTTTCCCAGGATTGGTCGGTGTTGAGTGCTGAACTAGAGGATGTGACGTCATTGCAACGGCGCCACCATAGACTGCGACACTGCCATCTACGGCGTCTGGACGGAACTACAACACCTTAACAGTGTGTTTGTGATCATGAGGAGTGGAAATTAAGCCATGTTGATTTAATTCAACAGCATGTGAATAAACAGTGAGGAATCAGAACAGTTAGACAGCTCTTTTTCAACAAAGTCCAAATAATTCAAGTAACTCAAGTCATATAGGCCTTTTTTTTTTTAATTGCAGAAAACAACATTTCTCCCCCCTTCTCCCTCCTCCCGCCCAGGAACCTTAGTTTATAATATAGTGTAGAATGAACCCGTCCACTGTAGTAATGTTTATGCACAACTGCACCATTTTAGCCAGCTCCTTTATTTCTGGTTTTACATTGGACAAACTGATTAAGGCTCCATTTTCAGGAGACACAGCTATTCTTTAATAACTTCCACATTCGTTGGGTTACGTTCAGAGGTTTATCAGGGCAGGGCCTAGGGTCATCCAGTGTTAGCAATTACAGACCCATCTGACCTTCACAGGGGTCACAGGTCAACTTTTCATGTGAAATTTGACGATTTTTGCTATCAATTCAGGCATAAAACACCAATACTTGGAGCTGGGAAGCTGAAATCTTTAGATTCTAGTCCAGACCTTGGAGCAGATTGACGGTGCCAAATATCAGAGCTCTGCTCCACTCGGAAGTGTCCAAAATGGCCAAAAAGCAGTGTTCATTTCTAATCCCCCATTGTGTACAAGACTAAATTCAACAGATAGTCTTTAATAACTTCCACATGCTTTGAGCTGGAAGTCTGAAAGTTTCAGGGTTTTGTCAGGGGCCTAGGGCCACCCATTATCTGCAATTTCAGACCAATCCCACATTCAGAAGGGGTCAAAGGTCAAGGTTTAGTGTGAAATTTGACGATTTTTGCTATCAATTCAGGCATAAAACACCAATACTTTGAGCTGGGAAGCTGAAATCTTTAGATTCTAGTCCAGACCTTGGAGCAGATTGAAGATCAGAGCTGTGCTCCACTCAGAAGTGTCCAAAATGGCCATGGTAAGTGTCAAAGGTCACAGGGGTCAAACATCAAAGTTAATCCTAACAAAACACACACGCTTTAAGTAATCATCATGAAATTTAGATGAGTTGTATATCAGAGAGTCCTCTATCATTATATTGTATTCCCATTGCTCTGGGGGCCACGGGGGGCCCCTGGGGGCCACTTCGCTTTCCCATGCTCTCACAGATTTGGGTGTCGGGTCAGTGGATAAGGGCCTCACAATGAGTCCACAGGCCAAGTTTCAAGTGATTCGGTTGGTTTCTATGGAAACAGCGGCCTCCTGGAGACAGAGGAATGCGGCTGTTTGAAGCCCCGCCTCTCGAAAAGTAATGGCTCAATCAGGACCGAACGCACATCAACGCGTTCGTCTTGGGCCCCCGGAACCACTGATATCAAATTCAGAACTGTACGACTTTTAGAAATATATTTCATCCATTTCAGCTTTTCAGATTCAGAGCCTCTCAGACTTCATGCCTGAGAGACCTTCTGAGTCAGAAAAGCTGAAATGGATGAAATATATTTCTAAAAGTCGTACAGTTCTGAATTTGATATCAGTGGTTCCGGGGGCCCAAGACGAACGCGTTGATGTGCGTTCGGTCCTGATTGAGCCATTACTTTTCGAGAGGCGGGGCTTCAAACAGCCGCATTCCTCTGTCTCCAGGAGGCCGCTGTTTCCATAGAAACCAACCGAATCACTTGAAACTTGGCCTGTGGACTCATTGTGAGGCCCTTATCCACTGACCCGACACCCAAATCTGTGAGAGCATGGGAAAGCGAAGTGGCCCCCAGGGGCCCCCCGTGGCCCCCAGAGCAATGGGAATACAATATAATGATAGAGGACTCTCTGATATACAACTCATCTAAATTTCATGATGATTACTTAAAGCGTGTGTGTTTTGTTAGGATTAACTTTGATGTTTGACCCCTGTGACCTTTGACACTTACCATGGCCATTTTGGACACTTCTGAGTGGAGCACAGCTCTGATCTTCAATCTGCTCCAAGGTCTGGACTAGAATCTAAAGATTTCAGCTTCCCAGCTCAAAGTATTGGTGTTTTATGCCTGAATTGATAGCAAAAATCGTCAAATTTCACACTAAACCTTGACCTTTGACCCCTTCTGAATGTGGGATTGGTCTGAAATTGCAGATAATGGGTGGCCCTAGGCCCCTGACAAAACCCTGAAACTTTCAGACTTCCAGCTCAAAGCATGTGGAAGTTATTAAAGACTATCTGTTGAATTTAGTCTTGTACACAATGGGGGATTAGAAATGAACACTGCTTTTTGGCCATTTTGGACACTTCCGAGTGGAGCAGAGCTCTGATATTTGGCACCGTCAATCTGCTCCAAGGTCTGGACTAGAATCTAAAGATTTCAGCTTCCCAGCTCCAAGTATTGGTGTTTTATGCCTGAATTGATAGCAAAAATCGTCAAATTTCACATGAAAAGTTGACCTGTGACCCCTGTGAAGGTCAGATGGGTCTGTAATTGCTAACACTGGATGACCCTAGGCCCTGCCCTGATAAACCTCTGAACGTAACCCAACGAATGTGGAAGTTATTAAAGAATAGCTGTGTCTCCTGAAAATGGAGCCTTAATCAGTTTGTCCAATGTAAAACCAGAAATAAAGGAGCTGGCTAAAATGGTGCAGTTGTGCATAAACATTACTACAGTGGACGGGTTCATTCTACACTATATTATAAACTAAGGTTCCTGGGCGGGAGGAGGGAGAAGGGGGGAGAAATGTTGTTTTCTGCAATTAAAAAAAAAAAGGCCTATATGACTTGAGTTACTTGAATTATTTGGACTTTGTTGAAAAAGAGCTGTCTAACTGTTCTGATTCCTCACTGTTTATTCACATGCTGTTGAATTAAATCAACATGGCTTAATTTCCACTCCTCATGATCACAAACACACTGTTAAGGTGTTGTAGTTCCGTCCAGACGCCGTAGATGGCAGTGTCGCAGTCTATGGTGGCGCCGTTGCAATGACGTCACATCCTCTAGTTCAGCACTCAACACCGACCAATCCTGGGAAAGCTTGTGAAATTACGTCACGCCATTCAAAAGTTATTAGCGCGAACCTGTTTTTTTTTACTACGGAAAGTAAAATGTTACGTGCGGTAGTTTTTTTGTGATCAAAAGTTGTATTGTGTGTTTCATGCAATAATAATATGACCTAACAACAGATGAATTCGTACATAAACAGGTCCTAAACTATGCAATGTCATAGTTTTGAAGTTTAGAGCCAAAACAGGTTGAAGTGTCAGTAGTCGCTGCAGGGACGATTGATACAGCTGTTTCAAATGTCCCTCACGCCTCCGTGCGTAGTGATTGTGGTCACACTGCGCGATCAATATCTGTATATAAATCACCGTATTAATATTCTATTGTTCTGCAATGAACAACAACCGATTTGAATGAACAACATATTTTTAATAAACACCACATATTTTTAATGAACAAAACGTGTTTATGACATGAATCAACAGATATTCAGCAAAGTGAGGGGAAAATGCCGAGGGTAAAATGACAATATGTTCAACTGTGTATCCATAAACATGACTTAGGACAGGGAAATAAGTAAATAAAATGAAAATGCAGTCGTCCAACAACTCGTACAAAAGAAGAAAGGCGAGTTTAATCGAAATGCGGATCTTGACAATTACGCACGGGACAAAAATATTTATTTATTTATTTATTTATTACACACCCCCACCCCGTCTGGTCTTCCGACAAGGATGTAATTTATTTGTTTGTTTGTTTATTATTCTGCACCAACGCCAAGATTAGTAAATAAATAATAACCAAAATGACGGCTTGGATGAAAGCTATGTCAGACACACCAGGTTCAATAAAGCTTCAAAGGGGAAAAAAAGTTTTTCAGCTCAGTGCGTCGTTCAGCGCCGCGTCCGGTCGGCTGGATCACTTTACTCTGAGCGTCACATATCGCCGCGAAGGGGGTTGCATTGGAATGAATTGAAATCCCCGCTCGTCACCTCATGACGAAAAACGGGTACCTAATGAGTCAGGCATGTGACGAGGAGGGACAGTGACCGTTCGTCAGGGGGTTGACGCACTGGGAGTGAGAACGTGTTGGTCAACAGAACCATATTCACTAACATGTGCTGTGTCTGGGGCTTCATACTTTTCACACAAGCTTCAAAATCAGCCCTTTCAGTCCTGCTGACCACCACTGCTCTCTCAGTGTTTCTTCATACAGTATGTGAGACTTGTCTCCACCTTTCAGCACAGAGCCTCAGGAACTGCAGAGAGAGCAAACACCACAGATTTTGTGTGTCGTGGTCTGTGTCTGGTGTTCCTGTTTTATATTGAAATTAGTGTTGTATCTTCCTGTGTCCTGTGTATCTCCCTTAGTCCTGTTGTGTTAATAGTTCCTGCTTCATTTTGAAGTCTGATCTTGTGTTCTTGGGTTCTCCATCCTGTTTGATTACCTCATGTGTGTAATTGCACCAACTGTGTCTTCCCTTGTGTATTTAGCCAGTGTCTCCTTTTCTCTGTGATCTTACTTCTGTGCCTGTGTCTTCCGTGTTGCCCACCCTGCGTCCTCCAGTGAGTATTTTCGTGTTTGTCTTGTCTTGGTTTGCAATTTTCTTTTCTGTTGTACTCTGGTACTGGTTTTCCTTCTCCTTCTCCTCAGTAAATATCTTTTTTGGGTTATCCCTAGCTGTGTGCATTTTGGTGTACTTTCCCCCATTCCAGACATTATGTCAAAACACAATTATAATGTAATTTGTGCAGGTCTGTAATGTATTGTCTAATTTTTGAATTATTAGTCAGCTTTTCTATCAAGGTCTGTAAACCACTAGAGAATGTCATCCATGACGTGAATTTGTTGTGGGCCATTTTTAAATAAATATTTCAAGATAACAGGCAATCCAAAAAAAGTTAGGCCTGCAGTATAAATCAGGCTTGTACTCAAATAATTATGAAGAATGTGTGGTGTTTGTTTGCTCAGCAAAGTAATTCAAGTAGATAATGCAACTGACTATGCTTGCACGGTATGTTCTCTTGGCAGCTGGACCAATTTTTAGGCATGGGCTACCTCCCAGTAATGTTGGTGGGGAAGGAGATCGGCGGGAGGGTGGTAGCTGAAATTAAATATAGTTTAGATTTTCAGCTACCACCCTCCCTTGAAAAAAGCTTGATGGGGGCCTTCGAGACCATCCTCAAATGTGAGTATAACTCTGTATTAAAAAAATAAAAAATAATAATAATCTCTTTGACGTATACACACGCTGTATGTGTATGTGTGTGTAATTTGTGTGTCTCACTCTCTCTCAAAATTCAAAGCGCTTCATTAGCATGACCGTTAAAATACTCTTGAGAGAGAGAGATGGACAGACAAATTACACACTGACACATGGACACACACAACACAACCACACCACATCTTTATCGACATCAGACAATATGTATGTGTATATATATGTCTGTGTTTTCATTTGTCAATTTTTAATTTACTCTTTCAATGCATTCTTTTCTTAGTATACTGTAAAAAAGACAGAACGGCCACCACCTCTGCCTCCCCGGATCCCTCCCACCCTGACCCTTCCCCAATTGAGGCTGCCACCACCTCTGCCTCCCCGGATCCCTCCCACCCTGACCCTTCCCCAATTGAGGGTGCCACCACCTCTGCCTCCCCGGATCCCTCCCACCCTGACCCTTCCTCCAGTGAGGCTTCCCTCCCTGCACCTTCCCCTCCTGGGCATTTCCTTCCTGCACCTTCCTCCCAGGACCATTTGCTCCCTGACCCTTCCCCTCCAGAACCTGCCCAGGGAGGTATAAAGTTATAATGTAGTTTTAGAGTATGATCTAAGCAAACAAACTCAAGCATCCATGTTTTCAAACTTCTTGTAAACCTTGTAAGGGTTCAAAAAGTATTTGGCGGGAATACTTAAAATGGGCCAGGAGTACAACACAAAATGGTACCTTACATAAAAAGTGTATTACCCACATGTTTCCCTTTAATGCCAAATTAGGATATCTCTACTTTCCGCTTACTAACTATCTTTTCTTTCTCTTTGCAGAGGAGGAGATCATCTTAACCCTGGTGCCAGTGGAGGTGGAGGCTGTGGCTTCGGAAGCTGTGGCTTCCAGTCAAAGCTGCCTGGAGTGCAGGAACAGGGAGAGCTCAGGTCTGTTCCTGTACTCCAGGGTAATAAAAAAGCGTGGTCAGAAAGTAAGTAAATGTGCTCATCATATCATTTATGTACTGTGCAGTAGGACTGTATAATATGTAGTGTATAGTACTAGTATGCATATCAGTTTCACTATAAAATCTATAGACTCTTTACTTTTTAAGACACGAGCTGACAGAGGCCCATTGGAGGCTGCCGACATGACATTTACAGTACTCACAAACTTTTTTTTTTTTTTTTTAATGTTTAAGAAATTTAATTTACCCAAGTTGTTGTAGTTTAATTATTTAATACTTTTAAAATATTTTTTTCATATGTCATTTGTGTTTCCGCAAACATTTTTACTCCATAGAAAAACCTTTTCACCAATAAAACTCAATTCTCTAGAAAAACATAATGCATTTGAAAGCCACTTTAACACAAAAATAATCACTTTAGGGAGGCGCATTTTCATACATATATTTTTTCATAAGATGCTGTATTAAACATACATGTGTCGACTTGTACCCTGATCCTGTAATTGTGATTGAGAGGGGGTGGAAGTTTTTTTTTTTGTTTTAACACACTGTCTCAGCTGCAGACATATCCGCTGAGCTCAGCTGATCAGATAGAGGTTAGAACCTCAAAGTTTGAAATCTTTTATACATATAAATTGCAGCCAAACAGATGAACTCACAAATTCAATAGAGGATTTATAAAACATTAACACGAGGCACCTAGCTACCTGATATTTGGCAAATGTCCTTAATGTCCTGTCCCAAGAGGCGTTGCGTTGCTGGCGTTTTTAAAATCAATTATGGAGCCATGGTACTTGTAGTTAGTCACTAGCTACATTGAACTGAAGATGGTCATCTAAAGTCAATGCAAAGTTGTCGGGACCTGTCCCACCCACGTATAATGGGTCTGACGCCCCTGCTAAAGTCTCTTTTTTTTACTGTATATAGCACCTTACCAGTCTTTGCAACTGCCCGGAAGTGTTTGCAGTGCAAATCCCATCGTTTACACACAATAATAATAAAAAATAATAATACATTCTGACGTTAATGGTTGGGACTAATTAGGGTCATCAGGAGGAACTCACTCACACTAAAAGCACAGCATCGGTGACAACCTGTCCCCCACGTTGTGTCTTGCCCAATGACACCCCTGGACTCTGGACCCCAAAGACATGTTTAAAGATAAAAGAAAGGGTTGTATCTGAGCCTATTGTGGTGATGTTTCACACATGTGCTTGTGGCAAACTCGGACAATGTTCCAGCCTTCACTCTTCAAGTAACTGGCTAGGTTTCCGATGTGGCCACTCCATCATAGATGGATGGATGAGAACTCTAATGTAGCTTTGTCATAAAGCAAATATCGGCTGAAGTGTGTACTTTAGTTTAATGAAAATTAAAAGAACATTTTTGCTGATACTTATTTATTTTTGGTTACAGGTCCTGGTTGAATGGAAACCATGTGGCACATGGTAAGTTATTGTATTAATACAGTTGTTTGTGTGTATGTGTGTGAGAGAATTTATAGCTCAGGGGTTGTTGAGGAGAAATTAATTCAGGGGTTGTTTAATTAACCCTGGCAGGTTGCATTTTCAGCAGCCACAGGTCTGGGAGACAGAGCCTGCAATGTCCAAAAAAATAACACACAACAAGTCCAGTAGTTAAACATAAGAAAATTATCCTGCATAGGTCCTCTCTTCTATGCTACACATTACCTAGTGGCTTCCATAGCTGTGGTTTGTTTTAATTGACGTCTGTCATTATACAGAAATAAAAATAACGGATTGTAGATTGGGGCGATCAGAGAGCAGCATTTAATGCCATGTAATAAACTTTTATAAATGACAAAACCTGTCCAGCAGTGTAAAGATGGGCCTTTTGTGATTTTGTAAGATCTTTTAGAAGTGACAACTGCATGAGGAAATTATCCATAGTTATGTCAGCAATGCCAGCTAGCTAGTTTTGGAAGACAAATTGAGCTGCATAGTTCATCCACCCACAACAAGTCACCGATCTGCACATCTCATTAGCTGCACTCTCCTAATTTGGCGGTCTATTTAAACTGCAGGGATTTCCTCCTCCTCCTTGTGCTTTTCATTTCTGCTGCATGCTGCATCCATTTGCAGGCTCTGTTTGGGGGAAGAAATTGTTACCACTCTATAATATTTAATTAAATAATGCAATAATATCTTTAACCTGAGTTTTCTGACTGAACTGCAGTAGATTTGGATCACAGTGTTGCACAGTTGATGGACTGTACTTTTACTTACAATAATGCATCATGTACAATAATAAAAACTAGAAAATTTCCTCTCGGGAAATTTTGAAAGGGCCGCGGGGCTACTGCCGATTTTGCCATCTCTGTCAACATGGGAATCAAACCCACGATCTTAAGCGCAAGACAGAGCTGATCAGACAGACACATGATCATCTTTCTATAAGCACTGATATGGAGGAGCTGTAACCACATTAGGTTACCTGTGTGTGTGTGTGTGTGTGTGTGTGTGTGTGTGTGTGTGTGTGTGTGTGTGTGTGTGTGTGTGTGTGTGTGACACCAACAAGGTTTAACTTTAAAACCAGATGAAATCATGGTTTAAGTTTAAATTCTGTTGCACGTTAACTGTGTTTTAATCACATGAAGGTGTGTGTGTGTTTGTGTGTGTGTGTGTGTGTGTGTGTGACTGTAATCACATGAAGCTGGCTCTAGAGTCTGTGTGTGTGTGTGTGTGACTGTAATCACATGAAGCTGGCTCTAGAGTCTGTGTGTGTGTGTGTGACTGACTTGACACATAGTTAGTTAGTAGCTGCATCCTGTGTCAGTCTGATTTAGCTGTGTCTGTGTTTATAAACATTTAAACGAGCGCCAGGTGGATTGTTTATGAAGTTAACGAGCTCTGGCCTGAGGATCAAAGAGGTTACCACGGCGATAGGGGCCCCCGCAGGCTGAGACAGACAGAAACGTGGAGAAAAACAGCCATTTTCTGCCTCTAAACCGGTCTCACAATTAGGCTTAGCATGACAAAACGGTAACTCCTATCAGAACAAAACACAGATCAACGTTGCTCTAAGGACTTACTGAAAATTTCGGTACGATTTGGTGTTTCTACAGTAAATATTTTGGCGACGCTGGCAGTTTTAAAACATCAGGCCGTTCTGCTCCTCTCAGAAAATATTTGTATTGGACTCAATGAGGAGCAGGGACAGACGTGGCCGCACTCAGAGGCTGATTCTGTCAATTCTGTAAGTCTCTCTGATATTTTGAGCACATGACATGAGAGATAACAAGTTTGTCTTACAAATTCTGAAAAAATTATGTCTGTAGAGTGTAAATTGTGGCCGTGGTCACAGTTTATCCAGAAAAAATACAGAATGTTTCTTCACTCTCTCCCACTCTAACCGATGATGTCACGCACTCTGACACGAACATTCTGTCCAATACACACCCATTATAATCTCATAATTTCTCCAAAAATGATCATGGTCATTGATCAGGGATTGATCAAAAACTATATGACCTATCAAAACGTGGAGTAATACGACAATACACAAGACTTGTGTCTACTGTTTAAAGTTTAAATGGAGTCTCTAGGTGAAAGTATGCCTGAGCAGTAGACGTTTGTTAAACTCCAATGATTGGTCTTTTTTTCCCGCCCGTCCCATTGACTTACATGCAAAAATTTTGCGCAGTAAATCGCGACTTACGTCGCGAAATATTCGTACACTGTTGAGAAAAGTAATAGCACAGCGATCCCGATCAAGCCGCACGTTTTGATATATAATATGTCCTGCAACTCTTCGAGTTGCAGGACTAGTAGCGGACCGAAAGTCGGCCGGAAGTGGAAAAATAATAATAACTAGAAAAAGATAGCATTTCCTGCAGAAAATGCGTGTGAATGCTGAAAGCAGCTGAACGCTGTTGCTGAAGCAATGCTGAATGAGCTGAAGAAATTGTTGAATCAATGCTAAATTAGTTGACGAAACTGCTAAAGCAATGTTGAAAAGACTAATGCTAGAGTAGAGTAGAGTAGAGAGTAGAGGAATACTTTATTCATCCCTAGGAGGGAAAAAGCTGAAACATATAACTTGTAGTGTGAGATGAATGCCTTTTTAAAGGTAAAAAGCAGTAGAAATGCTAAAGGGAGAAGAAAACATTGAAATTCTGCATGTTTAAATGTAATGGTTAAATAGTTGAAATCTGTAGCTAACCTGACAGGAAGGACAACTGATGAACCAGCACTAACATAGCCGAAGCAATGGCTGAGAATATATTTAAAAGTAGAAGATGTGAGACTTTGTATGAAATGGCTGGAAATTACTTGAATTGTCAAAGAAGAGTTTGAAAAATTCCTGAATTAGGAAAAAAGTTAATGCCTACTGAAATACATTGTAAACTGACAGCAGAAGAACATTGTTGAAGAATATAGATCATTAGCATTAGCTGAGGAGTAGAACATGTAAACAGCGGGTTTAATGGTGTGAAATGGTTGAGAAGAGCCTCAGTAGTTTAGGATACGTGTAAAACAATGTGTTCAACATGACCAAAATGGGGAAATGTGTATTTTCAGTTTAAATAGCTAAAGAACAAAATTAACAGCAACGAGTCCATTAACTACAACAGGAAGATAGAGAGGTACACAAAACAGTCAGACAACTGTAGGAAAAGTGTGTGTGTGTGTGTGTGTGTGTGTGTGTGTGTGTGTGTGTGTGGTGTGTGTGTGTGTGTGTGTGTGTGTGTGTGTGTGTGTGTGTGTGTGTGTGTGTGTGTGGTGTGTGTGTGTGTGTGTGTGTGTGTGTGTTAGTGTGTGTGTGTGTGTGTGAGGAAGATATACATAAAGTTCTGACCTGACAACTGTATGAAATGTGTGTGTGTTGGACGTGTGTGTCTGTTTGTGTATGGTTAGTGTGTGTCCATTTGTGTGTGTGTTTGTTGTGTGTGCATGTTTGTCTGTTTGTGTGTAATTGTGTAAATTGTGTATGTGTTTGGTAAGTGGTTGTATGTTTGTTGGGTGTGTGTGTGTGTGTGTGTGTGTGTGTGTGTGTGTGTGTGTGTGTGTGTGTGTGTGTGTGTTTGTGTGTGTGTGGTAGTTAGTGTGTGTCCATTTGTGTGTGTGTGTGTGTTGGATGTGTGTGTATGGTGAGTGTGTGTCCATTTGTGTGTGTGTGTCCATTTGTGTGTGTGCGTGTGTGTGTATGGTGTGTGTGTGTAGTAGTAGTTAGTGTGTGTCCATTTGTGTGTGTGTGTGTTGGATGTGTGTGTATGGTGAGTGTGTGTCCATTTGTGTGTGTGTGTGTGTGTGTGTGTCCATTTGTGTGTGTGTGTGTGGTAGTTAGTGTGTGTCCATTTGTGTGTGTGTGTGTGTGTGTGTATGACCGACAGACAGTCAGACAGAGAGAATGTGTGTGCGTTGCCATGGTGACGTTGCCATGGTGAGGTTACCATGGTGAGGTTGCCATGTTGAGGTTACCATGTAACTGTTGGCTGGTGGCTTTAAGGCATGGTGGCAGCTTTAACCATAGGCTTTAACTGCTCTGTGACACCCTCAAACAGATCTAATGTACGACAAATCTGTACTTAGTACGAGCAAAAGGTTTACATTTTCCGAACCATAAGACCTTGCTGAACGCGTCCGTGTCACTTTGGTGTTTCTAGAGTAAAAATTGTTGATTGTGTCGCAGGTTGGAAACTTTGGGACGTTTAGAAAATCAGCGCCTACTTTTGAATGGGAGTCAATGAGAGGAGAGAGGGAAATGGCTGCACTCAGAGGCTCCCAGTTTAAATTGTGTTCGTCTCTCTGGTTTTTTGAGCACATGAAGAGATCAAGGATGAGCTTGTCTACAAGCATGCCCGAAATTATGTGTGTAGAGTGTAATCTGTGGCCGTGCTGACAGGATAGAGAGAAAAATGTGAGAGGATTTTTAGACCCTCTGTCACTCTACCAACTGCCAACGTCCGAACATTCCGTCCCATTGACTTTCATGTTAAATCTGAATTTTGTCAGAAATTTTAATGATTTTAAAACTATACATATATCTGAAACTGTTGAAGATATCAATAAGCTGAGATATAGCTGAATAGTTGAAAGGTTTGTGAACAGTTTAAAAGTTGAATGAAGTCTGTAGCTGAAAGTATGCTGAAGCTATTAGAGGCTGAATGAAGCAGAAGATTTGAAGAGTTTGAAGACTGTTTCAATGTATTTCCTATGAGAGAAAAATTGCACAAAAAGTTAAATATTTTAAAAAGTATAAATAGTATGAAAGAGAAAAATAATAGCCTTAATGTCCTGAATAAGCTGCACGTTTTGATATATGAATTGTTGAAATAGCACAAAGTATGAAGAAGTAGTTAAACACAGAAAAAGGGAAGAAGACTCAGAATAATAATAATAATAATAACTAGAAAATTTCCTCTCGGGAAATTTTGAATGGGCCACGGGAGCTACTGCGGGTTGTGCCATCTCTGTCAACATGGGAATCAAACCCACGATCTTAAGGTCAAGACAGAGCTGATCAGACAGACACATGATCATCTTTCTATAAGCACTGATATGGAGGAGCTGTAACCACATTAGGTTACCTGTGTGTGTGTGTGTGTGTGTGTGTGTGTGTGTGTGTGTGTGTGTGTGTGTGTGTGTGTGTGTGTGTGTGTGTGTGTGTGTGTGTGTGTGTGTGTGTAACTGTAATCACATGAAGCTGGCTCTAGAGTCTGTGTGTGTGTGTGTGTGACTGACTTGACACATAGTTAGTTAGTAGCTGCATCCTGTGTCAGTCTGATTTAGCTGTGTCTGTGTTTATAAACATTTAAACGAGCGCCAGGTGGATTGTTTATGAAGTTAACGAGCCCTGGCCTGAGGATCAAAGAGGTTACCACGGCGATAGGGGCCCCCGCAGGCTGAGACAGACAGAAACGTGGAGAAAAACAGCCATTTTCTGCCTCTAAACCGGCCTCACAATTAGGCTTAGCATGACAAAACGGTAACTCCTATCAGAACAAAACACAGATCAACGTTGCTCTAAGGACTTACTGAAAATTTCGGTACGATTTGGTGTTTCTACAGTAAATATTTTGGCGACGCTGGCAGTTTTAAAACATCAGGCCGTTCTGCTCCTCTCAGAAAATATTTGTATTGGACTCAATGAGGAGCAGGGACAGACGTGGCCGCACTCAGAGGCTGATTCTGTAAGTTCTGTAAGTCTCTCTGATATTTTGAGCACATGACATGAGAGATAACAAGTTTGTCTTACAAATTCTGAAAAAATTATGTCTGTAGAGTGTAAATTGTGGCCGTGCTCACAGTTTATCCAGAAAAAATACAGAATGTTTCTTCACTCTCTCCCACTCTAACCGATGATGTCACGCACTCTGACACGAACATTCTATGCAATACACACCCATTATAAACTCATAATTTCTCCAAAAATGATCATGGTCATTGATCAGGGATTGATCAAAAAACTATATGACCTATCAAAACGTGGAGTAATGCGACAATACACAAGACTTGTGTCTACTGTTTAAAGTTTAAATGGAGTCTCTAGGTGAAAGTATGCCTGAGCAGTAGACTTTTGTTAAACTCCAATGATTGGTCTTTTTCGGTCTTTTTTTTTCGCCCGTCCCATTGACTTACATGCAAAATTTTTGCGCAGTTTTTCGCGACTTGCGTCGCGAAAAATTCGTACACTGTTGAGAAACGTAATAGCACACCGATCCCGATCAAGCCGCACGTTCTGATATATAATATGTCCTGCAACTCTTCGAGTTGCAGGACTAGTAGCGAACCGAAAGTCGGCCGGAAGTGGAAAAATAATAATAACTAGAAAAAGCATTTCCAAGAATGGAAATGGTGTGACTGCTGATAGCAACTGAACGCTGTTGCAGAATTAGCAAATAGTGCAAGCAGTGATCACCATACAAATGTTTGACCAAGGTCGGAATTGAACCCACAACCTCATGGTCATTATACTTCCACTCTGCCTCTAGGCCACGGTGCGCACACAGTTGCAGAGACTGTTGTCTGTTAATGATCTGCACACTGTCAACATCAAGAAAGCTTGAGAGTCAAGCTTGAATGACTTAGAATGAAAATTTCTGTGAATTTCAGGCTGAGAGCAGCAGTTTCAACATGAAGCAAGTTATCAGAAGTCAACAGAGGACAACTGGGAAAATAATTCACTATAATTGTTGTTGAGGCAAGATTTGAACCAGCAACCTTCAGGTCTCCAGACCAGCAAGCTAACCACTAGGCTACAGACAGAGACAGTATGTGAGGGGTAAAGAAAACCTTTGATAAGAGGATCACTGGCTTCTGCTTAAAAAAAAAAGTAAGGAATCGAACCCATGACCTCATGATCAATAAACCTTTACTCTGCCACTTCGCCACAGAGAGCACAGACATAAGCATGTTTCAGACAGAGTTGTGGAGAATTCTCAGCATTGGGCTGAATGAGAGCAGAGAGCTCCCTGGCTGCATTTAAAAAATATTTAAAATTATTATCTAAGTCTCTTTGCATTTTTGACCAGAATTTTAGCCAGAAGACAAGTGTGGCTACAAAACTGGAGAAAATAATTTGTCTAGAGTTTAATTTGCAGAAAAAGTTAAATATTTTAAAAAGTATAAATAGTTAAAAAGAGAAAAGTAACGCCGATAAAGTTCAAAAAAAGCTGCACGTTTTGATATATGAATTGTTGAAATAGCACAACACCTAACACACTAACCATATGGCCACAGAGAACCTGAGTTACAATGAGCTTTATACTATGAGGAATCAAAGACTGTCCAATGACAGCTGAATAATTGGAATCAAAAGTCAAGCAATGATGTGAAATGACTGAGGCAGGAATCGAACCCGTGACCATATGATCACTAAACCTTTACTCTGCCACTCGGCTACAGAGAGCACACTGCTTTCAAGACTGTTGTCATTCATTGTAATGTGATGATGTGCTGCAAACTGGTACGAGTAATCAAGGAGATAACAAACACCTGTAACCAATTGAAGGCGGGGGAGGAGAGCAGAATTCAACATAACATAACAAGAGTTCTTCCCTTGGATTCGAACCAGTGACCTTAAGGTTGGCAGGCAGTTACCCTAACCCCTACACTACAGAGGAGTTGTCAAGAAGAGAGGTTGAGACTTTGATGAATGTGAGATTTTTCAATGATGCTTAAAACAAAAATAAATTAATATAAATTAGCCACACCAAGTAAGAAGAGGACTTTTTTGTGACCTGTGACTATTTTTTGGTGAATTAAAATGAATTAAAAAGCACTTAACAGCAAGTTACAAAGTTGAGCTCCTTCTCCTGCTGATGTGAAAAAAATGCATTGAGCTTAATGAGAGCAGAGAGCTCCCTGGCTGCATTTAAAAAATATTTAAAATTATTATCTAAGTCTCTTTGCATTTTTGACCAGAATTTTAGCCAGAAGACAAGTGTGGCTACAAAACTGGAGAAAATAATTTGTCTAGAGTTTAATTTGTGGCCATGCTGACAGTTTAGCCAGAAAAACTCTAGAATGTTTTTTTGCCTCTCTCCACTCTGACACCACTCTGGCTCTGCTCGTTAGACGCAATACACACACATTATAAAGCTGAAAAAAATCAGAAAAAGTTAAATATTTGAAAAAGTATAAATAGTTAAAAAGAGAAAAGTAATGCCGATAAAGTTCAAAAGAAGCTGCACGTTTTGATATATGAATTGTTGAAATAGCACAAAGTATGAAGGACTAGAAGAAGACCGTAAAAAGGCGGAAGAAAATGGCCAAACAGAAGAACAATAGTGTGACTGCTTCAGCAGTCACACTAATAAAAACTAGAAAATTTCCTCTCGGGAAATTTTGAATGGGCCACGGGAGCTACTGCGGGTTGTGCCATCTCTGTCAACATGGGAATCAAACCCACGATCTTAAGGTCAAGACAGAGCTGATCAGACAGACATGATCATCTTTCTATAAGCACTGATATGGAGGAGCTGTAACCACATTAGGTTAACTGTGTGTGTGTGTGTGTGTGTGTGTGTGTGTGTGTGTGTGTGTGTGTGTGTGTGTGTGTGTGTGTGTAACTGTAATCACATGAAGCTGGCTCTAGAGTCTGTGTGTGTGTGTGTGTGACTGACTTGTCACATAGTTAGTTAGTAGCTGCATCCTGTGTCAGTCTGATTTAGCTGTGTCTGTGTTTATAAACATTTAAACGAGCGCCAGGTGGATTGTTTATGAAGTTAACGAGCTCTGGCCTGAGGATCACAGAGGTTACCACGGCGATAGGGGCCCCCGCAGGCTGAGACAGACAGAAACGTGGAGAAAAAGAGCCATTTTCTGCCTCTAAACCGGTCTCACAATTAGGCTTAGCATGACAAAACGGTAACTCCTATCAGAACAAAACACAGATCAACGTTGCTCTAAGGACTTACTGAAAATTTCGGTACGATTTGGTGTTTCTACAGTAAATATTTTGGCGACGCTGGCAGTTTTAAAACATCAGGCCGTTCTGCTCCTCTCAGAAAATATTTGTATTGGACTCAATGAGGAGCAGGGACAGACGTGGCCGCACTCAGAGGCTGATTCTGTAAGTTCTGTAAGTCTCTCTGATATTTTGAGCACATGACATGAGAGATAACAAGTTTGTCTTACAAATTCTGAAAAAATTATGTCTGTAGAGTGTAAATTGTGGCCGTGCTCACAGTTTATCCAGAAAAAATACAGAATGTTTCTTCACTCTCTCCCACTCTAACTGATGATGTCACGCACTCTGACACGAACATTCTATGCAATACACACCCATTATAAACTCATAATTTCTCCAAAAATGATCATGGTCATTGATCAGGGATTGATCAAAAACTATATGACCTATCAAAACGTGGAGTAATACGACAATACACAAGACTTGTGTCTACTGTTTAAAGTTTAAATGGAGTCTCTAGGTGAAAGTATGCCTGAGCAGTAGACTTTTGTTAAACTCCAATGATTGGTCTTTTTCGCTCTTTTTTTCCCGCCCGTCCCATTGACTTACATGCAAAAATTTTGCGCAGTAAATCGCGACTTACGTCGCGAATAATTCGTACACTGTTGAGAAAAGTAATAGCACACCGATCCCGATCAGGACGCACATTTTGATATATAATTTGTCCTGCAACTCTTCGAGTTGCAGGACTAGTAGCGAACCGAAAGTTGGCCGGAAGTGGAAAAATAACTAGGAAAAAATCCACACAATAACAGTAGTGCCCGGGCTTCGCCCGGGCACTGGTCCCTACAGCTATTTCATAGCTGTAGGGATCAGTGCCCGGTGCGATTGCCCGTGGCCCTAACTAGGAAAAAATCCACACAATAACAGTAGTGCCCGGGCTTCGCCCGGGCACTGGTCCCTGCAGCTATTTCATAGCTGTTGGGACCAGTGCCCGGTGCGATTGCCCGTGGCCCTAATAAGTTTAAAGAAACAAAATGGCCGAACAGAATAACAATACTGTGAATGCTTCCAGCATTCACACTAACTAGAAAATTTCCTCTCGGGAAATTTTGAATGGGCCACGGGAGCTACTGCGGGTTGTGCCATCTCTGTCAACATGGGAATCAAACCCACGATCTTAAGGTCAAGACAGAGCTGATCAGACAGACACATGATCATCTTTCTATAAGCACTGATATGGAGGAGCTGTAATCACATTAGGTTAACTGTGTGTGTGTGTGTGTGTGTGACTGTAATCACATGAAGCTGGCTCTAGAGTCTGTGTGTGTGTGTGACTGACTTGTCACATAGTTAGTTAGTAGCTGCATCCTGTGTCAGTCTGATTCAGCTGTGTCTGTGTTTATAAACATTTAAACGAGCGCCAGGTGGATTGTTTATGAAGTTAACGAGCTCTGGCCTGAGGATCAAAGAGGTTACCACGGCGATAGGGGCCCCCGCAGGCTGAGGCAGACAGAAACGTGGAGAAAAACAGCCATTTTCTGCCTCTAAACCGGTCTCACAATTAGGCTCAGCATGACAAAACGGTAACTCCTATCAGAACAAAACACAGATCAACGTTGCTCTAAGGACTTACTGAAAATTTCGGTACGATTTGGTGTTTCTACAGTAAATATTTTGGCGACGCTGGCAGTTTTAAAACATTAGGCCGTTCTGCTCCTCTCAGAAAATATTTGTATTGGACTCAATGAGGAGCAGGGACAGACGTGGCCGCACTCAGAGGCTGATTCTGTAAGTTCTGTAAGTCTCTCTGATATTTTGAGCACATGACATGAGAGATAACAAGTTTGTCTTACAAATTCTGAAAAAATTATGTCTGTAGAGTGTAAATTGTGGCCGTGCTCACAGTTTATCCAGAAAAAATACAGAATGTTTCTTCACTCTCTCCCACTCTAACTGATGATGTCACGCACTCTGACACGAACATTCTATGCAATACACACCCATTATAAACTCATAATTTCTCCAAAAATGATCATGGTCATTGATCAGGGATTGATCAAAAACTATATGACCTATCAAAACGTGGAGTAATACGACAATACACAAGACTTGTGTCTACTGTTTAAAGTTTAAATGGAGTCTCTAGGTGAAAGTATGCCTGAGCAGTAGACTTTTGTTAAACTCCAATGATTGGTCTTTTTCGCTCTTTTTTTCCCGCCCGTCCCATTGACTTACATGCAAAAATTTTGCGCAGTAAATCGCGACTTACGTCGCGAATAATTCGTACACTGTTGAGAAAAGTAATAGCACACCGATCCCGATCAGGACGCACATTTTGATATATAATTTGTCCTGCAACTCTTCGAGTTGCAGGACTAGTAGCGAACCGAAAGTTGGCCGGAAGTGGAAAAATAATAAGAAAAAATCCACACAATAACAGTAGTGCCCGGGCTTCGCCCGGGCACTGGTCCCTGCAGCTATTTCATAGCTGTTGGGACCAGTGCCCGGTGCGATTGCCCGTGGCCCTAACTAGAAAATTTCCTCTCGGGAAATTTTGAATGGGCCACGGGAGCTACTGCGGGTTGTGCCATCTCTGTCAACATGGGAATCAAACCCACGATCTTAAGGTCAAGACAGAGCTGATCAGACAGACACATGATCATCTTTCTATAAGCACTGATATGGAGGAGCTGTAACCACATTAGGTTACCTGTGTGTGTGTGTGTGTGTGTGTGTGTGTGTGTGTGTGTGTGTGACTGTAATCACATGAAGCTGGCTCTAGAGTCTGTGTGTGACTGACTTGACACATAGTTAGTTAATAGCTGCATCCTGTGTCAGTCTGATTTAGCTGTGTCTGTGTTTATAAACATTTAAACGAGCGCCAGGTGGATTGTTTATGAAGTTAACGAGCTCTGGCCTGAGGATCAAAGAGGTTACCACGGCGATAGGGGCCCCCGCAGGCTGAGGCAGACAGAAACGTGGAGAAAAACAGCCATTTTCTGCCTCTAAACCGGCCTCACAATTAGGCTTAGCATGACAAAACGGTAACTCCTATCAGAACAAAACACAGATCAACGTTGCTCTAAGGACTTACTGAAAATTTCGGTACGATTTGGTGTTTCTACAGTAAATATTTTGGCGACGCTGGCAGTTTTAAAACATCAGGCCGTTCTGCTCCTCTCAGAAAATATTTGTATTGGACTCAATGAGGAGCAGAGACAGACGTGGCCGCACTCAGAGGCTGATTCTGTAAGTTCTGTAAGTCTCTCTGATATTTTGAGCACATGACATGAGAGATAACAAGTTTGTCTTACAAATTCTGAAAAAATTATGTCTGTAGAGTGTAAATTGTGGCCGTGCTCACAGTTTATCCAGAAAAAATACAGAATGTTTCTTCACTCTCTCCCACTCTAACCGATGATGTCACGCACTCTGACACGAACATTCTATGCAATACACACCCATTATAAACTCATAATTTCTCCAAAAATGATCATGGTCATTGATCAGGGATTGATCAAAAACTATATGACCTATCAAAACGTGGAGTAATGCGACAATACACAAGACTTGTGTCTACTGTTTAAAGTTTTAAATGGAGTCTCTAGGTGAAAGTATGCCTGAGCAGTAGACGTTTGTTAAACTCCAATGATTGGTCTTTTTCGCTCTTTTTTTTTCGCCCGTCCCATTGACTTACATGCAAAAATTTTGCGCAGTTTTTCGCGACTTGCGTCGCGAAAAATTTGTACACTGTTGAGAAACGTAATAGCACACCGATCCCGATCAAGCCGCACGTTCTGATATATAATATGTCCTGCAACTCTTCGAGTTGCAGGACTAGTAGCGAACCGAAAGTCGGCCGGAAGTGGAAAAATAATAATAACTAGAAAAAGATAGCATTTCCTGCAGAAAATGCGTGTGAATGCTGAAAGCAGCTGAACGCTGTTGCTGAAGCAATGCTGAATGAGCTGAAGAAATTGTTGAATCAATGCTAAATTAGTTGACGAAACTGCTAAAGCAATGTTGAAAAGACTAATGCTAGAGTAGAGTAGAGTAGAGTAGAGTAGAGTAGAGTAGAGTAGAGAGTAGATGAATACTTTATTCATCCCTAGGAGGGAAAAAGCTGAAACATATAACTTGTAGTGTGAGATGAATGCCTTTTTAAAGGTAAAAAGCAGTAGAAATGCTAAAGGGAGAAGAAAACATTGAAATTCTGCATGTTTAAATGTAATGGTTAAATAGTTGAAATCTGTAGCTAACCTGACAGGAAGGACAACTGATGAACCAGCACTAACATAGCTGAAGCAATGGCTGAGAATATATTTAAAAGTAGAAGATGTGAGACTTTGTATGAAATGGCTGGAAATTACTTGAATTGTCAAAGAAGAGTTTGAAAAATTCCTGAATTAGGAAAAAAGTTAATGCCTACTGAAATACATTGTAAACTGACAGCAGAAGAACATTGTTGAAGAATATAGATGGAGCATTAGCTGAGGAGTAGAACATGTAAACAGCAGGTTTAATGGTGTGAAATGGTTGAGAAGAGCCTCAGTAGTTTAGGATACGTGTAAAACAATGTGTTCAACATGACCAAAATGGGGAAATGTGTATTTTCAGTTTAAATAGCTAAAGAACAAAATGAGCAGCAACGAGTCCATTAACTACAACAGGAAGATAGAGAGGTACACAAAACAGTCAGACAACTGTAGGAAAAGTGTGTGTGTGTGTGTGTGTGTGTGTGTGTGTGTGTGTGTGTGTGTGTGTGTGTGTGTGTGTGTGTGTGTGTGTGAGAGTGAGGAAGATATACAAAAGTGTGTGTGTGTGTGTGTGTGTGTGTGTGTGTGTGAGTGAGGAAGATATACAAAAAGTTCTGACCTGACAACTGTATGAAATGTGTGTGTGTTGGACGTGTGTGTCTGTTTGTGTATGGTTAGTGTGTGTCCATTTGTGTGTGTGTTTGTTGTGTGTGCATGTGTGTCTGTTTGTGTGTAATTGTGTAAATTGTGTAGGCTATGTGTTTGGTAAGTGGTTGTATGTTTGTTGGGTGTGTGTGTGTGTGTGTGTGTGTGTGTGTGTGTGTGTGTGTGTTTGTGTGTGTGTGTGTGTGTGTGGTAGTTAGTGTGTGTGTGTGTGTGTGTGTGTGTGTGTGTGTGTGTGTGTGTGTGTGTGTGTGTGTGTGTGTGTGTGTTGGACGTGTGTGTATGGTGAGTGTGTGTCCATTTGTGTGTGTGTGTGTGTGTGTGTGTGTCCATTTGTGTGTGTGTGTGTGTGTGTGTGTGTTGGATGTGTGTGTATGGTGTGTGTGTGTGTGTAGTAGTTAGTGTGTGTCCATTTGTGTGTGTGTGTTGGATGTGTATGCATGGTGAGTGTGTGTCCATTTGTGTGTGTGTTTGTGTGTGTGTGTTGGATGTGTGTGTATGGTGAGTGTGTGTCCATTTGTGTGTGTGTGTGTCCATTTGTGTGTGTGTTGGATGTGTGTTTGTGTGTGTGTGTGGTAGTTAGTGTGTGTCCATTTGTGTGTGTGTGTGGTAGTTAGTGTGTGTCCATTTGTGTGTGTGTGTGTGTGTGTGTATGACCGACAGACAGTCAAACAGAGAGAATGTGTGTGCGTTGCCATGGTGACGTTGCCATGGTGAGGTTACCATGGTGAGGTTGCCATGTTGAGGTTACCATGTAACTGTTGGCTGGTGGCTTTAAGGTATGGTGGCAGCTTTAACCATAGGCTTTAACTGCTCTGTGACACCCTCAAACAGATCTAATGTACGACAAATCTGTACTTAGTACGAGCAAAAGGTTTACATTTTCCGAACCATAAGGCCTTGCTGAACGCGTCCGTGTCACTTTGGTGTTTCTAGAGTAAAAATTGTTGATTGTGTCGCAGGTTGGAAACTTTGGGACTTTTAGAAAATCAGCGCCTACTTTTGAATGGGAGTCAATGAGAGGAGAGAGGGAAATGGCTGCACTCAGAGGCTCCCAGTTTAAATTGTGTTCGTCTCTCTGGTTTTTTGAGCACATGAAGAGATCAAGGATGAGCTTGTCTACAAACGTGGCCGAAATTATGTGTGTAGAGTGTAATCTGTGGCCGTACTGACAGGATAGAGAGAAAAATGTGAGAGGATTTTTAGACCCTCTGTCACTCTACCAACTGCCAACGTCCGAACATTCCGTCCCATTGACTTTCATGTTAAAT
>NC_140907.1:6148534-6206034 GCF_045865225.1 Trachurus japonicus | reverse complement strand
CAATGCTGAATGAGCTGAAGAAATTGTTGAATCAATGCTAAATTAGTTGACGAAACTGCTAAAGCAATGTTGAAAAGACTAATGCTAGAGTAGAGTAGAGAGTAGAGGAATACTTTATTCATCCCTAGGAGGGAAAAAGCTGAAACATATAACTTGTAGTGTGAGATGAATGCCTTTTTAAAGGTAAAAAGCAGTAGAAATGCTAAAGGGAGAAGAAAACATTGAAATTCTGCATGTTTAAATGTAATGGTTAAATAGTTTAAATCTGCAGCTAACCTGACAGGAAGGACAACTGATGAACCAGCACTAACATAGCTGAAGCAATGGCTGAGAATATATTTAAAAGTAGAAGATGTGAGACTTTGTATGAAATGGCTGGAAATTACTTGAATTGTCAAAGAAGAGTTTGAAATATTCCTGAATTAGGAAAAAAGTTAATGCCTACTGAAATACATTGTAAACTGACAGCAGAAGAACATTGTTGAAGAATATAGATGGAGCATTAGCTGAGGAGTAGAACATGTAAACAGTGGGTTTAATGGTGTGAAATGGTTGAGAAGAGCCTCAGTAGTTTAGGATACGTGTAAAACAATGTGTTCAACATGACCAAAATGGGGAAATGTGTATTTTCAGTTTAAATAGCTAAAGAACAAAATTAACAGCAACGAGTCCATTAACTACAACAGGAAGATAGAGAGGTACATACAAAACAGTCAGACAACTGTAGGAAAAGTGTGTGTGTGTGTGTGTGTGTGTGTGTGTGTGTGTGTGCGCGTGTGTGTGTGTGTGTGTGTGTGTGTGTGTGTGTGTGTGAGAGTGAGGAAGATATACAAAAGTGTGTGTGTGTGTGTGTGTGAGTGAGGAAGATATACAAAAAGTTCTGACCTGACAACTGTATGAAATGTGTGTGTGTTGGACGTGTGTGTCTGTTTGTGTATGGTTAGTGTGTGTCCATTTATGTGTGTGTTTGTTGTGTGTGCATGTGTGTCTGTTTGTGTGTAATTGTGTAAATTGTGTATGTGTTTGGTAAGTGGTTGTATGTTTGTTGGGTGTGTGTGTGTGTGTGTGTGCGTGTGTGTGTGTGTGTGGTAGTTAGTGTGTGTCCATTTGTGTGTGTGTGTGTGTGTGTTGGGTGTGTGTATGGTGAGAGTGTGTCCATTTGTGTGTGTGTGTGTGTCCATTTGTGTGTGTGTGTGTGTTGGATGTGTGTGTATGGTGTGTGTGTGTGTGTTGGATGTGTGTGTATGGTGTGTGTGTGTGTGTGTGTGTGTGTGTGTGTGTGTGTGTGTGTGTGTGTGTGTGTGTGTAGTAGTTAGTGTGTGTCCATTTGTGTGTGTGTGTTGGATGTGTATGCATGGTGAGTGTGTGTCCATTTGTGTGTGTGTGTGTGTGTGTTGGATGTGTGTGTATGGTGAGTGTGTGTCCATTTGTGTGTGTGTGTGTGTGTGTATGATCGACAGACAGTCAAACAGAGAGAATGTGTGTGCGTTGCCATGGTGACGTTGCCATGGTGAGGTTACCATGGTGAGGTTGCCATGTTGAGGTTACCATGTAACCTGGCTGGTGGCTTTAAGGCATGGTGGCAGCTTTAACCATAGGCTTTAACTGCTCTGTGACACCCTCAAACAGATCTAATGTACGACAAATCTGTACTTAGTACGAGCAAAAGGTTTACATTTTCCGAACCATAAGACCTTGCTGAACGCGTCCATGTCACTTTGGTGTTTCTAGAGTAAAAATTGTTGATTGTGTCGCAGGTTGGAAACTTTGGGACGTTTAGAAAATCAGCTCCTACTTTTGAATGGGAGTCAATGAGAGGAGAGAGGGAACTGGCTGCACTCGGAGGCTCCCAGTTTAAATTGTGTTCGTCTCTCTGGTTTTTTGAGCACATGAAGAGATCCAGGATGAGCTTGTCTACAAGCATGCCCGAAATTATGTGTGTAGAGTGTAATCTGTGGCCGTGCTGACAGGATAGAGAGAAAAATGTGAGAGGATTTTTAGACCCTCTGTCACTCTACCAACTGCCAACGTCCGAACATTCCGTCCCATTGACTTTCATGTTAAATCTGAATTTTGTCAGAAATTTTAATGATTTTAAAACTATACATATATCTGAAACTGTTGAAGATATCAATAAGCTGAGATATAGCTGAATAGTTGAAAGGTTTGTGAACAGTTTAAAAGTTGAATGAAGTCTGTAGCTGAAAGTATGCTGAAGCTATTAGAGGCTGAATGAAGCAGAAGATTTGAAGAGTTTGAAGACTGTTTCAATGTATTCCTATGGGAAAAAAATTGCAGAAAAAGTTAAATATTTTAAAAAGTATAAATAGTATGAAAGAGAAAAATAATAGCATAAATGTCCTGAAAAAGCTGCACGTTTTGATATATGAATTGTTGAAATAGCACAAAGTATGAAGAAGGAGTTAAACGCAGAAAAAGGGAAGAAGACTCAGAATAATAATAATAATAAGTTTAAAGAAACAAAATGGCCGAACAGAATAACAATAGTGTGAATGCTTCCAGCATTCACACTAACTAGAAAAAGATAGCATTTCCTGCAGAAAATGCGTGTGAATGCTGAAAGCAGCTGAACGCTGTTGCTGAAGCAATGCTGAATGAGCTGAAGAAATTGTTGAATCAATGCTAAATTAGTTGACGAAACTGCTAAAGCAATGTTGAAAAGACTAATGGGTAACGCTTTATATTAAGGTCCTTGTAATAAGCATTAGTTAATAGGTAATAAGGCCCTTATAAGTGATTACAAGATGCTTATTAACATTATTATGCATTTATAAGACTATATATGCATTAATAGACTCATTATAATATAGTTAATAGCAGACTATAAGAGATTTATAATAACTTATAATAAACTTAGTTAACTGTTTGTTGATGCTTATGAACATTAATAAAATCCTTATGAGTATCTTATAATTGTTCATAATAACATTACAAACACATATATTGACTCAACTAGCCCAATCATTATGTCTTTATTAATCTTAAGGTCTGTGTAATAAGCGTTAGTTAATAGGTAATAAGGCTCTTATAAGTGCTAACAAGTATTAATAGTCTCATTATAATATAGTTAATAGCAGACTATATGAGATTTATAATAACTTATAAGAAACTTGTTAACTGTTGATGCTTAAGAACATTAATAAAATCTTCATGAGTATCAATCTAACCCAACCATGATGTCTTTGTCATGCCTTTATTAATCTTTTTTTTTGTTTGATACTTTATTGCTCATCTACGTATTATAAGTTTACTTGTTTACAGTAAACTGTGCTTTTTGCAGGTACTGGATCTAAAGCGAGAACAATGTCTTATTAAGGCTGATAAATCTTTTATTATGCATTTGATTTTGGTTTTCAGAAAGGTGCGTCGGAGGAGAAGAGCAGACTTGTAGAGTTTCTTCTCACTTGAAACATTTTACCCTTTCGCTTTTATTTTGAAGGCAAACAGCAAAACCGGAAGTTCCGGTTTAAGCTAGCAGCTGATAGCTTAACACATGCCCATGTGTAAAATGGAGGTAGTTGCCCAACATTTTTGCCCCCGAGTAGAATTCAAACCCATTCTGGGCCTCGAAAAGAAGCAGCTGACAAGAGGAAGCGTTGTGAGACGGAGGATGACTCTTCTGGTAAGTTTAACTGCTGCTAACTAGTTAGTACAAACTCAAACATGCATAGCTAACGTTAGCCGAAGCTAGTGTAGACCTAGCCGCCTCAAGACTGTTGCTGCCCTATAGTCAGGTACAAATATGACTTGACCCTAAACAAATTCTAACAAAAGGTTTCTCAGTTGTTTTTTATAGTATTAGATGTCCTTAATAACATACTAAAAGTTTACCAAAATTTGGCCACTAGAGAGGTGTTATTTTCAAGATGGCGTCCAAGATGGATAGGAAGCCTGAGGAGACACCACAGGTGAATAGGGTAAAATTTTTAACTAACAGATATCACCATGAAACGTCCCAAGTTTATCACTTACATTAAGACAAATATTTTTTGTATTACAAGTTTTGTCAAATTGTATGTTTAAATATGTAAATTAGGCAATATCTCATTAAATATGCACTAATTTGCATATCCGAAATCTGAACAATGGATAAAAGCCACTTTCAAAATTCTTGTTTTATTTTGTTGACATACTAGAGTCAGAAGTTTTTACAGAGGGGATATTGGATATCTCTCTTTATCACTCTGTAAATGAGAAAATACTGTCACCAGCCCTAAAAATTCAAGTTGGTCGTGTTTTTAGGAGTAAAATGTTGTATAAATCAGGCTATGAATGATATATCAACAATCCCCTCTGTAAAAACCTTCAGAATATAGAAAGGGATCAAACTGGAAGGTTTGGTGTCTGTAAGTGCTGCTGAAGTGGAGATTTCGGGCTCTTATACAACATTTTACTCCTAAAAACACGACGATATTTGAATTTTTAGGGCTATAGTATTTTCTCATTTACAGAGTGATAAAGAGAGATATCCAATATCCCCTCTGTAAAAACTTCTGACTCTAGTATGTCAACAAAATAAAACAAGAACTTTGAAAGTGGCTTTCATCCATTGTTCAGATTTCGGATATGCAAATTAGCGCATATTTAATGAGATATTGCCTAATTTACATATTTAAACATACAATTTGACAAAACTTGTAATACAAAAAATATTTGTCTTAATGTAAGTGATAAACTTGGGAAGTTTCATGATGATATCTGTTAGTTAAAAATTTTACCCTATTCACCTGTGGTGTCTCCTCAGGCTTCCTATCCATCTTGGACGCCATCTTGAAAATAACACCTTTCTAGTGGTCAAATTTTGGTAAACTTTTAGTATGTTATTAAGGACATCTAATACTATAAAAAACAGCTGAGAAACCTTTTGTTAGAATTTTTTTAGGGTTAGGTGTTTTTTTTTCATATATGTACCCGCCTACTACGGAAGCGCTTCTCTGTGTATCAGTGAGAACGTTTTTATATTAAAATGTAGTTTATTTTGTCTCCAGCTAGGCTTATATACATACAATGTACATTGTCGAAATATATAACTTCTCTCTTTCGTTGTGCACCGTCTGATATGTTCTTGACACTTTTCTGTACATGATAGCCTACTTACTGCTGTGTACATTCAGCACAGTCATTTGAGTTTGAGTTTGAGTTTAATGAAATGTGCTACATTAAGACTCTATTTAAAATGCTTGAAAATTAAACTGTAAAGTGTTATTGCAGGATATATCGAGACTTTTATTTTTTATGTTTTTACATTAAAAAAAATGTCATTATGAAAACTCAGATGTAAATTTCCTCTATCCTCATTCTCTCCCGACCCCTCCTCAGACTCCTCAAGCTCCTCAACCTCAGATGATGGCAAGAAGAAGAGGAAGAGGGAATTGCTTTTGATGCAAACAAGAGTGCAAAAGAGCAGCTGCGTTAAATGTTCAATGGAATTAAAAATTAAAAAAAATAAAAGTGTACTTTTTTTCAAAGACCTGTTTTAGGTTATTTTTATACATTTTAAGTATAAAAATCATGTTGCACTTTGCAAAATTGCACTTTTTTGAGTTAAATTATTTGTATAATATGCCTAAATGTTTTAAAGGTGCTTTCTACCTGTTTTAGGTGATTTAGATTTTTATACATTTTCAGTAAAATGTCTCTTTACTTGACAGCAATGAATAAAACAATGTTGGGCTTCACTGTTGAAACATTTGTATTACTATGCAATCTTTTCTTTACATTTCATCAACCTTGACCACATGTATTGTTCATTACAGATGTGGAAGTTGTGAAAATCATTGTTAACCATTAATGAATGCATTACAAAAGATTTATTAGACTTAATAAGGCATTGTTCTCGCTTTAGATCCAGTACCTGCAAAAAGCATAGTTAACTGTTAACAAGTGCATAGTTAACTGATAATAAGGGCATAATAATGCACAATAAAAATATTTATCAGCCTTAATAAGACATTGTTCTCGCTTTAGATCCAGTACCTGCAAAAAGCATAGTTAACTGTTAACAAATGCATAGTTAACTGATAATAAGGGCATAATAATGCACAATAAAAGATTTATCAGCATTAATAAGACATTGTTCTCGCTTTAGATCCAGTACCTGCAAAAAGCATAGTTAACTGTTAACAAGTGCATAGTTAATTTATAATAGATGAGCAATAAAGTATATATTAATGTTAATAAATCAAACAAAAAAGATTAATAAAGGCATGAAAAAGACATCATGGTTGGGCTACACTCAATGTGTTTGTAATGTTATTATGAACAATTATAAGATACTCATGAAGATTTTATTAATGTTCTTAAGCATCAACAAACAGTTAACAAGTTTCTTATAAGTTATTATAAATCTCTTATAGTCTGCTATTAACTATATTATAATGAGACTATTAATACTTGTAAGCACTTATAAGAGCCTTATTACCTATTAACTAACGCTTATTACACATACCTTAGGATTAATAAAGGCATAACAAAGACATAATGATTGGGCTAGTTGAGTCAATATATGTGTTTGTAATGTTATTATGAACAATTATAAGATACTCATAAGGATCTTATTAATGTTCATAAGCATCAACAAACAGTTAACTAAGTTTATTATAAGTTATTATAAATCAATTATAGTCTGCTATTAACTATATTATTATGAGTCTATTAATACATATATAGTCTTATAAATGCATAATAATGTTAATAAGCATCTTGTAATCACTTATAAGAGCCTTATTACCTATTAACTAATGCTTATTACAAGGACCTTAATATAAAGCGTTACCGACTAATGCTAGAGTAGAGCAGAGTAGAGAGTAGAGGAATACTTTATTCATCCCTAGGAGGGAAAAAGCTGAAACATATAACTTGTAGTGTGAGATGAATGCCTTTTTAAAGGTAAAAAGCAGTAGAAATGCTAAAGGGAGAAGAAAACATTGAAATTCTGCATGTTTAAATGTAATGGTTAAATAGTTGAAATCTGTAGCTAACCTGACAGGAAGGACAACTGATGAACCAGCACTAACATAGCCGAAGCAATGGCTGAGAATATATTTAAAAGTAGAAGATGTGAGACTTTGTATGAAATGGCTGGAAATTACTTGAATTGTCAAAGAAGAGTTTGAAAAATTCCTGAATTAGGAAAAAAGTTCATGCCTACTGAAATACATTGTAAACTGACAGCAGAAGAACATTGTTGAAGAATATAGATCGAGCATTAGCTGAGGAGTAGAACATGTAAACAGCAGGTTTAATGGTGTGAAATGGTTGAGAAGAGCCAACAAAATTAACAGCAACGAGTCCATTAACTACAACAGGAGGATAGAGAGGTACATACAAAACAGTCAGACAACTGTAGGAAAAGTGTGTGTGTGTGTGTGTGTGTGTGTGAGAGAGTGAGGAAGATATACAAAAGTGTGTGTGTGTGTGTGTGTGTGTGTGTGTGTGTGTGTGTGTGTGTGTGTGTGTGTGTGTGTGTGTGTGTGTGTGTGTGTGTGTGTGTGTGAGTGAGGAAGATATACAAATAGTTCTGACCTGACAACTGTATGAAATGTGTGTGTGTTGGACGTGTGTGTCTGTTTGTGTATGGTTAGTGTGTGTCCATTTGTGTGTGTGTTTGTTGTGTGTGCACGTGTGTCTGTTTGTGTGTAATTGTGTAAATTGTGTATGTGTTTGGTAAGTGGTTGTATGTTTGTTGGGTGTGTGTGTGTGTGTGTGTGTGTTTGTGTGTGTGTGTGGTAGTTAGTGTGTGTCCATTTGTGTGTGTGTGTGTGTGTTGGATGTGTGTGTATGGTGAGTGTGTGTCCATTTGTGTGTGTGTGTGTGTCCATTTGTGTGTGTGTGTGTGTGTGTGTGTGTGTGTGTGCGTGCGTGCGTGTGTGTGTGTGTGTGTGTGTGTGTGTGTGTGTGTGTGTGTAGTAGTTAGTGTGTGTCCATTTGTGTGTGTGTGTTGGATGTGTATGCATGGTGAGTGTGTGTCCATTTGTGTGTGTGTGTGTGTGTGTGTGTGTTGGATGTGTGTGTATGGTGAGTGTGTGTCCATTTGTGTGTGTGTGTGTGTGTGGTAGTTAGTGTGTGTCCATTTGTGTGTGTGTGTGTGTGTGTGTGTGTGTGTGTGTGTGTGTGTGTGTGTGTATATGACCGACAGACAGTCAGACAGAGAGAATGTGTGTGCGTTGCCATGGTGACGTTGCCATGGTGAGGTTACCATGGTGAGGTTGCCATGTTGAGGTTACCGTGTAACTGGTGGCTGGTGGCTTTAAGGTATGGTGGCAGCTTTAACCATAGGCTTTAACTGCTCTGTGACACCCTCAAACAGATCTAATGTACGACAAATCTGTACTTAGTACGAGCAAAAGGTATACATTTTCCGAACCATAAGACCTTGCTGAACGCGTCCGTGTCACTTTGGTGTTTCTAGAGTAAAAATTGTTGATTGTGTCGCAGGTTGGAAACTTTGGGACGTTTAGAAAATCAGCGCCTACTTTTGAATGGGAGTCAATGAGAGGAGAGAGGGAACTGGCTGCACTCGGAGGCTCCCAGTTTAAATTGTGTTCGTCTCTCTGGTTTTTTGAGCACATGAAGAGATCAAGGATGAGCTTGTCTACAAGCATGCCCGAAATTATGTGTGTAGAGTGTAATCTGTGGCCGTGCTGACAGGATAGAGAGAAAAATGTGAGAGGATTTTTAGACCCTCTGTCACTCTACCAACTGCCAACGTCCGAACATTCCGTCCCATTGACTTTCATGTTAAATCTGAATTTTGTCAGAAATTTTAATGATTTTAAAACTATACATATATCTGAAACTGTTGAAGATATCAATAAGCTGAGATATAGCTGAATAGTTGAAAGGTTTGTGAACAGTTTAAAAGTTGAATGAAGTCTGTAGCTGAAAGTATGCTGAAGCTATTAGAGGCTGAATGAAGCAGAAGATTTGAAGAGTTTGAAGACTGTTTCAATGTATTCCTATGGGAAAAAAATTAGCAGAAAAAGTTAAATATTTTAAAAAGTATAAATAGTATGAAAGAGAAAAGTAATAGCATAAATGTCCTGAAAAAGCTGCACGTTTTGATATATGAATTGTTGAAATAGCACAAAGTATGAAGGACTAGTTAAACGCAGAAAAAGGGAAGAAGACTCAGAATAATAATAAGTTTAAAGAAACAAAATGGCCGAACAGAATAACAATACTGTGAATGCTTCCAGCATTCACACTAATAACTAGAAAATTTCCTCTCGGGAAATTTTGAATGGGCCACGGGAGCTACTGCGGGTTGTGCCATCTCTGTCAACATGGGAATCAAACCCACGATCTTAAGGTCAAGACAGAGCTGATCAGACAGACACATGATCATCTTTCTATAAGCACTGATATGGAGGAGCTGTAACCACATTAGGTTACCTGTGTGTGTGTGTGTGTGTGTGTGTGTGTGTGTGTGTGTGTGTGTGTGTGTGTGTGTGTGTGTGTGTGTGACTGTAATCACATGAAGCTGGCTCTAGAGTCTGTGTGTGTGTGTGTGACTGACTTGACACATAGTTAGTTAGTAGCTGCATCCTGTGTCAGTCTGATTTAGCTGTGTCTGTGTTTATAAACATTTAAACGAGCGCCAGGTGGATTGTTTATGAAGTTAACGAGCTCTGGCCTGAGGATCAAAGAGGTTACCACGGCGATAGGGGCCCCCGCAGGCTGAGACAGACAGAAACGTGGAGAAAAACAGCCATTTTCTGCCTCTAAACCGGCCTCACAATTAGGCTTAGCATGACAAAACGGTAACTCCTATCAGAACAAAACACAGATCAACGTTGCTCTAAGGACTTACTGAAAATTTCGGTACGATTTGGTGTTTCTACAGTAAATATTTTGGCGACGCTGGCAGTTTTAAAACATCAGGCCGTTCTGCTCCTCTCAGAAAATATTTGTATTGGACTCAATGAGGAGCAGGGACAGACGTGGCCGCACTCAGAGGCTGATTCTGTAAGTTCTGTAAGTCTCTCTGATATTTTGAGCACATGACATGAGAGATAACAAGTTTGTCTTACAAATTCTGAAAAAATTATGTCTGTAGAGTGTAAATTGTGGCCGTGGTGGCAATTTATCCAGAAAAAATACAGAATGTTTCTTCACTCTCTCCCACTCTAACCGATGATGTCACGCACTCTGACACGAACATTCCATGCAATACACACCCATTATAAACTCATAATTTCTCCAAAAATGATCATGGTCATTGATCAGGGATTGATCAAAAACTATATGACCTATCAAAACGTGGAGTAATACGACAATACACAAGACTTGTGTCTACTGTTTAAAGTTTAAATGGAGTCTCTAGGTGAAAGTATGCCTGAGCAGTAGACTTTTGTTAAACTCCAATGATTGGTCTTTTTCGGTCTTTTTTTTTCGCCCGTCCCATTGACTTACATGCAAAATTTTGGCGCAGTTTTTCGCGACTACGTCGCGAAAAATTCGTAAACTGTTGAGAAAAGTAATAGCACAGCGATCCCGATCAGGACGCACGTTTTGATATATAATATGTCCTGCAACTCTTCGAGTTGCAGGACTAGTAGCACATCGAAAATCGGCCGGAAGTGGAAAAATAATAATAATAACTAGAAAATTTCCTCTCGGGAAATTTTGAATGGGCCACGGGAGCTACTGCGGGTTGTGCCATCTCTGTCAACATGGGAATCAAACCCACGATCTTAAGGTCAAGACAGAGCTGATCAGACAGACACATGATCATCTTTCTATAAGCACTGATATGGAGGAGCTGTAACCACATTAGGTTACCTGTGTGTGTGTGTGTGTGTGTGTGTGTGTGTGTGTGTGTGTGTGTGTGTGTGTGTGTGTGTGTGTGTGTGTGTGTGTGTGTGTGTGTGTGTGTAACTGTAATCACATGAAGCTGGCTCTAGAGTCTGTGTGTGTGTGTGTGTGACTGACTTGACACATAGTTAGTTAGTAGCTGCATCCTGTGTCAGTCTGATTTAGCTGTGTCTGTGTTTATAAACATTTAAACGAGCGCCAGGTGGATTGTTTATGAAGTTAACGAGCCCTGGCCTGAGGATCAAAGAGGTTACCACGGCGATAGGGGCCCCCGCAGGCTGAGACAGACAGAAACGTGGAGAAAAACAGCCATTTTCTGCCTCTAAACCGGCCTCACAATTAGGCTTAGCATGACAAAACGGTAACTCCTATCAGAACAAAACACAGATCAACGTTGCTCTAAGGACTTACTGAAAATTTCGGTACGATTTGGTGTTTCTACAGTAAATATTTTGGCGACGCTGGCAGTTTTAAAACATCAGGCCGTTCTGCTCCTCTCAGAAAATATTTGTATTGGACTCAATGAGGAGCAGGGACAGACGTGGCCGCACTCAGAGGCTGATTCTGTAAGTTCTGTAAGTCTCTCTGATATTTTGAGCACATGACATGAGAGATAACAAGTTTGTCTTACAAATTCTGAAAAAATTATGTCTGTAGAGTGTAAATTGTGGCCGTGCTCACAGTTTATCCAGAAAAAATACAGAATGTTTCTTCACTCTCTCCCACTCTAACCGATGATGTCACGCACTCTGACACGAACATTCTATGCAATACACACCCATTATAAACTCATAATTTCTCCAAAAATGATCATGGTCATTGATCAGGGATTGATCAAAAACTATATGACCTATCAAAACGTGGAGTAATGCGACAATACACAAGACTTGTGTCTACTGTTTAAAGTTTAAATGGAGTCTCTAGGTGAAAGTATGCCTGAGCAGTAGACTTTTGTTAAACTCCAATGATTGGTCTTTTTCGGTCTTTTTTTTTCGCCCGTCCCATTGACTTACATGCAAAATTTTTGCGCAGTTTTTCGCGACTTGCGTCGCGAAAAATTCGTACACTGTTGAGAAACGTAATAGCACACCGATCCCGATCAAGCCGCACGTTCTGATATATAATATGTCCTGCAACTCTTCGAGTTGCAGGACTAGTAGCGAACCGAAAGTCGGCCGGAAGTGGAAAAATAATAATAATAAAAACTAGGAAAAAATCCACACAATAACAGTAGTGCCCGGGCTTCGCCCGGGCACTGGTCCCTGCAGCTATTTCATAGCTGTTGGGACCAGTGCCCGGTGCGATTGCCCGTGGCCCTAATAAGAAAAAATCCACACAATAACAGTAGTGCCCGGGCTTCGCCCGGGCACTGGTCCCTGCAGCTATTTCATAGCTGTTGGGACCAGTGCCCGGTGCGATTGCCCGTGGCCCTAAAAACTAGAAAAAGATAGCATTTCCTGCAGAAAATGCGTGTGAATGCTGAAAGCAGCTGAACGCTGGTGCTGAAGCAATGCTGAATGAGCTGAAGAAATTGTTGAATCAATGCTAAATTAGTTGACGAAACTGCTAAAGCAATGTTGAAAAGACTAATGCTAGAGTAGAGTAGAGAGTAGATGAATACTTTATTCATCCCTAGGAGGGAAAAAGCTGAAACATATAACTTGTAGTGTGAGATGAATGCCTTTTTAAAGGTAAAAAGCAGTAGAAATGCTAAAGGGAGAAGAAAACATTGAAATTCTGCATGTTTAAATGTAATGGTTAAATAGTTGAAATCTGCAGCTAACCTGACAGGAAGGACAACTGATGAACCAGCACTAACATAGCTGAAGCAATGGCTGAGAATATATTTAAAAGTAGAAGATGTGAGACTTTGTATGAAATGGCTGGAAATTACTTGAATTGTCAAAGAAGAGTTTGAAAAATTCCTGAATTAGGAAAAAAGTTAATGCCTACTGAAATACATTGTAAACTGACAGCAGAAGAACATTGTTGAAGAATATAGATGGAGCATTAGCTGAGGAGTAGAACATGTAAACAGCGGGTTTAATGGTGTGAAATGGTTGAGAAGAGCCTCAGTAGTTTAGGATACGTGTAAAACAATGTGTTCAACATGACCAAAATGGGGAAATGTGTATTTTCAGTTTAAATAGCTAAAGAACAAAATTAACAGCAACGAGTCCATTAACTACAACAGGAAGATAGAGAGGTACATACAAAACAGTCAGACAACTGTAGGAAAAGTGTGTGTGTGTGTGTGTGTGTGTGTGTGTGTGTGTGTGTGTGTGTGTGTGTGTGTGTGTGTGTGTGTGTGTGTGTGTGTGTGTGTGTGTGAGAGAGTGAGGAAGATATACAACAGTGTGTGTGTGTGTGTGTGTGTGTGTGTGTGTGTGTGTGAGTGAGGAAGATATACAAAAAGTTCTGACCTGACAACTGTATGAAATGTGTGTGTGTTGGACGTGTGTGTCTGTTTGTGTATGGTTAGTGTGTGTCCATTTGTGTGTGTGTTTGTTGTGTGTGCATGTGTGTCTGTTTGTGTGTAATTGTGTAAATTGTGTATGTGTTTGGTAAGTGGTTGTATGTTTGTGTGTGTGTGTGTGTGTGTGTGTGTGTTTGTTTGTGTATGTGTGTGTGTGTTGGATGTCTGTGTATGGTGAGTGTGTGTCCATTTGTGTGTGTGTGTGTGTCCATTTGTGTGTGTGTGTTGGATGTGTGTGTATGGTGTGTGTGTGTGTGTGTGTGTGTGTGTGTGTGTGTGTGTGTCCATTTGTGTGTGTGTGTTGGATGTGTATGCATGGTGAGTGTGTGTCCATTTGTGTGTGTGTGTGTGTGTGTGTGTTGGATGTGTGTGTATGGTGAGTGTGTGTCCATTTGTGTGTGTGTGTGTGTTGGATGTGTGTGTGTGTGTGTCGTAGTTAGTGTGTGTCCATTTGTGTGTGTGTGTGTGTGTGTGTGTGACCGACAGACAGTCAAACAGAGAGAATGTGTGTGCGTTGCCATGGTGACGTTGCCATGGTGAGGTTACCATGGTGAGGTTGCCATGTTGAGGTTACCATGTAACTGTTGGCTGGTGGCTTTAAGGTATGGTGGCAGTTTTAACCATAGGCTTTAACTGCTCTGTGACACCCTCAAACAGATCTAATGTACGACAAATCTGTACTTAGTACGAGCAAAAGGTTTACATTTTCCGAACCATAAGACCTTGCTGAACGCGTCCATGTCACTTTGGTGTTTCTAGAGTAAAAATTGTTGATTGTGTCGCAGGTTGGAAACTTTGGGACGTTTAGAAAATCAGCGACTACTTTTGAATGGGAGTCAATGAGAGGAGAGAGGGAAATGGCTGCACTCGGAGGCTCCCAGTTTAAATTGTGTTTGTCTCTCTGGTTTTTTGAGCACATGAAGAGATCGAGGATGAGCTTGTCTACAAGCATGCCCGAAATTATGTGTGTAGAGTGTAATCTGTGGCCGTGCTGGCAGGATAGAGAGAAAAATGTGAGAGGATTTTTAGACCCTCTGTCACTCTACCAACTGCCAACGTCCGAACATTCCGTCCCATTGACTTTCATGTTAAATCTGAATTTTGTCAGAAATTTTAATGATTTTAAAACTATACATATATCTGAAACTGTTGAAGATATCAATAAGCTGAGATATAGCTGAATAGTTGAAAGGTTTGTGAACAGTTTAAAAGTTGAATGAAGTCTGTAGCTGAAAGTATGCTGAAGCTATTAGAGGCTGAATGAAGCAGAAGATTTGAAGAGTTTGACGACTGTTTCAATGTATTCCTATGGGAAAAAAATTGCAGAAAAAGTTAAATATTTTAAAAAGTATAAATAGTATGAAAGAGAAAAATAATAGCATAAATGTCCTGAAAAAGCTGCACGTTTTGATATATGAATTGTTGAAATAGCACAAAGTATGAAGAAGTAGTTAAACACAGAAAAAGGGAAGAAGACTCAGAATAATAATAATAACTAGAAAAAGATAGCATTTCCTGCAGAAAATGCGTGTGAATGCTGAAAGCAGCTGAACGCTGTTGCTGAAGCAATGCTGAATGAGCTGAAGAAATTGTTGAATCAATGCTAAATTAGTTGACGAAACTGCTAAAGCAATGTTGAAAAGACTAATGCTAGAGTAGAGTAGAGTAGAGAGTAGAGGAATACTTTATTCATCCCTAGGAGGGAAAAAGCTGAAACATATAACTTGTAGTGTGAGATGAATGCCTTTTTAAAGGTAAAAAGCAGTAGAAATGCTAAAGGGAGAAGAAAACATTGAAATTCTGCATGTTTAAATGTAATGGTTAAATAGTTGAAATCTGTAGCTAACCTGACAGGAAGGACAACTGATGAACCAGCACTAACATAGCCGAAGCAATGGCTGAGAATATATTTAAAAGTAGAAGATGTGAGACTTTGTATGAAATGGCTGGAAATTACTTGAATTGTCAAAGAAGAGTTTGAAAAATTCCTGAATTAGGAAAAAAGTTAATGCCTACTGAAATACATTGTAAACTGACAGCAGAAGAACATTGTTGAAGAATATAGATCATTAGCATTAGCTGAGGAGTAGAACATGTAAACAGCGGGTTTAATGGTGTGAAATGGTTGAGAAGAGCCTCAGTAGTTTAGGATACGTGTAAAACAATGTGTTCAACATGACCAAAATGGGGAAATGTGTATTTTCAGTTTAAATAGCTAAAGAACAAAATTAACAGCAACGAGTCCATTAACTACAACAGGAAGATAGAGAGGTACACAAAACAGTCAGACAACTGTAGGAAAAGTGTGTGTGTGTGTGTGTGTGTGTGTGTGTGTGTGTGTGTGTGGTGTGTGTGTGTGTGTGTGTGTGTGTGTGTGTGTGTGTGTGTGTGTGTGTGTGTGTGGTGTGTGTGTGTGTGTGTGTGTGTGTGTGTTAGTGTGTGTGTGTGTGTGTGAGGAAGATATACATAAAGTTCTGACCTGACAACTGTATGAAATGTGTGTGTGTTGGACGTGTGTGTCTGTTTGTGTATGGTTAGTGTGTGTCCATTTGTGTGTGTGTTTGTTGTGTGTGCATGTTTGTCTGTTTGTGTGTAATTGTGTAAATTGTGTATGTGTTTGGTAAGTGGTTGTATGTTTGTTGGGTGTGTGTGTGTGTGTGTGTGTGTGTGTGTGTGTGTGTGTGTGTGTGTGTGTGTGTGTGTTTGTGTGTGTGTGGTAGTTAGTGTGTGTCCATTTGTGTGTGTGTGTGTGTTGGATGTGTGTGTATGGTGAGTGTGTGTCCATTTGTGTGTGTGTGTCCATTTGTGTGTGTGCGTGTGTGTGTATGGTGTGTGTGTGTAGTAGTAGTTAGTGTGTGTCCATTTGTGTGTGTGTGTTGGATGTGTGTGTATGGTGAGTGTGTGTCCATTTGTGTGTGTGTGTGTGTGTGTGTGTGTCCATTTGTGTGTGTGTGTGTGGTAGTTAGTGTGTGTCCATTTGTGTGTGTGTGTGTGTGTGTGTATGACCGACAGACAGTCAGACAGAGAGAATGTGTGTGCGTTGCCATGGTGACGTTGCCATGGTGAGGTTACCATGGTGAGGTTGCCATGTTGAGGTTACCATGTAACTGTTGGCTGGTGGCTTTAAGGCATGGTGGCAGCTTTAACCATAGGCTTTAACTGCTCTGTGACACCCTCAAACAGATCTAATGTACGACAAATCTGTACTTAGTACGAGCAAAAGGTTTACATTTTCCGAACCATAAGACCTTGCTGAACGCGTCCGTGTCACTTTGGTGTTTCTAGAGTAAAAATTGTTGATTGTGTCGCAGGTTGGAAACTTTGGGACGTTTAGAAAATCAGCGCCTACTTTTGAATGGGAGTCAATGAGAGGAGAGAGGGAAATGGCTGCACTCAGAGGCTCCCAGTTTAAATTGTGTTCGTCTCTCTGGTTTTTTGAGCACATGAAGAGATCAAGGATGAGCTTGTCTACAAGCATGCCCGAAATTATGTGTGTAGAGTGTAATCTGTGGCCGTGCTGACAGGATAGAGAGAAAAATGTGAGAGGATTTTTAGACCCTCTGTCACTCTACCAACTGCCAACGTCCGAACATTCCGTCCCATTGACTTTCATGTTAAATCTGAATTTTGTCAGAAATTTTAATGATTTTAAAACTATACATATATCTGAAACTGTTGAAGATATCAATAAGCTGAGATATAGCTGAATAGTTGAAAGGTTTGTGAACAGTTTAAAAGTTGAATGAAGTCTGTAGCTGAAAGTATGCTGAAGCTATTAGAGGCTGAATGAAGCAGAAGATTTGAAGAGTTTGAAGACTGTTTCAATGTATTTCCTATGAGAGAAAAATTGCACAAAAAGTTAAATATTTTAAAAAGTATAAATAGTATGAAAGAGAAAAATAATAGCCTTAATGTCCTGAATAAGCTGCACGTTTTGATATATGAATTGTTGAAATAGCACAAAGTATGAAGAAGTAGTTAAACACAGAAAAAGGGAAGAAGACTCAGAATAATAATAATAATAATAATAAGTTTAAAGAAACAAAATGGCCGAACAGAATAACAATACTGTGAATGCTTCCAGCATTCACACTAACTAGAAAATTTCCTCTCGGGAAATTTTGAATGGGCCACGGGAGCTACTGCGGGTTGTGCCATCTCTGTCAACATGGGAATCAAACCCACGATCTTAAGGTCAAGACAGAGCTGATCAGACAGACACATGATCATCTTTCTATAAGCACTGATATGGAGGAGCTGTAATCACATTAGGTTAACTGTGTGTGTGTGTGTGTGTGACTGTAATCACATGAAGCTGGCTCTAGAGTCTGTGTGTGTGTGTGACTGACTTGTCACATAGTTAGTTAGTAGCTGCATCCTGTGTCAGTCTGATTCAGCTGTGTCTGTGTTTATAAACATTTAAACGAGCGCCAGGTGGATTGTTTATGAAGTTAACGAGCTCTGGCCTGAGGATCAAAGAGGTTACCACGGCGATAGGGGCCCCCGCAGGCTGAGGCAGACAGAAACGTGGAGAAAAAGAGCCATTTTCTGCCTCTAAACCGGTCTCACAATTAGGCTCAGCATGACAAAACGGTAACTCCTATCAGAACAAAACACAGATCAACGTTGCTCTAAGGACTTACTGAAAATTTCGGTACGATTTGGTGTTTCTACAGTAAATATTTTGGCGACGCTGGCAGTTTTAAAACATTAGGCCGTTCTGCTCCTCTCAGAAAATATTTGTATTGGACTCAATGAGGAGCAGGGACAGACGTGGCCGCACTCAGAGGCTGATTCTGTAAGTTCTGTAAGTCTCTCTGATATTTTGAGCACATGACATGAGAGATAACAAGTTTGTCTTACAAATTCTGAAAAAATTATGTCTGTAGAGTGTAAATTGTGGCCGTGCTCACAGTTTATCCAGAAAAAATACAGAATGTTTCTTCACTCTCTCCCACTCTAACTGATGATGTCACGCACTCTGACACGAACATTCTATGCAATACACACCCATTATAAACTCATAATTTCTCCAAAAATGATCATGGTCATTGATCAGGGATTGATCAAAAACTATATGACCTATCAAAACGTGGAGTAATACGACAATACACAAGACTTGTGTCTACTGTTTAAAGTTTAAATGGAGTCTCTAGGTGAAAGTATGCCTGAGCAGTAGACTTTTGTTAAACTCCAATGATTGGTCTTTTTCGCTCTTTTTTTCCCGCCCGTCCCATTGACTTACATGCAAAAATTTTGCGCAGTAAATCGCGACTTACGTCGCGAATAATTCGTACACTGTTGAGAAAAGTAATAGCACACCGATCCCGATCAGGACGCACATTTTGATATATAATTTGTCCTGCAACTCTTCGAGTTGCAGGACTAGTAGCGAACCGAAAGTTGGCCGGAAGTGGAAAAATAATAAGAAAAAATCCACACAATAACAGTAGTGCCCGGGCTTCGCCCGGGCACTGGTCCCTGCAGCTATTTCATAGCTGTTGGGACCAGTGCCCGGTGCGATTGCCCGTGGCCCTAACTAGAAAATTTCCTCTCGGGAAATTTTGAATGGGCCACGGGAGCTACTGCGGGTTGTGCCATCTCTGTCAACATGGGAATCAAACCCACGATCTTAAGGTCAAGACAGAGCTGATCAGACAGACACATGATCATCTTTCTATAAGCACTGATATGGAGGAGCTGTAACCACATTAGGTTACCTGTGTGTGTGTGTGTGTGTGTGTGTGTGTGTGTGTGTGTGTGTGACTGTAATCACATGAAGCTGGCTCTAGAGTCTGTGTGTGACTGACTTGACACATAGTTAGTTAATAGCTGCATCCTGTGTCAGTCTGATTTAGCTGTGTCTGTGTTTATAAACATTTAAACGAGCGCCAGGTGGATTGTTTATGAAGTTAACGAGCTCTGGCCTGAGGATCAAAGAGGTTACCACGGCGATAGGGGCCCCCGCAGGCTGAGGCAGACAGAAACGTGGAGAAAAACAGCCATTTTCTGCCTCTAAACCGGCCTCACAATTAGGCTTAGCATGACAAAACGGTAACTCCTATCAGAACAAAACACAGATCAACGTTGCTCTAAGGACTTACTGAAAATTTCGGTACGATTTGGTGTTTCTACAGTAAATATTTTGGCGACGCTGGCAGTTTTAAAACATCAGGCCGTTCTGCTCCTCTCAGAAAATATTTGTATTGGACTCAATGAGGAGCAGAGACAGACGTGGCCGCACTCAGAGGCTGATTCTGTAAGTTCTGTAAGTCTCTCTGATATTTTGAGCACATGACATGAGAGATAACAAGTTTGTCTTACAAATTCTGAAAAAATTATGTCTGTAGAGTGTAAATTGTGGCCGTGCTCACAGTTTATCCAGAAAAAATACAGAATGTTTCTTCACTCTCTCCCACTCTAACCGATGATGTCACGCACTCTGACACGAACATTCTATGCAATACACACCCATTATAAACTCATAATTTCTCCAAAAATGATCATGGTCATTGATCAGGGATTGATCAAAAAACTATATGACCTATCAAAACGTGGAGTAATGCGACAATACACAAGACTTGTGTCTACTGTTTAAAGTTTAAATGGAGTCTCTAGGTGAAAGTATGCCTGAGCAGTAGACGTTTGTTAAACTCCAATGATTGGTCTTTTTCGCTCTTTTTTTTTCGCCCGTCCCATTGACTTACATGCAAAAATTTTGCGCAGTTTTTCGCGACTTGCGTCGCGAAAAATTTGTACACTGTTGAGAAACGTAATAGCACACCGATCCCGATCAAGCCGCACGTTCTGATATATAATATGTCCTGCAACTCTTCGAGTTGCAGGACTAGTAGCGAACCGAAAGTCGGCCGGAAGTGGAAAAATAATAATAACTAGAAAAAGATAGCATTTCCTGCAGAAAATGCGTGTGAATGCTGAAAGCAGCTGAACGCTGTTGCTGAAGCAATGCTGAATGAGCTGAAGAAATTGTTGAATCAATGCTAAATTAGTTGACGAAACTGCTAAAGCAATGTTGAAAAGACTAATGGGTAACGCTTTATATTAAGGTCCTTGTAATAAGCATTAGTTAATAGGTAATAAGGCCCTTATAAGTGATTACAAGATGCTTATTAACATTATTATGCATTTATAAGACTATATATGCATTAATAGACTCATTATAATATAGTTAATAGCAGACTATAAGAGATTTATAATAACTTATAATAAACTTAGTTAACTGTTTGTTGATGCTTATGAACATTAATAAAATCCTTATGAGTATCTTATAATTGTTCATAATAACATTACAAACACATATATTGACTCAACTAGCCCAATCATTATGTCTTTATTAATCTTAAGGTCTGTGTAATAAGCGTTAGTTAATAGGTAATAAGGCTCTTATAAGTGCTAACAAGTATTAATAGTCTCATTATAATATAGTTAATAGCAGACTATATGAGATTTATAATAACTTATAAGAAACTTGTTAACTGTTGATGCTTAAGAACATTAATAAAATCTTCATGAGTATCAATCTAACCCAACCATGATGTCTTTGTCATGCCTTTATTAATCTTTTTTTTTGTTTGATACTTTATTGCTCATCTACGTATTATAAGTTTACTTGTTTACAGTAAACTGTGCTTTTTGCAGGTACTGGATCTAAAGCGAGAACAATGTCTTATTAAGGCTGATAAATCTTTTATTATGCATTTGATTTTGGTTTTCAGAAAGGTGCGTCGGAGGAGAAGAGCAGACTTGTAGAGTTTCTTCTCACTTGAAACATTTTACCCTTTCGCTTTTATTTTGAAGGCAAACAGCAAAACCGGAAGTTCCGGTTTAAGCTAGCAGCTGATAGCTTAACACATGCCCATGTGTAAAATGGAGGTAGTTGCCCAACATTTTTGCCCCCGAGTAGAATTCAAACCCATTCTGGGCCTCGAAAAGAAGCAGCTGACAAGAGGAAGCGTTGTGAGACGGAGGATGACTCTTCTGGTAAGTTTAACTGCTGCTAACTAGTTAGTACAAACTCAAACATGCATAGCTAACGTTAGCCGAAGCTAGTGTAGACCTAGCCGCCTCAAGACTGTTGCTGCCCTATAGTCAGGTACAAATATGACTTGACCCTAAACAAATTCTAACAAAAGGTTTCTCAGTTGTTTTTTATAGTATTAGATGTCCTTAATAACATACTAAAAGTTTACCAAAATTTGGCCACTAGAGAGGTGTTATTTTCAAGATGGCGTCCAAGATGGATAGGAAGCCTGAGGAGACACCACAGGTGAATAGGGTAAAATTTTTAACTAACAGATATCACCATGAAACGTCCCAAGTTTATCACTTACATTAAGACAAATATTTTTTGTATTACAAGTTTTGTCAAATTGTATGTTTAAATATGTAAATTAGGCAATATCTCATTAAATATGCACTAATTTGCATATCCGAAATCTGAACAATGGATAAAAGCCACTTTCAAAATTCTTGTTTTATTTTGTTGACATACTAGAGTCAGAAGTTTTTACAGAGGGGATATTGGATATCTCTCTTTATCACTCTGTAAATGAGAAAATACTGTCACCAGCCCTAAAAATTCAAGTTGGTCGTGTTTTTAGGAGTAAAATGTTGTATAAATCAGGCTATGAATGATATATCAACAATCCCCTCTGTAAAAACCTTCAGAATATAGAAAGGGATCAAACTGGAAGGTTTGGTGTCTGTAAGTGCTGCTGAAGTGGAGATTTCGGGCTCTTATACAACATTTTACTCCTAAAAACACGACGATATTTGAATTTTTAGGGCTATAGTATTTTCTCATTTACAGAGTGATAAAGAGAGATATCCAATATCCCCTCTGTAAAAACTTCTGACTCTAGTATGTCAACAAAATAAAACAAGAACTTTGAAAGTGGCTTTCATCCATTGTTCAGATTTCGGATATGCAAATTAGCGCATATTTAATGAGATATTGCCTAATTTACATATTTAAACATACAATTTGACAAAACTTGTAATACAAAAAATATTTGTCTTAATGTAAGTGATAAACTTGGGAAGTTTCATGATGATATCTGTTAGTTAAAAATTTTACCCTATTCACCTGTGGTGTCTCCTCAGGCTTCCTATCCATCTTGGACGCCATCTTGAAAATAACACCTTTCTAGTGGTCAAATTTTGGTAAACTTTTAGTATGTTATTAAGGACATCTAATACTATAAAAAACAGCTGAGAAACCTTTTGTTAGAATTTTTTTAGGGTTAGGTGTTTTTTTTTCATATATGTACCCGCCTACTACGGAAGCGCTTCTCTGTGTATCAGTGAGAACGTTTTTATATTAAAATGTAGTTTATTTTGTCTCCAGCTAGGCTTATATACATACAATGTACATTGTCGAAATATATAACTTCTCTCTTTCGTTGTGCACCGTCTGATATGTTCTTGACACTTTTCTGTACATGATAGCCTACTTACTGCTGTGTACATTCAGCACAGTCATTTGAGTTTGAGTTTGAGTTTAATGAAATGTGCTACATTAAGACTCTATTTAAAATGCTTGAAAATTAAACTGTAAAGTGTTATTGCAGGATATATCGAGACTTTTATTTTTTATGTTTTTACATTAAAAAAAATGTCATTATGAAAACTCAGATGTAAATTTCCTCTATCCTCATTCTCTCCCGACCCCTCCTCAGACTCCTCAAGCTCCTCAACCTCAGATGATGGCAAGAAGAAGAGGAAGAGGGAATTGCTTTTGATGCAAACAAGAGTGCAAAAGAGCAGCTGCGTTAAATGTTCAATGGAATTAAAAATTAAAAAAAATAAAAGTGTACTTTTTTTCAAAGACCTGTTTTAGGTTATTTTTATACATTTTAAGTATAAAAATCATGTTGCACTTTGCAAAATTGCACTTTTTTGAGTTAAATTATTTGTATAATATGCCTAAATGTTTTAAAGGTGCTTTCTACCTGTTTTAGGTGATTTAGATTTTTATACATTTTCAGTAAAATGTCTCTTTACTTGACAGCAATGAATAAAACAATGTTGGGCTTCACTGTTGAAACATTTGTATTACTATGCAATCTTTTCTTTACATTTCATCAACCTTGACCACATGTATTGTTCATTACAGATGTGGAAGTTGTGAAAATCATTGTTAACCATTAATGAATGCATTACAAAAGATTTATTAGACTTAATAAGGCATTGTTCTCGCTTTAGATCCAGTACCTGCAAAAAGCATAGTTAACTGTTAACAAGTGCATAGTTAACTGATAATAAGGGCATAATAATGCACAATAAAAATATTTATCAGCCTTAATAAGACATTGTTCTCGCTTTAGATCCAGTACCTGCAAAAAGCATAGTTAACTGTTAACAAATGCATAGTTAACTGATAATAAGGGCATAATAATGCACAATAAAAGATTTATCAGCATTAATAAGACATTGTTCTCGCTTTAGATCCAGTACCTGCAAAAAGCATAGTTAACTGTTAACAAGTGCATAGTTAATTTATAATAGATGAGCAATAAAGTATATATTAATGTTAATAAATCAAACAAAAAAGATTAATAAAGGCATGAAAAAGACATCATGGTTGGGCTACACTCAATGTGTTTGTAATGTTATTATGAACAATTATAAGATACTCATGAAGATTTTATTAATGTTCTTAAGCATCAACAAACAGTTAACAAGTTTCTTATAAGTTATTATAAATCTCTTATAGTCTGCTATTAACTATATTATAATGAGACTATTAATACTTGTAAGCACTTATAAGAGCCTTATTACCTATTAACTAACGCTTATTACACATACCTTAGGATTAATAAAGGCATAACAAAGACATAATGATTGGGCTAGTTGAGTCAATATATGTGTTTGTAATGTTATTATGAACAATTATAAGATACTCATAAGGATCTTATTAATGTTCATAAGCATCAACAAACAGTTAACTAAGTTTATTATAAGTTATTATAAATCAATTATAGTCTGCTATTAACTATATTATTATGAGTCTATTAATACATATATAGTCTTATAAATGCATAATAATGTTAATAAGCATCTTGTAATCACTTATAAGAGCCTTATTACCTATTAACTAATGCTTATTACAAGGACCTTAATATAAAGCGTTACCGACTAATGCTAGAGTAGAGCAGAGTAGAGAGTAGAGGAATACTTTATTCATCCCTAGGAGGGAAAAAGCTGAAACATATAACTTGTAGTGTGAGATGAATGCCTTTTTAAAGGTAAAAAGCAGTAGAAATGCTAAAGGGAGAAGAAAACATTGAAATTCTGCATGTTTAAATGTAATGGTTAAATAGTTGAAATCTGTAGCTAACCTGACAGGAAGGACAACTGATGAACCAGCACTAACATAGCCGAAGCAATGGCTGAGAATATATTTAAAAGTAGAAGATGTGAGACTTTGTATGAAATGGCTGGAAATTACTTGAATTGTCAAAGAAGAGTTTGAAAAATTCCTGAATTAGGAAAAAAGTTCATGCCTACTGAAATACATTGTAAACTGACAGCAGAAGAACATTGTTGAAGAATATAGATCGAGCATTAGCTGAGGAGTAGAACATGTAAACAGCAGGTTTAATGGTGTGAAATGGTTGAGAAGAGCCAACAAAATTAACAGCAACGAGTCCATTAACTACAACAGGAGGATAGAGAGGTACATACAAAACAGTCAGACAACTGTAGGAAAAGTGTGTGTGTGTGTGTGTGTGTGTGTGAGAGAGTGAGGAAGATATACAAAAGTGTGTGTGTGTGTGTGTGTGTGTGTGTGTGTGTGTGTGTGTGTGTGTGTGTGTGTGTGTGTGTGTGTGTGAGTGAGGAAGATATACAAATAGTTCTGACCTGACAACTGTATGAAATGTGTGTGTGTTGGACGTGTGTGTCTGTTTGTGTATGGTTAGTGTGTGTCCATTTGTGTGTGTGTTTGTTGTGTGTGCACGTGTGTCTGTTTGTGTGTAATTGTGTAAATTGTGTATGTGTTTGGTAAGTGGTTGTATGTTTGTTGGGTGTGTGTGTGTGTGTGTGTGTGTTTGTGTGTGTGTGTGGTAGTTAGTGTGTGTCCATTTGTGTGTGTGTGTGTGTGTTGGATGTGTGTGTATGGTGAGTGTGTGTCCATTTGTGTGTGTGTGTGTGTCCATTTGTGTGTGTGTGTGTGTGTGTGTGTGTGTGTGTGCGTGCGTGCGTGTGTGTGTGTGTGTGTGTGTGTGTGTGTGTGTGTGTGTGTAGTAGTTAGTGTGTGTCCATTTGTGTGTGTGTGTTGGATGTGTATGCATGGTGAGTGTGTGTCCATTTGTGTGTGTGTGTGTGTGTGTGTGTGTTGGATGTGTGTGTATGGTGAGTGTGTGTCCATTTGTGTGTGTGTGTGTGTGTGGTAGTTAGTGTGTGTCCATTTGTGTGTGTGTGTGTGTGTGTGTGTGTGTGTGTGTGTGTGTGTGTGTGTGTGTATATGACCGACAGACAGTCAGACAGAGAGAATGTGTGTGCGTTGCCATGGTGACGTTGCCATGGTGAGGTTACCATGGTGAGGTTGCCATGTTGAGGTTACCGTGTAACTGGTGGCTGGTGGCTTTAAGGTATGGTGGCAGCTTTAACCATAGGCTTTAACTGCTCTGTGACACCCTCAAACAGATCTAATGTACGACAAATCTGTACTTAGTACGAGCAAAAGGTATACATTTTCCGAACCATAAGACCTTGCTGAACGCGTCCGTGTCACTTTGGTGTTTCTAGAGTAAAAATTGTTGATTGTGTCGCAGGTTGGAAACTTTGGGACGTTTAGAAAATCAGCGCCTACTTTTGAATGGGAGTCAATGAGAGGAGAGAGGGAACTGGCTGCACTCGGAGGCTCCCAGTTTAAATTGTGTTCGTCTCTCTGGTTTTTTGAGCACATGAAGAGATCAAGGATGAGCTTGTCTACAAGCATGCCCGAAATTATGTGTGTAGAGTGTAATCTGTGGCCGTGCTGACAGGATAGAGAGAAAAATGTGAGAGGATTTTTAGACCCTCTGTCACTCTACCAACTGCCAACGTCCGAACATTCCGTCCCATTGACTTTCATGTTAAATCTGAATTTTGTCAGAAATTTTAATGATTTTAAAACTATACATATATCTGAAACTGTTGAAGATATCAATAAGCTGAGATATAGCTGAATAGTTGAAAGGTTTGTGAACAGTTTAAAAGTTGAATGAAGTCTGTAGCTGAAAGTATGCTGAAGCTATTAGAGGCTGAATGAAGCAGAAGATTTGAAGAGTTTGAAGACTGTTTCAATGTATTCCTATGGGAAAAAAATTAGCAGAAAAAGTTAAATATTTTAAAAAGTATAAATAGTATGAAAGAGAAAAGTAATAGCATAAATGTCCTGAAAAAGCTGCACGTTTTGATATATGAATTGTTGAAATAGCACAAAGTATGAAGGACTAGTTAAACGCAGAAAAAGGGAAGAAGACTCAGAATAATAATAAGTTTAAAGAAACAAAATGGCCGAACAGAATAACAATACTGTGAATGCTTCCAGCATTCACACTAATAATAATAAGTTTAAAGAAACAAAATGGCCGAACAGAATAACAATACTGTGAATGCTTCCAGCATTCACACTAACTAGAAAATTTCCTCTCGGGAAATTTTGAATGGGCCACGGGAGCTACTGCGGGTTGTGCCATCTCTGTCAACATGGGAATCAAACCCACGATCTTAAGGTCAAGACAGAGCTGATCAGACAGACACATGATCATCTTTCTATAAGCACTGATATGGAGGAGCTGTAACCACATTAGGTTAACTGTGTGTGTGTGTGTGTGTGTGTGTGTGTGTGTGTGTGTGTGTGTGACTGTAATCACATGAAGCTGGCTCTAGAGTCTGTGTGTGTGTGTGTGACTGACTTGTCACATAGTTAGTTAGTAGCTGCATCCTGTGTCAGTCTGATTTAGCTGTGTCTGTGTTTATAAACATTTAAACGAGCGCCAGGTGGATTGTTTATGAAGTTAACGAGCTCTGGCCTGAGGATCAAAGAGGTTACCACGGCGATAGGGGCCCCCGCAGGCTGAGACAGACAGAAACGTGGAGAAAAACAGCCATTTTCTGCCTCTAAACCGGCCTCACAATTAGGCTTAGCATGACAAAACGGTAACTCCTATCAGAACAAAACACAGATCAACGTTGCTCTAAGGACTTACTGAAAATTTCGGTACGATTTGGTGTTTCTACAGTAAATATTTTGGCGACGCTGGCAGTTTTAAAACATCAGGCCGTTCTGCTCCTCTCAGAAAATATTTGTATTGGAGTCAATGAGGAGCAGGGACAGACGTGGCCGCACTCAGAGGCTGATTCTGTAAGTTCTGTAAGTCTCTCTGATATTTTGAGCACATGACATGAGAGATAACAAGTTTGTCTTACAAATTCTGAAAAAATTATGTCTGTAGAGTGTAAATTGTGGCCGTGGTGGCAATTTATCCAGAAAAAATACAGAATGTTTCTTCACTCTCTCCCACTCTAACCGATGATGTCACGCACTCTGACACGAACATTCTGTCCAATACACACCCATTATAAACTCATAATTTCTCCAAAAATGATCATGGTCATTGATCAGGGATTGATCAAAAACTATATGACCTATCAAAACGTGGAGTAATACGACAATACACAAGACTTGTGTCTACTGTTTAAAGTTTAAATGGAGTCTCTAGGTGAAAGTATGCCTGAGCAGTAGACGTTTGTTAAACTCTAATGATTGGTCTTTTTCGGTCTTTTTTTTCCGCCCGTCCCATTGACTTACATGCAAAAATTTTGCGCAGTTTTTCGCGACTACGTCGCGAAAAATTCGTAAACTGTTGAGAAAAGTAATAGCACACCGATCCCGATCAAGCCGCACGTTTTGATATATAATATGTCCTGCAACTCTTCGAGTTGCAGGACTAGTAGCGAATCGAAAATAGTCCGGAAGAGGACGAAGAATAATAAGGAAGAAAAAATCCACACAATAACAGTAGTGCCCGGGCGAAGCCCGGGCACTGGTCCCTGCAGCTATTTCATAGCTGTTGGGACCAGTGCCCGGTGCGATTGCCCGCGGCCCTAACTAGGAAAAAATCCACACAATAACAGTAGTGCCCGGGCTTCGCCCGGGCACTGGTCCCTGCAGCTATTTCATAGCTGTTGGGACCAGTGCCCGGTGCGATTGCCCGTGGCCCTAACTAGAAAATTTCCTCTCGGGAAATTTTGAATGGGCCGCGGGGCTACTGCCGATTTTGCCATCTCTGTCAACATGGGAATCAAACCCACGATCTTAAGCGCAAGACAGAGCTGATCAGACAGACACATGATCATCTTTCTATAAGCACTGATATGGAGGAGCTGTAACCACATTAGGTTAACTGTGTGTGTGTGTGTGTGTGTGTGTGTGTGTGTGTGTGTGTGTGTGTGTGTGTGTGTGTGTGTGTGTGTGTGTGACACCAACAAGGTTTAACTTTAAAACCAGATTAAATCATGGTTTAAGTTTAAATTCTGTTGCACGTTAACTGTGTTTTAATCACATGAAGGTGTGTGTGTTTGTGTGTGTGTGTGTGTGTGTGTGTGTGTGTGTGTGTGTGTGTGACTGTAATCACATGAAGCTGGCTCTAGAGTCTGTGTGTGTGTGTAACTGTAATCACATGAAGCTGGCTCTAGAGTCTGTGTGTGTGTGTGTGTCTGTAATCACATGAAGCTGGCTCTAGAGTCTGTGTGTGTGTGTGTGTGACTGACTTGACACATAGTTAGTTAGTAGCTGCATCCTGTGTCAGTCTGATTTAGCTGTGTCTGTGTTTATAAACATTTAAACGAGCGCCAGGTGGATTGTTTATGAAGTTAACGAGCTCTGGCCTGAGGATCAAAGAGGTTACCACGGCGATAGGGGCCCCCGCAGGCTGAGACAGACAGAAACGTGGAGAAAAACAGCCATTTTCTGCCTCTAAACCGGCCTCACAATTAGGCTTAGCATGACAAAACGGTAACTCCTATCAGAACAAAACACAGATCAACGTTGCTCTAAGGACTTACTGAAAATTTCGGTACGATTTGGTGTTTCTACAGTAAATATTTTGGCGACGCTGGCAGTTTTTAAAACATCAGGCCGTTCTGCTCCTCTCAGAAAATATTTGTATTGGACTCAATGAGGAGCAGGGACAGACGTGGCCGCACTCAGAGGCTGATTCTGTCAATTCTGTAAGTCTCTCTGATATTTTGAGCACATGACATGAGAGATAACAAGTTTGTCTTACAAATTCTGAAAAGATTATGTCTGTAGAGTGTAAATTGTGGCCGTGCTCACAGTTTATCCAGAAAAAATACAGAATGTTTCTTCACTCTCTCCCACTCTAACCGATGATGTCACGCACTCTGACACGAACATTCTGTCCAATACACACCCATTATAAACTCATAATTTCTCCAAAAATGATCATGGTCATTGATCATGGATTGATCAAAAACTATATGACCTATCAAAACGTGGAGTAATACGACAATACACAAGACTTGTGTCTACTGTTTAAAGTTTAAATGGAGTCTCTAGGTGAAAGTATGCCTGAGCAGTAGACGTTTGTTAAACTCTAATGATTGGTCTTTTTCACTCTTTTTTTTCCGCCCGTCCCATTGACTTACATGCAAAATTTTTGCGCAGTTTTTCGCGACTACGTCGCGAAAAATTCGTAAACTGTTGAGAAAAGTAATAGCACACCGATCCCGATCAAGCCGCACGTTTTGATATATAATATGTCCTGCAACTCTTCGAGTTGCAGGACTAGTAGCGAATCGAAAATAGTCCGGAAGAGGACGAAGAATAATAAGGAAGAAAAAATCCACACAATAACAGTAGTGCCCGGGCTTCGCCCGGGCACTGGTCCCTGCAGCTATTTCATAGCTGTTGGGACCAGTGCCCGGGGCGATTGCCCGCGGCCCTAATAATAAGAAGAAAAAATCCACACAACAGTAGTGCCCGGGCACTGGTCCCTGCAGCTATTTCATAGCTGTTGGGACCAGTGCCCGGTGCGATTGCCCGCGGCCCTAATAAAAGATTTCTTGTTTATTTTCAGCAACCAAACGTGGAAGCCCTCATGGGAGCCAAAATCCTTCGTCAAGAAGCAGTAGTGTGTGTGTGTGTGTGTGCTTTTTTGTTTGTTCTGTTCTGTTCTGTTGTGTTCGTTTTGAGTGTTTTCTGCGTGTCTGACTTTATGAGGGTATGTTTGGGAGAGAGGGAGGGAAGGGGGATGGGCCTGTTTATTTTTGAATAAAAAAATCATTGACTTTGAGTTGACTTGAATTGTATTTTGTTAAAGAGCTTTCTAGCAGACATTAAACATCTTACCATGATCATAGTGTGCACATTATTAAATAGAAAGACATTAAACATCTTACCATGATCATAGTGTATAACCTCTATTATTAAATAGAAAGACATTAAACATCTTGCCATGATCATAGTGTATAACCTCTATTATTAAATAGAAAGACATTAAACATCTTACCATGATCATAGTGTATAACCTCTATTATTAAATAGAAAGACATTCATCTTGCCATGATCATAGTGTATAACCTCTATTATTAAATAGAAAGACATTAAACATCTTGCCATGATCATAGTACCTCTATTATTAAATAGAAAGACAATACACACAGTAATCTGTCATTTTATACTCGGTGTCACTTTTATACAAGTGTTGTCGTTGCGTCGGCGGCACATTAGATGGCGCTATTGTGATGGCGCCGAGGTATTGACGTCATAATTCCTATCGTATGATTAATAAATGAATGATGATTATATAGGATATATATATATAAAGTTTTACAACGTTTTTTCTTAACGAGCAGCAATAAACCGTGTCAGATAAAGATGCTTGGCTAAAAATTAACAACTTTTGTTTCCATGTCTGGCGGAAGCAAGCTGTCCGTCGGTCAAATCGGTCCGGGCTGCAAATTCTCGGAAAGCTAGCCTATATGACTACTATACTGTTGGTTAAATGGAGATCACATTACAGTTTTCATTGCTTATAAGGTCTGAATAGTGCAGCAGTTAAATACAGAACTCATCGCGGCCGATTGGCCTCAAAGAGCTCCGGAAACGAGTATCTAGTAGTACAAGGCGTCGCCGTTGTTATGGCAACGACTATGGGAAAAATAGAATAACAATCAGTCGGATAAAATATCGCTGGAGGACAAACAAAACCTAATTTTCATTCATTCAACATGTATTTGTAAAGTAAAACACACATTTCTCGCTAGAAATGTCCTCAAACAATGCCAAATATATCTTGAAATCACGTTTTATCAGCCAGAAAGCTCAATGAATAATGTTGAATATACACGTTTTCATATTTGAGATTCGCCGAATAAGTTACAAACAAAAGCTTATTTGCATTAATTCAACATAAATTTGGAAAGTAAAACACACATTTCTCGCTAAAAAAGTCATCAAAACCATGCCAAATATATCTTAAAATGTTGTTTTTCCAGCGAAAATACTACATAATATTACGTTGTACAGTGACATGTAGGAAACGTTGATAATGAACGCAGTTTGGCTCACGTTAAATGAATGGGCAACGAAACGTTGGGCTACAACGTATTTTCACTCGGAAACGTTCATCCTGGACTTTTCTGTAGTTTGCAGAATAGTCCATGGTGAACGTTTCCTGCTGGCGACTGGGTTGCACCAGCAGGGCATTACGGAGCACCGGGAGGCGTAGTCTACACTGTAAAAAATGTCCGTAGAAATTACGGTAAAAAACTGTCAAATAGCAACAGTAAAATACCGTAAAATCAAAAATAGTATATCACTGTAGTAAGTACATTGAATTACCGTAAATCAAGAAACAGTTGATAATTTTAAATTTTACGGTCTTACTAAGTAGAAAATACAGAATTTTACTGTGAATGTTATAAAAAGTTTGCTAAATTCACGGTAAAATACCGTAATGTCACAAGCATGTAATTACCCTAAAATTGACGGTATCATTCTGTCTGAATTACAGATTTTGCTGGTGTTTATGTTTAAATTTACAGTACACAACCATTAAATCATTCCATCATTTCTATAGAAAGTTGAATGTTAAAAAGTATGGTATATTTAAGCAATACATCAGGACAGGCCGTGGTATGTGCTTATTATATCACAGGAGCATTGTTTGGACCGACGCAAAGCACTTAATGCAATAGAAAACTATTATTATCAAAACACAGTGAATTAAAATAAGATTAACTTTATTGTCCCACAGGAAAACATAGGCCTATACAATCATTAGAGTTTATCATATAGAGTTTTATTGCAACATTGTTAACACATAGCCTACTTTTTAAATAATATGGAAGCCCAAGTCAGAATTATGGGATACTAAGTCAAAATTATGAGATACTAAGTCAAAATTATGAGATAGCCAAGTCATAAATGAGATACTAAGTCAAATATCTCATAACCGCGGAGTTAACGGACGTTCGAAATTTCTTCGCGCCCACAGGAGTCTCTTCCTTCTTCAGGTAAACACATTCACAGCTCATTGAGACTGTCCGATTAACGTTAGCTAGCCGCAGAGCCACATTAGCTCTTATTCGTTGACTTTCAAGCAGAGGAGTTCAGGTAGCTATATCTTAAAAGTTGCTGGACGTGTCGATATCTGCTTATGCTAGAAAAATGTTTAGCTGTAACTTCTGTAGCAAGTCGGTTAAGACCTTGAGGGGTTATGTGCTTCATTGCAAACTCCATAGAAATGAACCACGTTGTTTATTTAAGTGCACTGGAGCAGGTTGCAAGCAGACATTTTACAGATATGGAGCGTTTAAGGCGCATTTTTACCGGAAGCATAGTGTATCTGCTCCTACTCCCATTACTGTCGGGACGGCTGTTAACGTTAGTGATTTTAAATGCGCAATGGCGATGTGTGAGCGCCAGTGTCACGATACAAAAGATCTGATAGCTCACTTGAGGGAGCATATTGTGGAAGGACGTGCTGTGACATGTCCAGTCAGAGGATGCACAAATGTGTTCACGGTCAAAACCTCATTTACCGCGCACATGTCACGGAAACACAGAGATCTTACAGATATCAGTATCAGTGACTTATTCAGAGAGTCTGCTTCACAATCATCATCTGTTCAAGCTGAAACAGATAATTTTGGCGCTCAAGTGAATAAGACAAGTACAGGGACAGGTACAGATGAGGCTGATATGGATATATCAGAGGATTTCAGTGATCTTTTTCTCAGAAATGTCTCTTTATTCTACTTGAAATTGCAGGGTGAGTTTCTACTACCTGCTTTGACCATACAGAATATTGTTGAGGAGATACAAAACATACATGAGTTGGGTCAGACATATAGTTTGAGTAAACTTACGGCCCTGCTAAAAAATGACACATCATTATCAGATGAGGATATCACCAGAGTTTGTGAGTCTGTCAGGGGATCTGATCTGTTTTCTGCATGTCACAGAGGGCCAATGAGGACAGCATACTCAAGAACTCAGACTTTCAAAAAAAAGTTCAACTATGTGGAGCCAAAGAAAATGTTTTTAGGAAGAGATGACAACAGAACAGATAGGTTTGCCTACTATGTGCCTGTGAGAGAGACTTTGAAATGTCTGTTAGAGTCTGACCTGTGGCAGAAATCAGGGGAGCATTCAGCTGAGTCTCCCACAGATGTTCTAAGTGACATTAGTGATGGTCAGATATTCAAATCCAATGCGTTTTTTGCTCAGAATCCATCATGTCTCAAGCTAGTACTGTACCAAGATGCCTTTGAAGTCGTTAACCCTTTAGGTTCTGCAAAGACAAGACATAAGGTATTAGCTGTCTATGCATCTGTTGCTAACCTGCCACCTCATGTACGGTCAAACACAGACCACATGTTACTTGTTCTACTGTGTAGAGAGAAAGATTTCAAAGCATTTGGGCATGCTAAAGTGTTCTCTGAGTTACTAGCAGACTTGAAGGAGTTGGAGGAGAATGGGATTGTACTATCAGATGAAACGGTTAAAGGAACCTTGTATTGCATTGGTGGAGATAATTTGGGCTTGCATTGTATTGGTGGCTTTACTGAAAATTTCAGTCGCTCACAGTATTTTTGTAGGTACTGCCTAATAACCCGATCTCAATTTCAAGGTGACGATCCTAATCTGTGTGGACCAGAGCGCACCGCTGAGAATTACGACGCAGCTGTCGAGCGCCTCCAGACTGAAGACACCCCAGAAGTGGAAGGAGTAAAGCGCAAGTCAGTATTCAACAGTTTGAAATACTTTAATGTCTGTCAGCCAGGTTTGCCACCTTGCCTAGGTCATGACATCTTCGAAGGTGTTTTGTCATATGATGTAGCACTCTATCTTAAGTATTTCATCAAGAAAAAGGCATGGTTCACCTACTCCAATCTGAATCGGCGTATTAAACAGTTCAAATACCGCGCCTCTGATGCTTCAACAAAACCATGTGAAGTTAGCCCTCAAGCAGCTAAACTCTCAGGACAGGCCGTACAGAACTGGAATCTTCTAAGGCTGCTGCCTCTCATAATTGGTGACAGAGTGAAAGATACAGCAGATGATGTGTGGCAGTTGACTCTACAGCTGAAAGACATTGTGGACCTGATATGTGCTCAGAAAATCTCTGTGTCTCAGGTTGCATATCTAGATATTCTCATTCAAGAATATTTAGAGTCAAGAAAGGCTCTATTTCCAGAAAGCAATTTGAAACCCAAGCACCATTACTTACGTCATTACCCAGCGCTGATTCTGAAATTTGGTCCCTTAATCAGAGTCTGGACAATGCGCTTTGAAAGTAAGCACAGTTATTTCAAGAGATGTGCAAGAAATTTGAAGAATTTCAAAAACCTCTGCCTTACACTCTCTGAAAGACACCAGATTTTCCAGGCGTATCTTTCAGCAGGACCAATGGGTCAAGCTGTCTTACAAGTCAAAGATGGTTCTCCATTTTATTCAGCACTGTATAGTAAAGCCATTCAAGATGCAGTGAGACCATTTGACTTCACTGAGATCAACACAAAGGTCACATTAGAAATGCTGTATAAAGGAACATCATACAAGAAAGGACAATTCCTCGTCACAGGGAACATGGACTCTGTGGAGTTTGCTGAACTCATGCTTATTTTGATCAAAAATGACACTGTTCATCTTCTGGTCTCAGTGTACGAGGCTGAATTCATTCCTCAGTACCATATGTATTCTGTTAGGAAAAACAATGAAAAGATGCAGTGTGTGAACATCACTGACTTGATTGATTACTATCCATTGTCATCTTACATTAAGGATGGATGCCAAATAGTTCCATTTAAACACAGTGTGCTGTCACACTAATGGATGTATTGTAGGGATGCTCTGATCACGTTTTTTTTGTTTGCCGATTGTTAATGAGTAGAGCTGGACGATATGGCAAAACTTTTATCACTATAATCTTTTTCATATCAATCAATAAATATACATCACATTATGAATCAAGTCAATATTTGATCAAAGTTTCCTTGAACGTTAAAAAAAAAACAAAAAAAAAACAGTATTTTTGACCAAAATACCTCTCAATATTGTGACAATATTGTAGGGATGACTATAGTTCCCCCTCACAAAAAATGTACATAATAAGATTATTGATAAATAATAGTCAGTAATGTGGATGTAATTACCAAGTGGCAAGTGGGACATTTTTGAATAGCTAGAACAGTCTGGTAAATTCAGAATATTACATCACTTTACTGTAATCCAGCCTTTAAAACCAGGAAAACAATATTACGATATCCAAAATCTAACGATATGATGATTTCTAGTCTCATCATATATCTGTATTGTCTAGCTCTATTAATGAGAAATATCGGCTGATCCAATTTACTGATCTTTTTTGAACAGTGTTTGGCCTTAAAAAGCGGTGCAAAATGCTTGTCGCTGCAGGTTTACATGAGCAGCTAACATTTAGCTCAGCTTATGTTAGCAAATAGTCTGGTTTATGAGCTTAAATTTACACCTTGCTGAAAATGTGATGCTACACATACCTGGATAAACACATTTAACACATACAGTTGATCTGTATACAGTAAGCGGCCTGTGAAAAGAGCAGCTCTCCATTAATGTGAGCACTAATGTGGTGTAGCGTTTGTGTTAACCTTGTCCGCCTGCTATAGCTGTCCAGGTGGAAACTCAGTGTTGCGCAGCATACAAACACCAACTCTGCTGAGAAATGGCTCAAGTATTGAGCAGTCGATGACAATAAAGTGATATCAGGATTTGCTGATCTGATATTGATTACTGAAGATCGGCTAATTTCAGTAGGAGCATCCCTGATGTCTTGGGCTGTCATTCTGGTGTTAAAACTTTATTATTATCTCTCTTTTATATTCAGAAATGGATGATGCACACCAAAGCAACGTACGGAGCGCCATTACAAAGGTGATGCCAGACCTCCCAGCTTCAATGCTAGATATTTTAGAGGAGACACTACAATCTTTGGGGGTGGAGACCACAGAGGATTTTCAGTTCGTCCAGGAAGCTGATCTGCTTTCAGTACTGAGACCAATCCAAGCAAGAAAACTGGTGGCTGCCTGGAAACAGACAAGTAAGTGCATTTCAAAAAAAAATATTTTCAAGTATTACCAAGGATAAAACAGCATTCAATACATTTTTATAATTTCATTTAGGGCTGTGCGATATGACCAAAATCACATATTCCGATATAGGTTATATTATATTCCAGATTAACCATACATATCACAATAAAGCACATTTTCTGTAAAGTGAGGAATAACAGGAAAAAAGTTGCTAAAAGTTGCCAAAAAGTCATAAAAATTATGTAAAATATCGCTGTAAAGAGTGTGATCTGTGACAAAACAAAATAAACCATAGAGCAGAATATGAAATGATAGATGTTTTTCTATCGTCACACCATATATATTGTCATATCACACATCCCTAATTTCATTGTTTTTGTTTTACAGCACAGAGCAGTGAAATCCACAGCCAGTCACCATTAGCCTCACCATCTTCCTCGACATGCTCCTCATTCTCCGCCTCCCCATCGCCCAGCCGCCTGACTACTGCTGTAGATTGGGTTGACAGCTTTCAGATTCCTTGGAAGAATTTTCCTGAAGCCTTGATGCACTGTTTTGAGAGGGGGAAAAGACCAAAGCCCCGGTTACGTTGAGAAATGATCCATATGGTCGTCGCTGAGATGATGAAGGTTTGTGCTTCTCCCAGTAAACAAGCCTCCACAGAAGTTGCAAAAAAAATGGTTGCCAAGTATCCACACTGCAAGATGTCATAGACGGTGATGTGGTGGGACCAGGATATCACTCACTGGTCAAGCAGTTACAAGTCCGCATTGAAAATGCAAAGCGGTCTTCTGCACCAACAATAATGAAGCGCAAACGGGGGTCAGATGGGTATGACACAGAGGAAATCCCAGCTGAAAAAAGGGCAGCTGTTCAGGACACATATGGCTGCATAAAGTGGGACATGGAATTCATGCCAATGAGTGAGACAACAGACAGCCAAGAGGAGAAGAAACTTCAAATGAAGGTGATCATTGAACAGGCTAACTTCAGCCCAGATGAGGTAAAAACCCTTATGAAGTCCACTTACTACTCCCAACGTAAAGAGATAAACCAGGGAACAGATCTGCAAATCCTCATGGAGGAGTGGCCGTTTTTGTTCCAGGAGATTGGCATGACAATCCACTTCCAAGAGCTCACTGGGGTAGCACTTAAGGAGACTTTCCTAGCCAGTGTCGAAAAAAAGGGAAAACGGCTTCTGGACTTCATGCAAACCATTTGTGCAGACAAGAGCAAACAAGTTCTGCAGGCTGTCACAAAGCTGAAAATTCTGAGAGGTCAGTTGGAAGGATGCTCAGAAGACGTGAAAGATATGGTGCTCCTACTTAAATGAAAAAGAGGAGAACCTCTTCCACTATGTGGAGGACACATGTCTGGCAGAGGAAGTACAAGTGGAAAACTTGCCTGTGACACCATGCATCATTGTATGTGGTAAGTTGATTTTCAGTTTTAATGTAAGAACCTAAGATTATAAGTAAATATTACATAAAATGCACTTGTGTAGTCATGATACCAACATTACCAATTTTTAGTTTTAGTTTTATCATTATACTCGATACCAAAACAATACTGAAATGATACTCGATATCTAATAGATCAGAAATAGAATGTCAAATGCATTGCTGGACTTGTTTCTTTCTGAAATGTCCGTGGGTGTTCGATTTAAAACACCACAATATTAAACTGAAAAAATACTAAAATGACTGAAAATACTTTAGTTACTCAAATACCAAAGCTTTATGAATAATTAATCTACTAACATGCCATTTTCACTTGAATGTTATTACACAGGGCTGTATGATCACTTTATTAGGTGGTAGCACTGGTGCTAGCAAGCTCAAGATTTCAGCAGCACAAAGAAAATGTAGTAGCACAGGTGCACGGTTAGACAAGTTGTATTGGTCTAAAATTCATTTAATTATTGTTTACACAGTTTGGCCAATAAATATAAACCTGAGTGACACCTCTCACTAATAGACACGCTTTGTGTTTCTCCTACTGTTCTCTCTTTATTTTATTGACACAATAATTCGTATAATAGGTAATTCATGCAGTAAGTAAGTAATTAATTAATTTAGTTAAAAAGAGTAAAATATTGGAGACTTCCGGTTTGGAGAGCGATGGAGTAGGCAGCAAGTCGGAAGGGCTCTGTCACCATTCGGCTGTAATTTGACATTTCCACTGTACGTTACTCATTTGGAGTGAGGTGAACCAACACCGAAGGGCTGTCTCTGAAGTTGATACCTTAACACGCCATTCACCATGGTTAAAAGCAAGTCTAAGAGGACTGGAAACGAGCGCGGACAAAATGGCGATTTAGCCGACGCTGAGCAGCTAGCTAGCAACAACCCCACCGAAGACGAAGATGAAGACCCGCCGCCCGCGTGTCTCGAGGATATACGAGATCTGCTCACTGGCATGGAGGAGCGGATAATTACAAATCTGACGGCACAAATCTCAGCTAACCACGCCGCCATTGCCAGGCATGACCAAACACTGTGGCGTGGCCTTTTTTATCCCCCCCTCTTTCTTTTCATCTCTCTTGTCATTTAACGCGCATTGAAATGAACATTATTTGGCCCGTGACCCACAGACTGTCATGCACTTCGGGCACTTTACATAGGCTACACGCTAAGTGTTAAATAGGCTATTTAATTTTTACCCACTATTATTGTTTTTGTGTTTAATTTAAATAGGGGACTGTTTTTGTTTTGCTTTTTGTCCCCTGTGGTTAGGCCCTGGTCTCTCTTTTCACGGCCCGGTCGCTTTCTCCTTATTTCATAAATATTGTGGTTTATGGTTTATTTGCTGTAGCCTACAAGACAGATTATTCCAGGACGCCGGTGTCACTCAATTACACTTATCACCAGAAAACCAGCTTTATACATCATTATTACATTCCCTTCCTCCCAGTTGTTTCCTCTTTTTCTTTCCTTTTTTTTTTTCGTGTCTATCTTAAAGACGTAACTGAATGATTCAGACGCTGATTAAGAGGCAGTCTTATTTTTGGACCCTGATAGACTACTTAAAAGTAGCGGTTCACCTGACTCAAGTTTCTATTTTTGTGTTCAGTTGAAATGATGTTACTTACAAAGACAGAGTTGAAAGTGCAGAGTTAAACAAAGCACAAAGTTTACAAGGGCACTAGCCAAGGGATAGGGACTATAGGCTTACACACACTTACGGAATGTTTTTTCTGTTTGTTTGTTTGTTTGTTTTTGTGGGTTTTTTGTTTTTTTTTTACTTCCCATCTTGTATCTCTATTTAAAGTATACATTCGAGGTCAGATCATAGCCTACTCCTCCACACTTTCAAAGGAAAAAAAATCAAGATTACAAGATATCTCTCAACAAATATCAGACATTGACTCAAAATATGCTCAGAGCCCCACCCCAGACTTATATAAAGACCGTTTAAGACTACAAACTGAATTTGACCTCTTAACCACTGATGAGGCAACACGTCTCATTATGAAGGCTAGGCATAACACCTATGAGTTTGGAGATAAAGCGAGCAGGCTATTAGCTATACAAGCTCGACAAGCAGCTGCCTCTCGCTCAATTACAAAGATCCAATCTCACACCGGTGAGATGCTGACAGATCACAACGACATAAATAACACCTTTGTGCAATTTTACTCTGAGCTTTACACGTCAGAATGCAGCAATGACCCTGACCTCTCTCACAATTTCTTTGAAAATTTGGCTCTCCCCACTGTATCCGAGGACCAAAACAACAAACTGAGTGCAGACATCTCAATTTCTGAAATTGTCACAGCCATAAAATCTATGCAAAACAACAAATCGCCTGGCCCTGATGGGTTTATATGTGAATTTTATAAGAAGTTTGCACTGCAATTAGCACCAACTCTACAAGCAATGTTTAAAGAAGCACTCTCACTAGGGACTCTGCCTATGACACTCAGACAAGCCTCAATTTCACTACTGGCAAAGAAAGATAAAAATCCACTTTTGTGTTCTTCATATCGACCTATCTCTTTGCTAAACGTGGACTTTAAAATATTATCCAAGATCCTAGCTAAACGCTTGGAAAGCATAGTTCCGGATATTATCTCACCCGACCAAACAGGATTTGTCCTGGGCCGGCACTCTTACTCAAATTTAAGAAAGCTATTTAACATAATCCACTCGACCCGATCAAAATGTCCTGAAGCTGTAATTTCGCTCGATGCTGAAAAGGCTTTTGACCGGGTCGAGTGGAACCACTTATTTTTCACCCTCCGTAAATTTGGCTTCAAAGAAGAATTCATTGCCTGGATCAAATTGCTTTACTCCTCCCCACTAGCATCCGTCATCTCTAACAATACTCAATCTGCTTACTTCCCTCTCGCAAGGGGGACAAGGCAGGGATGTCCGCTGTCCCCCCTCCTATTTGCAATTTCAATCGAACCTCTTGCAGCAAAATTGAGACTTTGCAAGGACTTTAAAGGTATACAGAGGGATGACATGGAGTTTAAAGTATCCTTATACGCAGATGATTTACTTCTATATGTTTCTGACCCTGCCTTATCACTTCCCTTCATTCTAGACATTCTGGAACAATTCGGGGGAATTTCTGGATACAAGTTAAATCTGCAAAAGAGCGAAATGTTCTCCTTACACTCTGAAACAGACACAACTTTTTCCAATCCCCCACCCTTTAAAAGGGTCCAAAATGGGTTCAAATACTTGGGAATTGAAGTCACCCACACTCTGTCTACTACCTTTACAAAGAACTTCACAACACTCCTTAACAAGTGTAAACAGGATATGAATAGGTGGGCCTCTTTGCCATTATCAGTAGCTGGACGTGTCAACCTGGTTAAAATGATAGTGCTACCTAAATTTCTATATCTCTTTCAAAACATCCCAATTTTGATTAAAAAATCTTTCTTTAAAGCACTTGATAAAATAATTACATCTTTTATATGGGGGGGTAAACCCAGTCGTATCAGTAAGATCCACCTCCAGAGACCTAAACGCGTAGAAGGGCTGGCCTTGCCAAATTTCCTTTTCTATTATTGGGCATGCAACTTTCAAAAATTAATCTACTGGCTCGAAGATGAACCCGCTACAGGACGGATAGACTGGGTGCAATTAGAACTCTCATCATGTCGATATCACTTAGGCTCAGTGATTTGTGCTTCCCTGCCCCTCACTTGTAATAATCTGACCTCCAGTATAATAGCTAATCAATCTATAAGAATCTGGGTCCAATTTAGAAAACATTTCGGAATACAAGGTCCTTCTACCCTCTCCCCCATAAAGATGAATCACATGTTTACCCCCTCTTGTACAGACTCTACATTTACCCAATGGTTCGATAAAGGGATCAAATCAGTCCGTAGCCTGTATATAGGAGACATATTTGCGTCTTTCTCCCAGCTGTCCCAAGCCCACAATTTACCTAAAAACAATTTTTTCCGTTATTTGCAGATCAGGAGCTTTGTACAAAAGACATTTCATTCATTTCCAAATAAACCCTCAAAATCACACATAGACGGTATCCTGGAATTGAAATCAGACAGCAGAGGACTGATTGCCCAGATATATGACCTTATTCAAAAACTTGACCCACACTCTGTCGAAAATCTAAGAAAGGCCTGGGACGCAGACCTTGGGGTAGTTCTCAGAGACGATCAATGGGACTCCATCTTAAACTTGATACATACTTCATCTACTTCTGCCAAACACAGCCTAATCCAACTGAAAATCGTACACAGAGTCCACTATTCCATGGCTAGGTTGGCAAAGATTTATCCAAACCTTGACCCATCATGTCCCCGCTGTAGAGGCCAACCTGCAGACCTATTACACATGTTCTGGTTATGTCCAAGCCTCTCTACCTTCTGGACAAGTATTTTTAAAGCTTTTAGTGAGATGTTTGGAATCCGATTAGACCCTGACCCCATCTGCGCCCTCTTTGGTGTAAAACCAGAGGAATATCGAGCAGTCCTACCAACTAAAGCTCATGTTGTCTTAGCTTTCACCACACTTCTCGCTAGACGCCTGATCCTTTTCAAATGGAAGCAACGCACGCCTCCATCCTTTTCTCACTGGATCAAAGATGTTATGTACTTCTTAAAATTAGAAAAAATAAAGTACACACTTAAAGGATCCTCCCAATCCTTTCTCAAAGTTTGGAAACCGTTTCTGGTTTACTATGACTCTTTACAAGAACCCCTTGATGATAGCTAGGTTGGAATGCATGGGTGGGTGGGGGGGTGGGGGGGTGGGAATAGGGATGATGATGATGATGCCATTCCATTACGTGGAGGGATATGTGGGTGAATGGGATGGGATAAAAATTAAGTTGATGTGAATGATGAACAATGCACCCTATGTTTTGAAAATGACTGTAAATTGAAGTGACATGTACATGTGCTGTATCCCTGTGGGGTAAGAACTTTGCAGAAAATCAATAAAACATATTTAAAAAAAAAAAAAAAAAAAAAGAGTAAAATATTTACAAAAGAGTAATTTATTAATTTTTGGTAATTAGTGAGACAGTGCCCTGCACAGACCACTAGGCCTCTCTAGCATGTAATGCTCTCTAGCATGTAATGCTAGAGAGGCCTGGGGTTGGAATTTTCTAGTTTAACCCTCCTGTCCTTCTGGGTCAAATTGACCCAATTTGTTCCCTTCCTCCATCCTTCCTTCTTTCCTTCCCTTTTCCCTTCCTTCTTTCCACAATCATTTTCCCCTTCCTTCCTTCCTTCCTTCCTTCCCTCCCTTTGTCCTTACTTCTTCTTCCTTCCTCTTTTGATCCAGTTGACCTGGTCTGTTCCCTATTCCTCCATCCTTCCTTCTTTCCTTCCCTTTTCCCTTCCTTCTTTCCACAATCATTTTCCCCTTCTTTCCTTCCTTCTTTCCCTTCTTCCTTCCTTGAACGAATCTGTTCTCTCTCTCCATCTTTCTTTCCTTCCCTTTTCCCTTCCTTCTTTCCCTTCTTCCTTCCTTGAACGAATCTGTTCTCTCTCTCCATCTTTCTTTCCTTCCCTTTTCCCTTCCTTCTTTCCACAATCCGTTTGCCTCCCTCCCTTCCTTCCTTCCCTTCGTCCTTACTCATTCCTTCTTTTTTGACCCAGTCTGTTCCCTCCCTCCATCTATCTTTCCTTCCTTTTTCCATTCCTTCTTTCCTCCCATCGTTCCCTTTATCCTTCCTTCCTTCTTTCCCTTCGTACTTCCTGCCTTCCTTCCTCCTTTTTTCCCTTTGTCCTTCCTTTCATCTATCCCTTCGTCCTTCCTTCCTTCCTTCTTTCCCTTTGTCCTCCCTTCCTTCCTTCCTTCCTTTCTTTCATCTATCCCTTCGTCCTTCCTAACTTCCTTTCTTCCTTCCTTGACCCAGGAGGACAACAGGAGGGTTAAGTTAAAATATTGTGAACAGTGACTCATACAGGCCACAAGGTGGCAAAAAACAAGTGAGCTGGAAGTAAGAAGTTGTTAGCAGAGTTAGCACAAGATGATGAAAACAGTGCAATGTCATGCATTTTCCTCTGTTAGTTTGGTAAAGGATGTTGAGGTACCGAACAATGGGAAATTCTAATTGAACGTTTTGAATCTGAAGTATCTTAATTTCTGTGTATCATGCAACACTTTTGAATGGTAATGACTAATGTGCTATTAATTCTTTTCTGCTGTTACAGGAACCTCTTGCTATGCCTCAAGGCAGTTCATGCTTGCCATAGACCGCAAGGTCGTGAATGACCACATCCCCACCTTCATCGCTGCCGTCTGCCTCATGCTCGGAAGCTATTACGTCTTCAACATTCACTATCCCGTGGATCTGGGCTCTACACTTGAGTTCCTTCAGAGGTAAAGAAATATTTATTTTTATTTCCTCCTTTAGAACAAATCACTGTATATAGTTGTTGATTATACATTTTTGTGTTCACAAAGGTGTTTCCTCAACATCAACCCAGAGAAGGGCACCAAGGTGGAATCAAAGAAGAACAAAAAGCAACTGTCAGTCAACCCGAGAGTCCTCACCCTCATCTCTGATCTCTCTGATCATGAATGGAGAGAGACATGTTAGACAAGGACTTTTCAAAGCTAACTGACAGAGTTCTGATGTCAGTTTAAAGGGACAACAAGGAGTTTCTAATCGGTTATAAAAAAGTCTCACGTTAATGTGGATGAATCTCCGCTACCCACACTTGTTAATGGGCCCATTTTCGATAAATATATCGTTCTGTCTCTATGGTTATTTTGTTATTATTATTAGTGGTGGCGGAGATGCTGGTCGAGCCAACCAGCGTTTCTTTACTTTCAGTTTCGCAACGAGTCATGAGAATAACGTAGCTGAATCGCCGTTTATGGTCGGAACTACGGTGGTATGTGAACCTCTTTGAACCTCTGACTTTAATTATTGATGAATGAAAACATGAGTCTGTCTTGCGCCGGTCAAAAGAATTTTACGGTGCGCGCGGAGGCTCATAAATGTAGTGTGAAAACGCTTCGCTTTTCCAAAACTCCTCGTTGTCCCATTAAGTACAGCAAAGCATGTACTGTTATTACTAGTACTTGTTATTACTCAGTATTAGTTTTAAAGGAATAGTTTGGGTTTTTTTGAAGTGGGGTTGCAAAGGGTAAAAATGCCCACTAAGTATATTGTTTTAAATTTATGTGAACATTTTGTATTCATGCATTCAAGTTAATAAAACTGAAGAACATTTGAGCTTGTGTTTCAGTGCATTTGTGACACTACAGAGTAGTCGAAGGCTGGTGACATTGTTACTAAGATTCTCCTTTACAGTAGGTAAACTGAAGACATCTTTTAACATGGTAAGAGCAAATTCTCTTAATTATCTGTACACTTGTATAAATTAGCTTGTCTCTTTAACAAGTGTTAATATTTAAATATTATGCTACTGTCACCTTTCAGGCATTGCATCCAAAGTTCTATGACTGGTTATGGACTTAGAGGGAACAACTTAATGGTATTGTGTCAGCCAGGAAAATGGTGAGTCTCTAATCCATGCCAATAACAAGCTGTTTTTGTTTTTAACTTTTAAAGATATTATTTCTGCTTTACTGGACAGTGGCAGTAGAGATAGACAAGAAACACAGTGGAGAGAGAGGGGATGATGTAGCATGGCCCAAGCCACAATTGAACCTTGGCCACTGTGATATTAAAAATATGTGTTACATGGTCTTTGGCCATACTTGCCAACATTGGGTTGTGAAAAATAGGGAGATTTTTTTTCATCAGTGTATCAGGGTTCATTCGCCAGGTGTGGCTATAAATTGCCATCATTTCTTGCCTTGTATTTTAAACCTGAAGGAAACTTGTTTTGAAACTGTTTCTTTGATAGCCTATTCAATAAATGATTCTGTTTACCAATCAGGATAATGGGAAAAAAAGCAGTTGTAATTGTTGAAATGAAAACCAGAAGGCTGACCAAAGGTGGCCCTGTCCAGTAAGCCTACCTGAAGATGCATAGAATCTGTCAGTAAAGTCAGAAGGGGTGAAAAAGTTGAGTCACTAGACCCCTGTTGGGGGGTCTGGGGGCATTCCCCCCCACAAAAAAATGTAATTTTTAACACATAAATGAAGCATTCTAGTGTACTCTGAGAACATAAAGGGAACAGACTAAAAAAAAAAAAAAAAAAAAAAAGAAGCACATTTAGGTAGTAGCTACTGACTGAAGGCAAGAATGGCTGGAGTGACACTTAACATGAACTCAGAGCTGGTCTGGTGGGGGGCAGTGGCTGGTGGGCAAAAACTAAACTCGTATTTTAAATCTAGGGGTCTGGATCAGCCATTCAAGGTCCCGTTTCCTCTGCTGTGCGGGGGGGCACGTCTGTGGAGCGGTGCATCGCGGACATGCACGGAGGGGGAGTACGGAAAAAAAAAAAACGAATGTGCGCCGCCGCATCCGCTCGGACCAGCGGGTCCGCTCGTGCCGACGTCGACAGCGGCAGGCAACCACAGTATCAACGCTACTGGTATCACTGACTCCAGTCAGTGACATGTCACCGGCTGGCCTCATACGTGCAGGCAGGCCAGGGTTGCCAGATATGGCAACAATTATCCCCCACAATCTCACTTGTTTCCTTCACTGTAAAATCGGGAGATTAGCGGGAGAAATTACTAACCGGGAGCATCGCGGGAAATAGGGTTAAAAGTCGGGAGTCTCCCGCGTAAATCGGGAGTGTTGGCAAGTATGTCTTTGGCCGGCCCAGCTGCTCATGTTTTTGAGTCATTTGATTGTAATTTGCAACCTGTGTGTTGGAAAGAGTGAAAGAGTTGATGATTTCATATTTCACTTGACGGGAAGTATATCCTGTCTTCTTATATCTCCTTACACTTTCTTTCAGGTAGTCTACTAGTGGTTATACTTGACATGGATTCATCAACTTATTTGCTGGCCTACTAATCTACCTTTGTGATCAGATACCAGTCTTGTCAAGGATAAATAGTGATAAGTGATTGCACAGTTGACCATCCATTAATTTAACAATAGAAGGCTTTATGTTAATCTCTTTTTATAAGCACTGGTTGCCGCCCAGAAGGAGACCGGCCATTTATTTTTTACAGGTCCATATGTTGTTTTTTTGAAAATTCTGCAACTTCTGCATACCTTTAAGCACAGCATAAATTTAGGCCTTTCATAATCTAATTGTGATGGAAATAATTGAGAAACTGGTTTACTTACTTAATAAAAGATGATACAAGGAGACTTGGATGTATTACGAAGGAAATATTTATTGACACTTGATCTAGGCGAATTCAGAGATAATATAACAAGTGAAAATGATCCCTACACCTTAGCCATACAATTTTTAACAAATATTTTCATCTTCTCCACAGCATGGTGCAGCTGGATAATGCAAGGCAGTCAACTTTGCGGGAATGCGGTATGGCCAGTACTCTGATTCGTCGTCATCGTTATCAGCACTCAGCTTCAGTGAGTACATTTAAATAGATAGGCTTCTGAACTGGTGCTGCCATTAAATGTTTTTGTTTCTTCATACCTGTCAAATACTTACATGGCCACATCAATAATTATGTCTCCCATTTATGTCTACTACCCTGTTATCTGGAGTTCCTCAAGGGTAAATCCTCAGAACTATCCTTAAAAAAAATCAAAGTCAGTGTCAAATCCAAAGGATTGTATGTTTTCAGCTGTAGCCTCCACAGTTTCTCCCTCAATCTCTCTCAATCTATTAGATCTGCTAAATATGTTAACTGTTTTAAGCGCCTCCTGAAATCATATTTACAGGTTGGCCATTTCATGAGATTTTTTAAACCTACTCTTCATTCACCATTGATTTTTTTTTCTGTTCCAACTTCTTTAATTAATGTTTTGTTTGTTGTTGTTGTTGTTGTTGTTGTTGTTGTTGTTGTTGTTGTTGCGGGAAGCACTTTGCAACAGTGTAAGTGCTATATAATAATAATTATCATTATTATCATTAACAATTTATTCTTTGTTGTCTTTCTTTGTCTGGTTGCAGAGAGGTTCATGCCAGTCCACAATTAACACCTGATGGAAGACTGCTGGTGAATTTTCAAGCAGGAATGATGACAACACCTGCCTGAAGTTCCAGTTTCCTTAACATCGTACCATGTCTGAATGAGGCTCCCACCTGTCTTCAGTCAAGTCTGGACCCAATGACTCAAACACCAGTCTTGTCAAGGCTAATTAGAGGTAAGCAATGGTTTATGTCAGTGTAGCAAATGAGTAGATGCAAGCACAACTCAAACTTCACTCCATCGATCTCCCTCAAGTGCACGGTGCCAACAGCTTCATACAAACATACAGTAGAAAAGAAATCAGTATTATGGACAGGATTCAGGATTTAGGCTGCAATTCGACAAGGGTGAAACAAATACTGATGACATGGATTAAAGTTCTCCGTTGCCACGATGGATTTCCGTCGATAGGGAAAAAATGAAGGGAGTAACTAACCAATAAAACTAGCCAGGACCATTGTATTAGCCTAGTGGTTCTCGGGGTGGGGGTGGGGGGGCACTCTCCAGGGGAGGGTGCGAGCAGGAGCCGGCTCCTGGTCGGTAATTTCTCCCACTAATCAGTGAAGGAAAAAAGTAAGATAGTGAGGGATATTTTTCGCACTATCTGGCAACCCTGGCCTGCCTGCGCGTATGAGTCTGGTGGCTTGGCTGTCACTCGCTGGAGGCGGATACCTACCGGTACGTACAGTGGGTACTAGTTTCATTTGGACGTTTCCCTCACGTAACGCGTGATTCACGCGTTGCGTGAAATTGTAGGTCACACTGTAGCCACTAGGTGGAAGCATCGTACTGAGATGCAGCTCAAAAGATTTTGGGATAATTCCACGTTTGACCACAACGTAGCTGCAATGGAGAGTGGCGCTGTTCATAGGCCATAGGTACTTCATTTGCAGCTGTGGTCGAGAGAGCTAGAGAGTGAGTGGAGAGAGGGACCGCTACGCCGGTCAATCAGATCAATGTTGTTTTATTGTATCACAGTGGTTACAGTAGCCTACGTTCAACAGGATCAGTGGTTCTCAGCCTTTTGGGGGTCCCCTGCATATTTTTGTCTCTCATATCTCTCCTGTAGCCTGGCTGGGTGGCTCCAAGTTTGAGTAGTTTGAGTTCTGCAAGTTCTGGTGAATGTAACAATCCACTCATAGCCCACGATCGCTACGTCCGTGCCAGCAGCCTGGACCCGATGCTGCTGGACTCACGAGCGGAGCAATAATGCACATCTGTCAGCAGCTGCTCTTGAAGGGACAGATTAGATGCTGATTTTGTTAACAGTGACTTTGTTGCATCCAAACATTTAGCATATCTGTCGGGTGCTGTCTCTTCTCCGGTACAAAGTGGGAGATGACAGAACTACTTTAATCGAGGGAAAGCTACATTGTTGCGAGTGACTCCGGCCGGCGTGTGCACATGCACTAAGCCTGTGAATATTCTCATTTGTCCCGGAGTCATAGTTATCTCAAGGAAATTTAAATCGAATGCAACTGGACTTGGTTATTCGTCTAGGAAGACGTTTCACCTCTTATCCTCTTGGATTACAAGTTACAGTTGCATTCGATTTAAATTTCCTTGAGATAAGTGCACACTGTTTCTGCTGTCAATTCGGTCATAGTTCATTTGTAATGTGTTTTCTTCATTCTTCATTAGGCTAATGTTAACACTAGAACCACCCAGATGGTCTCACACAGACGTTTGTGTTTTTCTTACGTAAATGACTTTGTTTACATTAAAACTACAGGTCTCTCAGTCCGTGACTTTTCCATGTGTGATGGTTTCTGAAGCTTACAACTTACACAAATGAAACATTCGATTTCTGGGCATTTATACCTCGGGTCGACAATAGCTTATTTTTTTCTTCAATTATTGTTTTCATCTACAGTTATATTTATCATAATGTGCCCAATTCGGGAGGGAGAGAGGGGGGAGAGAGTGCCGCGGTCAAGTTACATAATGTAACAGTTTCCAGAAAAATACAAAACAGGATATTTATTCATGTTACCCTCTGTTTAGGTAGATAAAGGTCTCAGTCACATTTGAATAAAAATAATGCAATTAGGCTTAAGGCTTTTTAAAGATAGGCCTATTTTATTTTTAATTCCATAATTCAGAGATGATTTTCACTTAACGAAATGAAACGAAACAATGAAGCCTACAGTTTTGTCCTCCGGCTTATGAAAAGTGTGAGGAGAGGTAGCTACTGTAAGAACCGGTTTTTCTAAGCTGACTGAACAGCTGTGTGAAGTTCTGTGGGGGGCAGGGCTGTAGCCTACTTGAGTGAAGTATCCACAAACACACCTATTGGTCAGAGATAAATGAAGGTGCTAATGTGTCGCTGATGTGTCTATAAGCTGGTCCTACAGACCGCTGCATATAAACCACACTGTAGCGATTTTCACCCAGCCTCGCTTTCAATAAAACACACACTAGCATTCTATAGCCTAATTGCAATCAGTGAAATATATGAAATCAATATAAAACACAATTTAAATATGAGAGTTGCTGTTGCTCTAGTTTAATAGCGCTGCAGCTGCATTTACCGTGCGCCCCTGTGTATGTGAACCTGTGTCTGTCTATGTGCAGGCAGAGATCAGAGATGGTGTTTTTTTAATAGGTAATCATGTTAGCGTTTCACCATCTCTCATCTCAACTCTCAGCAATATTCCATTGATAAATCACACCGGACCCAAGAATGGTGCGGACATGAACACACCTCATACTCCACCCCCAGAATGCCTCAGCACAGCACAACCATATATGGTCAGCACGTGCATAATTAAGTAGCCATGTGCTCTGTGGAGCTGCAGCAAAGACAACACCCGTAATGATGCTTCGGCGGACCTGCCCTCGATTTTGAGGTCGGTTGTGAGAAAAATGCCTACTGTCCAGACAACTGTGTTTTTTTAAAGCACCCCTGCATTACACAAACACACACATACGGTATATATAGCCGCACATATAGGCTATAGCCTATCAGTGATCATAATAATGATGATAAGAGAAAATGCATTGTTCACTAAAACTGCACGTTGGCATCCCAGACTGAAATAAAATCTTTGCTTACAGTGAGAGCTGCTTTACTAAGTGAACTATACCTTTCTTGCGTTACTAATGTTATTGTGTCTCGAGTGTTTCAGAGTCGGCCGGCTGTAAACCAGCTGACCCCGACTGACTTTTTTTTTTGCGGTCACATCAGCACGGCTGCATCTTCGGTCGCGGCTGCTGTGGCATTTGCCCATATTGCCCTATGGCCAGTCCGTCCCTGCCACTGGTTGTTTGTGTTGTCTGTCAAAACATGGATGAATGAAACCTATATCCACACATCTTGTAGCCTATTTCTATCGAGGGAAAGTTATTTCAGGATATCCTGTTTTATCGCCCAGCCCGAAAGTGACATAGGCTATTGCCCGTTCATTCATGTGAAATCATCCAGCTACACTCTCAGTCAAACAAGGTGGGGAATGAACACTACTGTACAGTAGTTGGCTCATTTTAAAAACACACCGGCAGCTTCGCCCACTGAGTTAATTAACTGCTGTGTGGAAAACCACGCTGTGGTCCATAATCCCGGTGCAGACGGGTGTGTTTGGAGCTGACAAGAGGATCGATAAAAGAGAGTGAGACGTGTAGCTGCCGTCGTTACATTTTTCTCATTGGAAAAACTATACGCTACTGTATTATTATTATATTGCATTCCCCATTCGTGTTCACTGCTCCGTGCTGCTGTCTTAGAGAGGCGATCTGCTGCTCACAGATGCCACCTGGCGGTTGTTTGGGCACATTGCAGCTTCTGGTGAAAACACAATTACTCCTCCACAAAAAATCCGCGTGAGCCTCCCGTGACTCACGCGTGAATCTCGCGTGAAACCGTCCAAATGAAACTAGTACCTACTGTATGTTCTGGGTGCATTTGACTGACGATTCCATGAGATTGTACACAAGGAGGATTTCAACAGACAAAATAAATTATATTTATTTGTACTGTATACACCTTTGTGCATTTATGTTGCTGTTCATTAGAAATTAAAGGGGGAACTACAACTACTGTAAAAAAAAAAAAAAAAAAAAGAGCCAAAGTCCATCCTTATTTGTCAGATGAGATAGATAAATGAGGGATACAGGCCGTAAGTAACAGTTAGAAATTAAAAACCTGTAATGTTAATAAGAAGTTGATCAAGAAAAATAATGAAAGAAATGATGATAATATATGTAATATTACAGTTTTATGATGTGTGTTGATGGAGCGGATTTTTGATTGTCCATCCATCCATCCATTGTCCGCCGCTTATCCGAGTCCGGGTCGCGGGGGCAGCAGTCGGAGCAGGGATCCCCAGACTTCCCTCTCCCCGGACACTTCCTCCAGCTCTTCCGGGGGGACCCCAAGGCGTTCCCAGGCCAGCCGAGTGACGTAGTCACTCCAGCGTGTCCTGGGTCTTCCTCGGGGCCTCCTCCCGGTGGGACATGCCCGGAGCACCTCACGAGGGAGGCGTCCAGGGGGCATCCTATACAGGTGCCCGAGCCACCTCAGCTGGCTCCTCTCGATGTGGAGGAGCAGCGGCTCTACTCCGAGCTCCTCCCGGGTGACAGAGCTCCTCACCCTATCTCTAAGGGAGCGCCCCGCCACCCTGCGGAGGAAACTCATTTCGGCCGCTTGTATCCGGGATCCAGTTCTTTCGGTCATGACCCAGAGTTCATGACCATAGGTGAGGGTGGGAACGTAGATCAACCGGTAAATCGAGAGCTTTGCCTTTCGGCTCAGCTCCTTCTTCACCACGACGGACCGATACAATGACCGCATTACTGCGGCCGCCGCACCGATCCGCCTGTCGATCTCGCGCTCCGTTCTCCCCTCACTCGTGAACAAGACCCCAAGATACTTAAACTCCTCCACCTGAGGCAGGAACTCTCCCCCGACCTGGAGGGTGCAAGCCACCTTTTTCCGGTCGAGAACCATGGCCTCGGACTTAGAGGTGCTGATTCTCATCCCAGCTGCTTCACACTCGGCTGCAAACCGCCCCAGTGCATGCTGAAGGTCCTGGCTCGAGGGAGCCAACAAGACCACATCATCTGCAAAAAGCAGAGATGAAATCAAGTGGCTCCCGAACCGTACCCCCTCCGGCACTTGGCTGCGCCTAGAAATTCTGTCCATAAAAATAATGAACAGAACCGGTGACAAAGGGCAGCCCTGCCGGAGTCCAACACGCACCGGGAACAGGTCTGACTTACTGCCGGCAATGCGAACCAAGCTCCTGCTCCGGTCATACAGGGACCGTACAGCCCTCAGCAGAGGGCCTCCGACCCCATACTCTCGGAGCACCTCCCACAGGATGCCACGTGGGACACGGTCGAAAGCCTTCTCCAAGTCCACAAAACACATGTGGACTGGTTGGGCAAACTCCCATGCACCCTCGAGCACCCTGCGGAGGGTGTAGAGCTGGTCCAGCGTTCCACGGCCAGGGCGAAAACCGCATTGTTCCTCCTGAATCCGAGGTTCGACTATCGGCCGAATTCTCCTCTCCAGCACCCTGGAATAGACTTTCCCCGGGAGGCTGAGGAGTGTGATCCCCCGGTAGTTGGAACACACCCTCCGGTCCCCCTTTTTGAAGAGAGGGACCACCACCCCGGTCTGCCAGTCCAGAGGCACTGTCCCCGACTGCCACGCGATGCTGCAGAGGCGTGTCAGCCACGACAGCCCCGCAACATCCAGAGACTTGAGGTACTCAGGGCGGATCTCATCCACCCCCGGTGCCTTGCCACTGAGGAGCTTCCGGACTACCTCAGTGACTTCAGCTTGGGTGATGAATGAATCAACCTCTGAATCCTCAGTCTCTGCTTCCTCGACGGAAGGCGTGTCAGTGGGATTGAGGAGATCCTCGAAGTATTCCTTAGGTAGGACTCCTTCTTCAGCTTGACGGCATCCCTTACTTCCGGTGTCCACCACCGGGTTCGGGGATTGCCGCCGCGACAGGCGCCGGAGACCTTACGGCCGCAGCTCCGGACGGCCGCGTCAACAATGGAAGTGGAGAACATGGTCCATTCGGACTCAATGTCTCCGGCCTCCCTCGGAATCCGGTCAAAGCTCTCCCGGAGGTGGGAGTTGAAGACCTCCCTGACAGGGGATTCTGCCAGACGTTCCCAGCAGACCCTCACGATACGCTTGGGTCTTCCAGGTCTGACCAGCTTCCTCCCCTGCCAGCGGATCCAACTCACCACCAGGTGGTGATCAGTTGACAGCTCAGCCCCTCTCTTCACCCGAGTGTCCAAGACATACGGCCGGAGGTCAGATGACACAACTACAAAGTCGATCATTGACCTCCGGCCTAGGGTGTCCTGGTGCCACGTGCACTGATGGACACCCTTATGCTCGAACATGGTGTTTGTTATGGACAGACTGTGGCTAGCACAGAAGTCCAATAACAAAACACCGCTCGGGTTCAGATCGGGGAGGCCGTTCCTCCCAATCACACCTCTCCAGGTAACACTGTCGCTGCCCACGTGAGCGTTGAAGTCCCCCAACAGAACGATGGAGTCCCCAGTTGGGGCACTTTCCAGCACCCCTCCCAGGGCCCCCAGGAAGGCCGGGTACTCTGCACTGCCGTTCGGCCCGTAGGCCGAAACGACAGTGAGAGACCTATCCCCGACCCGAAGGCGCAGGGAAGCGACCCTCTCGTTAAGTGGGGAGAACTCCAACACATGGCGGCTGAGCTGGGGAGCTATGAGCAAGCCCACACCAGCTCGCCGCCTCTCACCATGGGCAACTCCAGAGTGGAAGAGAGTCCAACCTCTCTCAAGGAGTTGGGTTCCAGAGCCCAGGCTGTGCGTGGAGGTGAGCCCGACTATCTCTAGTCGGTACCTCTCAGCCTCCCGCACGAGCTCAGGCTCTTTCCCCCCCAGCGAGGTGACATTCCATGTCCCTAAAGCCAGAGTCGTCGTCCGGGGATTGGGTTGCCGTGTGATTTGGGCTGCCACCCAAAACACACGGCACCTGCCCCTTATGAACCCTCCCGCGGGTGGTGGGCCTACGGGAGGGCGGGCCCACGTCGCTCATTCGGGCTGCGCCCGGCCGGGTCCCGTGGGCCAAGACCCGGCCACCAGACGCTCGCCTGCGAGCCCCGACCCCAGGCCTGGCTCCAGGGTGGGGCCCCGGTAACGCCAGTCCGGGCGACGTACACTTCCTTGCTGTTTTCTTCTTCATAAGGGGCTTTGAACCGCTCTTTGTCTGACCCGTCACCTAGGACCTGTTTGCCTTGGGAGACCCTACCAGGGGCATTAAGCCCCGGACAACATAGCTCCTAGGATCATTCGGGTGAACACAACATTTTTTTAACATGAAATGAACACAGCATGAGGGTTAATAGGTTGGGTTACCTTCATTATAAGAATCCACAATGTTTTGTGGGGCCACATTCATTTCCCCCCCTTTTTTTAAGCAGAAATGTGTCTTCTTTAAAGGTTGCCAACCTCTGCTTTAATTCTTTTCATTCTGCTCAAAGTTGCTTTATATGAACAACAAACAAACCATCTAACTTTATTGAATAGGTCGTGGCCCAGGCTGCAGACGTGGCAGCTATGCCCCCCTTTGAGGCAGTGAGGTCATGTGGCCTACACAACTTCCTTGTGTTCGGGACCGAAGACAATTTTCGGAAGTTATCCCAGTGCCGCCAGGTTAGAACCCCTCTCCCATGATACTTGTCATGTCAAATGAAGTAGCTCAGTTATTTTCAGTTGCAAACAAGCATTGGGTGAGACTCAAGTCACATGTTCAAATAACACACTGTGTGCATTGTGCATCATGCATCTCAGTTAAACACTATATCTCATCCCTATACTACACTATATCTCATCACTATATCTCATCCCTAAAACAGTGCCTCACCAACACAACATTTCACACACGTCTCAAAATGAGCTAATTCATTCACAACACTGGCAACAAGTCTCACTCTGTAAAAAAACACTGTCACTCTTGTTACGAGAACACTCTGCCAGCAGGTGGCGCTACAGGCTGTGGTATTACAGGAAATTGAGAATGTTAGTCACCAGCGGAGGTCAGACATGTGTTGACTGTTTTTCTGGTTGTGGGCTGCAATAAAGCTAGGCCAATGAATACACCAAGACTCCTCATTTCAGAACACAAAACATGGTGTCAGAAGTCCGAACCTGAAGGAAGATTCGTGGCGTGAGTGGAAGAGTCTATGAGTGGATTTAGCGGGCACAGCCGCAAGCAAAACACGAGCCGCACGGACAGCTAAACAACAGACTAGCAGCATGGCATACAACATTCCGGCACCGGAGCCAATGGATATGAAAGGTGATGTCTACAACAACTGGACTTTTTTCCGTGCACAATGGGAAAATTACGAGATCGCGACAGGACTAGACAAAAAGGACAAGAAAATAAGAGTGGCAACGCTACTCACGATCATGGGTAAGGAATGTCACCAGCTTCAAAGACACCTACATATGGAAAACGCTGCAGATAGGGAGGATCCGACGAAGATATTAGACGCACTGGAGAAACATTTTGAACCAAACAGGAATGTGATATATGAAAGATTTATATTTAATGACTGTAAACAAAGCCAATGTGAAACAACGGAGCAATATGTGGCCAAGCTGAGAAAGCTAGCAGACACATGTGACTTTGGCATGCTAAAAGAAGATCTCATTAGGGACAGGCTCGTCATTGGCACGAAGGATTCAAGCGCACAGGCACGCATGCTTAGAGAACCCGATCTCACCCTGACGAAAGCTGTTAACATGTGTCGCTCCAGTGAACAAACATTAATTCAAATTAAGAAAATAGGAGGGGAACAAGAGTCAATACATTATGCATCCCAGACGCAGAAGTCAGGGTCAAACCACAGATATGGATCCCATGAAGGTCAGTCAGAACCACGCACCCAGAAAGGACCCAATCAACACAATATGACCAATATTTACATGGCAGAGAATATGTGACTGTACATACAGACCATAAGCCACTGGAAACGATCTTTAAAAAATCTTTGTTCTCAGCACCAAAGAGGCTACAGCGGATGATGCTCAGGCTACAAAGATACCAGCTGCGAGTGATCTACAAGCCGGGCAAGGACCTACACATTGCAGATTT
>NC_140907.1:6096034-6143534 GCF_045865225.1 Trachurus japonicus | reverse complement strand
CCAGGGTGCCAAAGCACAGTGGTCTATAATGCCCATTGTGCTTGTTTGTTAGGAGGGGCCTCTTTTGGTCATGAGACATGTGATGTTAACATCTAATTTCCTTGATAAGATATAAACGTTAGTATCATTAGATCAAGCCAAGAGAAAGGTTATGGCTGTGCATCTTCTCGCTCAAAATAGGTTACATTAACTTTATTTCACAGAGCAATTAAGTAATATCAATGTGCCATGTAAGACGCATGTAGTTCTTATACATCTACCTATGATTATTTCAGCTTTCCATCACAGATGGAATACCGGAGTGGGGCGGCGCCATCCCTCACTCTGGGTATTCATACGCCGGCTCAAAGATGAGCAGCGTTTGGTGGAGACCAGGTGTGGCTTGGCCGAGCGCGGGGACCCTGCACCCCAACAGAGGAGGAAGTGGAGGAGACTGGAGGAGAGGCTGAAGCAGCTGCGGCGGCAGTACAGGAGAGGAGTGCGGACTCTAGACCAGTACTGGGATGCTGTCCAACACTGCATCGTCCACTTTGAATGAACCCCCACCCCCCCCCAGCACCCCGTTGGCTTTAACAACCCACCACCACCACCACCCCCCCCCCACATCACCTCCTGTGTCAACCCCACCCCCCCTCCACCCTAACCTCCAACCCACCACCTCCCTGTTCTCCATCACCTAAAGATGCCACTTGTTCAAATAAAGTTATATTTTTGATTCTTCTTGAAAATCAGATTTGTCTGTGTGGGTCTATATGTGTGCCTACGTGAGCATGATGCTACAGAACTTGCCTCATTGAATTTCGTTACAGTCTTTCAAAATGATGGATGTGATTGACAGTGTTAGTGTCAGTGACATAGTTTGAAAATTTTAGAAGGGACTTACTGTAAGAGATCCAATCAGAACTAATCTTTTGATTATTACTATTATTACAATCATTGTTGTTGTTCTTATTATAATTTATAATTATAATAAGGCTATTATTGTTGTTGTTATTATTATTATTAACAGTAGTAAGTAGTAGTAAATAATAGTTTAAATAATAAGAATAAAATAAAATACATTCATATTACAACTGTTAAATGTACGTCTGAATTGTACATCAACCAATCAGTCATCAATCCATCACACAACTAACACAACCTTAACCATACAACCTTAATGCAACTATTATCATACATTAGCTACATAAGCATTATGCAAGACGTCTCTTGTTAATAAGGCTTTCTCTTCATGTTTGCAGTTCAGTACCACGGACAGCGCTGAGTCACAGCCTCTCCGCCTCTCTCTCTCTCTGTCAGTTACTTTTCAAAGCTTGTTATGTTTTAATAATATTAAATGTATACTAAATTATAATTTAAGGGTAGAATCTACAGTCAGAGGGGCCCATAGTGGGCTTATTTCGAATTTAAAAAAATAAAAACAAAAGATGCAGTGGCATTCGTGATCCATCCATAACGTTACTATTTCACTATAAATCTGATGTGTGCGTGTGACAGCTGTCATGAAGGTGTGTTGGATGTCATTAGTGGGGTCGTGGTGATTTTCACTCCAAAAGTAAATTAATCATATTCAAATTGTTTATTACACAAAAGAAGCTATAAACATAGACAACACTGTAAAGAAAAATAGTTTGGGGTAGCATAGGACATTGCAGCACCGGGACGGCCGACACAGGTGAGCTGTCACTGATGTCTGATCATAACCTAACAATTTTAGAAAAGGACGGCGAGGAGATTACTCGTCAGTGGTGGTGATCATAATGTTGTAATCAGATCACCAGAATATAACCGGAACTAATTTATTCCAACTTTTTGCGCATGGAGCCGGCATCTCACTTATTGTCAGTCTCTGCATGTTAATGATGCTCACCTCTGTACCAGGTGGCATGTTATGACTGGGATAAGTCAGTGATTCCAGGAGGATCATCCCTATGTTCCCCGGGTCTTGTGTTCCTTGGTACATAGGACCATTTTTTAGAAAAAGGATCCTATGTTCCCCGCTTTCTACCAAGGGGACCCGGGGAACATAGGACCTTTTTTAAAAACAAAAAAAACAAACAAACAAACAAAGGTGACCCAGACGCGAGGAAATGCAGAGATATAAGAGCTTTTGTTCTGGCAGGTATTAATTCAGCAGCCATTTCTACGCAGGCCGGCAGCAGTGGGGAACATAGGACCTTTATTTGTTTGTTTGTTTGTTTTTGTTTTTTAAAAAAGCTCCTATGTTCCCCACTGTTGCCGGCCTGCGTAGAAATGGCTGCTGAATTAATACCTGCCAGAACAAAAGCTCTTATATCTCTGCATTTCCTCGCGTCTGGGTCATTCCAGCAAACTGTAGCAGTTTTTCATGCATCATGCGCCGTTACGCATGACGCACCTCTCTCGTCCGGTGCGCTCTTCTCCTCTCCTCTCCTCTCCTCTCCTCTCCTCTCCTCTCCTCCCTCTCCAGTACCTGGCTGCTCAGCTCTGGGAGCGGGACTGAGAGACCGTCCGTCTTTGATCCCTCTGGTCAGGGCGTTTAGATCCGTGTGTGGCCTGAGTGTCCCACCTGAGATCTGTGCCATAGCGCGCACCTCCATGTGTGAATGTTTAGCTGCAAACTACTGTTGTTGACTATATATCACATCTGTACACATGTCTGTACACATGTCTTAAAACATGAAAAATGTATGGACAGGAGCGCTGCCGGACCCTCTAAGCGCTTTTGACTGTGGCGCCGTCAAAATACAGAAGATTAAATTCAGTCAATATGTAGGCTGCTATGTGCGTAAAGACGCATGGGCTCCGAGAGCTCCACTCAGCTGGCTGCTGTGACAGGTCACAGACACTGTATTTCTGCTCACTTAGGCTACTTACTTACTATTTTGATAATAGATTATTAAAGTTGGTTTACGAGGTTGTGGAGTCCCTCTGCTTAAAAATCAGTAAAATCTGAGGCTTTGAAATCGCCTGCCATTTGAATTATCTGACCAATCTGTGTGCAAAATCGGGTTTTTTTGGGGGGGGGGGGGTTTAAAAGATTTGTCGGAATGGCAACACGTTTAAAAAAAAAAAAGATACCGCCATTCCGACCTTAGGAGACGAAAATTGTCGGAATGATGGGACGTTTAATTAAAGGGTTAAGTGTTGCCATTCCATTCAATTAGGGCCTAATGTCGGAATGGCAACATGTCGGAATGGCGGTTGCCCCCCGATTACATGAAGAGACAGAAGACACTGACACAGCCTCAATCCACAGAAGAACTGTGGCAAGTTCTCCAAGATGCTTCAACAACCTGCCAGGAGAGGAACTGCAGCGTTGACACTTCACTGTTGACCTCATGTTTCAGCCTTGGAGGTCAAAGTTTGATTGGAGCTCAGTGAGGCTGTAACCCCTTGGTCGCACTGCACGCGGAAGCTGCGCGCGGCTTCTCGGGCGCTTGGGTGGTCGCACTGGGAGCGTATTCTCCTCCTCTCTCTCTGCGCCCTTCAGACATCGACTCGGTTTTCCACACTCACATGTCATTTTAAACGTGTGTGTGTGTGTGTGTGTGTCTGGTGTGCAGACGCAACTGACAAATATTTAGGCTATAGACGGACAAGCATCAACTAATTAATCATCATTTTATTTATTTTATTTTGAAAATTGACCGGATTCTCTCGCCTTTTCTGTGCCCGACTTCCTGTCTGGTACGATCTGGTCTATCCAGCCTGACAGACGGCGCTCGCGGCTCTCGCGGCTCTCGCGGCTCGCGTGAAAAATAGAACTGAACCGATCTGAAGCGCTGCAGGTGCGCGCACAGCGCTCCACAGCGTGAGATATGCGACCAGGCAGACTGGTTAACATGTGCGCCTATCTGAAACTGCCTCCGCTCCAGGGCGCTGCGCTTCGGTTCCGCGTCCAGTGCGACCAGGCTGTAAGACTGCCACTACCCACATCTCATAACTCATAATGGTATCACACAGCTGAGGCAGAGCCACCAGCTGATTCCCCTTAACTCAGTAATTTCCCTTTTTGAGCCTGTGTGAACCCATTGTGAACACTACAGAACTTCATTGCGTTGTAAAAGAAATAGAAAACAGGGAGATGTAATGTTACACTATAAAGTTCTGTAGCTAGTTGTCTGTAATTATATTTAGCTGCTGTTTACAGTCCTTTTAAAATGGATGAACCATATTGGCCACATTTTCTTTGTCCATTTAAACCTGAAACTCTTTTTTGAACAGCACAAATGGCCAAGGCTTTTAGTGTGCATTCTCTCAAACAGTCATGAAGTTCTGGGCCAGGTTTATTTCTAACATATTGTCACAACACAGTGATGGTGTTTTTGTTTTTGTCTTGTGACTTCCTGTTTTATTTTGAAATCTAACTGCCCTCTCGTTTCAGGTCACTTGCCCTTCCCTTGTGTGTCACCAGTCTGCCTGCCTTGATTTCTGATTGTCTCCACCTGTTCCCCATTACCTGTGTGTCTATATAGGTTCTGTGTCTCCCTTTGTCTTGTGCCAGAGTGTTTCGTCCTTCGTTCACCCCAGCCCATAGTCCATAGTTTATTGAGCTTCCTAGTCCAATTGCCTGTTTGCCTTTTTGCCTCATCGTGAGTGTTTCCCTCCTTTGGAATGGTTTTTTGTTGTTAAAATAAAACTGGCTTCTGCCTTTTGCCACTCTGCACCTGAAAACCTCCTTCCAGCCCAGACCTGACACATATACTGTGAGTAAATAGAAACATTTCTAAAATGACAGTGTGTATGATGATCTTAAAGCTGAAACTGGTTCACTTGTTCCAGTGAACATTCGATCAGCAGAACTTTAACCACAGACAGAGTTACTGACCTTTACTCTGCACTGTTAAATTCTACCTGGGGAAAAAAAAAAAAAATTCTACCTGATGTTCATCTCAGGGCTTTAATCACAACAGGAATTGAGATTTTTCTATTACCAACTCTCTTATCAATGATGTTCCTAACAACAATAATATTTTGAGCACAAGATCATTTGTTATTGTACTTAACATTTATATATATATTTACCATTCAGGAGAATTAACTGTATATTTCTATAATGACAAAGTCTCTCTACTCAGTTCTTCTGATCTTGTTGTGAGACTGAAACAATGGCTTGTTGATTTAAATGAGTTATTCACTGTTATTAGTACTAATAATAATAGTAAAATAATAAAGCACTACACTGTCACATTAAAAACTGACACAGACGGTGTGGTGGTGAACTGAAGTCAGACTCAGGAAATGATGATTGAGAAGAATGATTATGTTTTTATTATCGGTCGTCACACATTTAATTTCAACCCGTATGCGTTAGATCCATGTTGCCACGGTGATTTAATTCAACAGCCTTATTTTGCATTGGACTGGTGTTTCAGAAACATCTTCTTAGAATCTACTTGTAACTTAAAATTCAAAATCAAAATTCCTTCTCTATATTTTATCACCACTGTCTCTCTGTCATATTGTCCACTCCCAGAGCGCAGGAGGAGGAGAGGAGGCGCGGCTGCATGGGATAAATACATGGTGTAAATAACTATAGCCTATGTTCCTATGATACTGTGTGAACATATGATCGAGAGTCAATTAAATCTCAAACCCTGGGGAAAAAAATCCAGTAATCGTTTGCACAATTATTACATTCTGTTTTCTTGTTATCAAGAGAAGTGTCATGTTTGATCATTCCTCAGAATGTAACTGATTCCGCTAATTATTCAAAGTTTTATCGATCAGTCTAATTACTGTAAATAATACAGCGGTGCCCCGTGCGTATGTAATTCTGCACCACGGCACCGCTGGAGGAGAAAGGAGGGAGAGGGAGACCATGATGAATGGTTAATAACTCGTTTCAGATTAGAACTGTTGTCATTGTTGTAACTATGTGCCGAACCGGGTCCAGCATTTGAGAGGCAGCGCAACAAAACAACACCGCGTGCGCTCTTTGCCGCTGACGCCGTTGACAGCTGCAGCAACACGTCACGTTGTCACTTTCACACCTGCAGCTAATTCACAACAGCAACAGAACAGCACGTCAGGCTCATTGACATGCAGATCACATTCATGTGGTGGTTTGCATCGACCATCTAGGGTTAAAACAGGGCGTGTACAGGGCGAAACGTGAAGCGGATTCAGCTGCGCACACTGGTAGGAACTCTCTGATTTATAAAGGGAAGTTTGCTTGCAAGTGTGCGTACGCAGGGTTTTATAAGTCTGAATATTTACTGGCGCACGCAAAACTTGGCTTTTGGGTGTACGTACCCTTTTAGTAATGATCCCACGCACAGTTTTATAAATGAGACCCCTGGACAGTTAGAGATCCTCATCTCACCTTTGACCTCTGGTCCGGCTCTCATGTTCCCCACCCACAGTGGTTTCAGAGGGGGGGGCTCCCTCCTCTCTGTCCTCACACTGATCCATAGCTGAGCCTCCACCTGCTGGGAGAGCTGCACTCAGTCACAACAACAAGATTTACACACCTGTCCACCACAGTGTCATTCTGCTGTCAACCAGCAGATGGTGCTGAAGGAAGGAAAATTCAAATCCTTCTGACATCAAACTGTTCTGTCAAATCTTGCACAGTTCCCCTTCAATATAGGCCTCTATCATTCCCTATTGATTAACTGTTTTATTGTATTGTAACACGACAGGAAGACATTACTGAGAAATCTTGTGATGCAACTGTGAACAGAGTGGTTGGCGTAGGTATTGCTTGTGTGGGGGAGGGGGTCTTAGTACTGTCATTAAACTTCATGTCTCCTTCCTTGCAGTAGGTGGCGGTAATGAGTCTGCAGAATGTAAACAACACAAAACCAGCCGCAATAGAGAACAAAACATATACAACAGCACGGAGGAGCAGTATCAATGAAGAAAAAAGTTGTTACCGTAAACCAAGAGAGTTAGCATAAGTATGGCTGGATCCTACTGCACCAGCTCCGTGGCAACGGGAAGCGGACCAAAACAAAGAAGTTTACCGTTAAGGTAAAGAGTTCATGGAGGAGTTCATGGAGGCAGGAAAGCAGCTTCACCGGCTTTGTGATCGCTAAATTTTATTTATTTTTTGTCATTAAAGTGTTTATTTATCTTTCAACAAATAATAAAATACATACAAAAGACAACAACAAACAGATAAAAACAAAACAAAAACAAACAGGCAGTCAAAACAAAACTACAAGGACAACACCCCTCTGTACCATTGTATGTTTGTGATTATATCAATTGTGATGTGATTCAACATATGCTTATTGTGACAAGTCCTTGATATATCGAAATAAATAGTCCCATACTGAATGGAACTTCCCTTTAACATTGTTCTTCCTGGCAATCAGATATTCGAAGGATGCCGTCTCTCTCATCAGTTGAGTCCTCAGTATCAGCCTTGCTGCAGTAATGAGGCCTGCTGTTATTAACGCATGCTGTCCTTTGTTGACTCCTTGTGACAAAGCTACATTTTTGTTCAGTACCGTCAACCCACACACACAAGGTGCAGGGGTATATTGCTTTGAGAAGCAAAATGCTTTATTTCCGTGACCCCAGCCAACTAGCCGGACTACATTAGTCAGCACCGAAACCAGGCCGGAACTCCGCTCACGGGACGCAGTCCGGGGAAAGTCACTGTCACATCATGTAACTGCTGATGGGGATGCCACATAGATTCATGTCAGAAGACCCGAACTAGTCTCTCCTCTCAGGTATATTTCCCACATCACTAAAAACTGCTGTCATCAAACCACTTCTGAAGAAGAACAATCTGGATCAAAATGTCATTGCAAACTACAGACCCATCTCCAATCTGCCATTCCTTAGCAAAATACTTGAAAAAGCAGTCTATATTCAGCTCAAAAACTATCTTGCATCAAATAGCCTTTTAGATACATATCAGTCAGGTTTCCGTTCCCACCATAGCACAGAAACGGCACTCATCAAAGTTTTAAATGATCTACATATGAACACAGACTCCAAAAATACCTCCATTCTTGTTTTACTTGATCTTAGCTCTGCGTTTGATACTGTTGACCACAAAATCCTACTGGAAAGGCTCGAAAGGTGGGTTGGCTTGTCTGGTCCAGTTCTAAACTGGTTCAGAACCTACCTTCAGGATAGGCAGTTCTTTGTCTCTATTGGAGAATTTACCTCCAACAAAACAGACATCACATGTGGAGTACCACAAGGGTCAATTCTCGGACCACTACTGTTCAACCTCTACATGCTTCCACTCTCACATGTCATACGCAAACATAATCTTAGCTACCATAATTATGCAGATGATTCGCAACTTTACATTTCACTACACCCAGATGACCTATCACCCATAATATCCCTCACTCAGTGTATCAAAGATATTAATCATTGGATGTCAGAAAATTTTTTACAACTAAACAAAGACAAAACAGAAATACTCATTTTTGGTGCACAGGCTCAGAGACAGAAAATTGCAGCACATCTCAACTCTCTCTCTCTTACCAGCAAAACCGAAGCAAGGAATCTGGGTGTAATCATCGACAGCGATCTAAATTTCAGAAGTCATATCAATCACATCACCAGATCATCTTTCTATCATCTCAAAAATATTTCCAAATTGAAGGGCTTTCTGTCAAAACCGGACTCAGAAAAATTAATCCACGCCTTTATAACAAGTAGATTAGACTACTGTAATGGCTTATTCACCGGACTCTCAAAATCAAGTATTCAGAGGTTACAATTAATTCAAAATGCAGCTGCACGTGTTCTCACTGGTACCAAGAAATATCAACACATCACACCCGTTCTGAAGTCTTTGCACTGGCTACCTGTTAATACAAGAATCGATTTTAAAATACTACTCCTGGTTTACAAAGCACTACATGGCCTTGCACCTCAATACATCACAGATATGCTCACCACTTACACCCCAGCAAGAACACTTCGGTCATCAGGCAGTGGCAACTTACTCATTCCTCGCACCAGATCCAAAGAAGGGGAGGCAGCTTTTAGTGTATATGCCCCACGAAAATGGAACACCTTGCCCGACACAGTTAGACATGCCACGTCACTAGCCATCTTCAAAAACAGATTAAAAACATATCTATTTTCAACAGCATTCTGTTGACCTGTGTGTGTGTGTGTGTGTGTATGTGTGTGTAGATATGCATATGTGATTGGGTGAGTGGGTGTGAATTTGTGCATCTAAGTGTGTATGGGTTGAAATTGACATATATGATTGTTTGCACTTGCACTCTCTCTGTTTATATATGATTGTTTACTTGCACTTGCACTTTATCTTTTTTGTTTGTTTTCTATGTGATTTATAATTGATTTTAAATTTGATTGATTTTTGTTGTGAAGCACATTGAGTCTGCCTTGTGCATGAAATGCGCTTTATAAATAAAGTTGAATTGAATTGAATTGAATTAATCCTTTTAACAGTCAGCTGACGCGAGACATGGACAACCGTCTCACATTGAAACTGCAGTATTTGCCAGAAGCGCCATAATTTCTTATTGTACATGCCCACAATTAATATTGAGTCACTTTTCTTATCGTGATTTTTGGTATTACTGATACCGTTATATCCCTGCTATATTCTAGTTATTTAAAAATCAAGATATATTTGTTATTCAGTTTTCATAGTTTTTAAGATGTAAAATTTAACATTACAGACATGTGCTTAATCAATAGTGACATGGTTAAAACTTTATATTCCACATTTCCAATTGTCCTTGTCCTGGTATGGAAATTGTCTATTATACCATTTTAACTGACTTTGAAATGTGCTAGTGTTGCATTGTGACATGAACAGTTATGGATTCTTTTGGTTTAATATAAAGGTTTCTTTTTTCCTGCCTAGGATGGGGAGCACTAGATCATGTTTCCTCCACTGATGAGAGGCTCGAAAAAAAGAGAGACAATGTGGACCCGCCATCGCCCCGCCACAACCCCGCCCCACTGAGGAGGTACTAGAAGAACTTAGCTGTAGTGGGAGAGGACGTTAGAGAGAGAGAGATTCCTCAGTGTTGATATCGAGTAGAAAATTTTAGTATTGTGTATTATAGAGGCTTAAATAGGCTACTATTTTCATGAAGAGTGGGAAACACAGTTTTTAAGAACGTAAAGAGTTAATGTTACAGTGTAGCTCTCTGCCATTTTCAATTTCCAAAAGTAGCTCTCAGAGGAAAAAAGGTTGGAGACCCCTGGTATAAATTCAACAAATGAGTGAGACTGATAAAAATAACAAAGTTGTATGCAGCATTTTGTTCGTTTTCTGAATTGGTAGGATGTAAATACAGCCCTGGAATATATAAAGTAAATATGCCGTAGTGTTTTGGTAAATTATATTTAAAAAAACATGTCAGGAGTACAAACCTGCAACAACAATGATATTTATTTTTTGCATCAAATATGCTTTTCTGTAGATGAATTGGACCTAGAGCTGGACGAAGGTGAGCAGGATGATGGAGAAGACGAGGAAGACAGTCAAGCTGAGGGAGATGTTGACAGCATTGGGGACAATGAAGGCGATGGAGAAGATGAAGGTGGTAGAGACAGCGAAGGTGGTCCTCACAAAGAAAGGTTTTTTCCTGGTAGTTTGTATGTGTGATTATACAACAAGTATGAATTCTTATTTTTATAATTTTAGAAACGTTATGTTACTCATGAAAATAAATCACAAACTTAATCAACCTCCTGTAGAGTGCGCCTTTCAGGTGCCAAACTCAAATTCTAGAACAATTAAATACCCATTTTTTAGTGTATATACCAGCCGCGTCGCCAGACAGATTTCACTGGGGCACGTGCCCCAGTGTTGATCTGCAGTGCCCCAGTAAAAATTGCCCCAGTAAAAATTTCACCAGAGAGAGAGAGAGAGCGAGAGAGAGAGAGAGAGAGAGAGAGAGAGAGAGAGAGAGAGGCTGTGAAGCAGCTGCGTGAGGTACGTAACGTTAGCCGACAACAACTTGCTAAATATATTATTTTGATTTGACTAAAAGAGTATTACTCCTGTAGATGGATATCAGAAAGTTATTCGCCCGCAGCAGGGATAAAACAGCAAGGCGGAATGAGAGAGGTAAGTCTAGCTAGCTAGGCAACATAAATCTGTCTTAATGCTAAGTTAGCTCTTCTTCCTGAAGCCCCCGTATCCGGGGTCCGACAACACAACAACGTCTGCACAAGCAACAAGCCCGCAGCACACACAGACATGCTGCATATCAACAGAAAGCTTAGAATCTCCACTAAACGCTCATATAAACCATTCGTAGGACCAACAAACACAGTTACGACACCGAGCGATCAAACACGACCAAGTTTCACTGATCCAGCAGCCCAATATGACAAGACAAGCGCATTTGGTAAACAAAACCAGAAATGTTGTCTTACCTTTCAAAATGTGCAGCGAAAAGTGTATTCCACACCTATAAACGGCGTTTAGTTTGAAGGACTACAACTCCCACCATGTATCTGTTCTTCCTCCCGTGTCTGTGTGGCACGGCAGCCAGAGGTTGTGGGCTCTGACGCGCAACAACAGCCTGGCTTATACTGGTTCTCATTGGCTGCCAGTGCTGTCAATGAAACCAACGTGGGTCTAGCTTAATTCTACTGGTTCTAACGGTTACAACGATAGGTGAATGACCCTGATTGGTCGATCCCCTGCAGAGCTACAGCTGCTGCGTCATGAGACAGGCAGACAGGCTTTCCCTGCATCCAGACCTATGATCCAGACGCAGCAACATAGTTCAAAGTAGAAATATGCGGATTAAAAAAAACTGTGGATTCTTTTTCAGTTAGTTTATGCAAATTGTGTGAAAATAAAGATTAAACAATGGTTTATAGTGGCAGGTGGTTCCAAGCTGTGCCAAAAATGGACATTTTGGAAAGCTTGTCTGAATATTTTGTAGTAAAATCTCAATAATTTTATTCTGCTTCAATAAATCAGAATCAACCACTGCAGAGACAATGTTCATATGTTGTACAATGATTTTATAGAGAGTTTTAGCTATGTTAGCATTATTCTAAAGGACACTTATCAAAAATATGATTTTTTTTTTAGGCGAGCATTGAATTTATTTAATTTTTTCTGTGTGCCATCTTCATTTACTCTTCACCAGTAACAGATATACTGATAATTACACATCTCAACAATCCTCAAAGTGTCCCCTATTCAATGACACCAAAATTATTCAAATAGACCTTGTGGTTGCAGAGATGTACTCATTTTATTATTGATATGCAATTTTCGAGCAGAGGCCTGGAAAATAGGCTCAGGGAAGAACATGCTAACTGTTTCCTTGTATCAAAACAACAGTATTAATTTGCTGTACAGATGGTGACTTTTGTTAGATAAGGATGGGAAAACCAAAGTGGTGACAAGCTGTCAGTCAGACCCAAGGGGAATTTCCAGTGAGTTTATGTATGTGTAATGGAACAGTTCTAACTGTGGCATAATGTTGGTTATGGTCAGCTGGTTCTGGTCAGGACCTCTGCATCAATGATGAATTTGAGTAAGCTTGTGTTAGTTGACAGATATGGCCTAGGGATACTACAGTGGTTCTCAAATGGTCTATCTTTAGAAAGAAAAACATTTTTATCTTAATCATCAAGTCGTGACCCAAATTATTAAAACATAATTTATTTCACAGAAAAATAGCACAGTAATACGGACTTGTCTTGTTAGTCGGTTTGCCTTTTGCTAAAATACTCACTAATAGTCACTAGAAAAATGGCTAAAAATATCTGGTTTTGTTGCCACAATTTGATTTTTTTCTCCCTAAACTTTTTTTTTTTTTTTTTTGCCATGCACACATATGACTGCGACTCACTGAAAATGACACACAATCCACTTTTCTGTCACGACCCACCAGTTGGGAACCACTGGTCAACTGTATAACAGTTACTGTAATATTTCCATGTCTGTCCAGACAAAGTGGAGCAGCAGAGTGCAGGAAGAGGTGAGGGAGAGATGGAAGTTGATGAGCAAGAGCAGAGGTGAGTTGACTATCAATGAGGGATGTCCCAATCATGTTTTGTTTTTTTTTTGCCTCTGAGTCATTTGATTTTAAATATCGATAACTGAGACGCAAAACCTCCCATCTGAAAAAAACCCCAAAACTTTTATGGAAAACAAAAAATCTGTCAGTTTCTTACAGAATGCTTTTTGGTCAGGTGACTTTTTTTGTCACAAGGAAGGGTGGGATAACATTGCAAACAGAGCAGCCTTCACTATTCTTATGATCATAACCATGTGAAAACTGAAGATCATAAAAAATGCAGATAGGAGACTTTGAGCTATGTACATATTTGTACAGTAATGGACAGTAATATTTTCATGTTGCTTCAGACTAAGTGCAGCAGAGTGCAGAGGAGGAGAGATGGAGGTTGATGGGCCTCAGAAAGAGATTACTCTGAGAGGTGACACTGAGAGGTGAGACCTGGCTGACAGCGTAGTTAGTTAATGTAAACTACACTTGCAGATTTGATGAATGTTAGTTGTAATGGTTATCTGAGGCAACAGTTGATCATATTCATTTTTTTGTATGTTGCACCAGACAGGAGAAGCAGAGTGCAGGAGAGATTGAGCTGGCTAAATCAGGGGAAACGGAGAGAGAGGAGGAAGGGCAGCAAGAAACAGACAGCCAGGAGAGATCACACCCCAGAGATGAGACTGAGAGAGCAGTTGCCACAGTGGCAGAAAACATCAGACTGGGGGCAAGGGAAAAAAGCAGTGTCCACAATGTTGAGGGACATATAAGTGATCTAGGGGGAAAGGATTCTGGCCCAAAACAAGTAAAGTTGTCACAATATCCCCAGCACAACTTTGGTGTAAAGAAGCGATCCTTTAACGCTAACTGGTTTGACAGCTTTACATGGTTGGAATACTCCAAATCTAAAGATGCAGCCTTTTGTTTTTCTTGTAGGATTTTTGGTAAACATTTGAAGCATGACACCTTTGTAAACACTGGCCTACAGAATTGGAAAAAAGCTCTGGATCTTTGTAGGGAGCATGAGAAATCACCTGCCCATAAGGCAAGCATGCTTTCCTGGAATGGCTATAAAGCCAGTGCAGTTCATGGCAGTGTCGTTGAACAGTTAGACTCGGCAAATGAGAAAGAAATCAAAGAGAGGCGTGAGTACCTCAGCAGGGTGGTGGCTGTTACAAAGTTTTTGGGTAAACAAAACATCCCATTCCGTGGCCATGATGAGGGCATCTCCAGTGACAACCAGGGAAACTTTCTTGAGTGTATTAATCTCCTGAAAGAGTTTGATCCTTTTCTGCAGTCCTATTCAGCTCCATCACACTGTACATATCTATCACCTTCATCCCAAAATGAAGTCATTCAGTGCTGCGCTCAAGAGATAGCAGCAACTATCGTTCGTGAAATTAAAGAGGCAGGAATGTTTTCAGTCATGGCAGATGAAGCTAGAGATGGCAGCACCGAGCAGCTAGCTGTATGTGTCCGTTATGTAGCTGAAGGGAGTGTGAAGGAGCATTTGCTTGCTATGACGGAACTGAAAGGATTTGATGCAGAGTCTGTTACCGCTGCCATTGAAGAACAGCTAAGATTAAATGGCATAGATCATGTGAAGGTGGTTGCGCAGGCTTACGATGGTGCATCGGTCATGAGTGGGACAGTTGGAGGGGTCCAAGCTAAATTTAGAGAGAATCATCCCATGGCCATTTATGTGCACTGCTATGCACATCAACTTAATCTAGTCCTGTGTTTCACCTGCCAAGCCATACCTGAGGCCAAGGATTTATTTGACCTGTTACAGAGTGTGCACACATTCTTCTCTGTCTCTCTTGTTAACCATCACAAATTCAAGGAGACTCAAAAGCAGCTAGGCTTACAGCCATCTGAACTTGTGCAACTCTCTAAGACGCGCTGGTCGTGCCAGTTGCGGTCCGTCAATGCCATGATAGACAATCTCCCTGCAGTGCTTCAGTGCCTATCCAGCATCAACAACCCTACGGCAGTGGGTCTCCATGTCAAACTTGCTAGGTTCTCCACAGTGTATCTGTTGATGATGTTCAAGACTTTTTTGTCTGTGACTGAAAACCTACACAAATATCTGCAAAGTCAAACAGTAGACCTGGCCAAAGCTGAGGAGTACAAATGCGCTGTGTGTGCCACTCTAAAGGATATGCGCTCAGATGAGAAGGCTGCTGAGCTTTATGATAGAGCAAAGGCCTACTGTGCAGCCAACCAGATCCCAGAGTCATGTGCTGTTACCAGACAAAGGCAGAAGCAGAAACGGATGGAGGACTATGTAGTGGACTCTAGTTGTGGGGCAGTGAGTGACCTAGGTGATGCAGAGAAACTGAAAACAAACTTGTATCTACCTTGCCTTGACAGGATGGTTGCTGAGATGGATCAGCGTTTTTCATCTCTCAACAGCCAAGTTCTAAAAGGTGTTCAGGCCTGTAATCCAGGATCTGACAACTTCCTCTGTGAGGAGGACCTCAGGGGTCTGGCAGATCATTACAATGTTGATCTAAAACCTGAAGAGGTGTTAGTGGCCAAAAACTATCTGGCCAGAAAGCAGGAAAGCCTTCCAATCGCAGACATGCAAAGTGTTTTCAGCTTGCTGGATCAAGTCATGTTCCCAACCTTGACACCGGTCATTCAGATCTCTCTGACCATCCCAGTGTCCAGCTGCAGTTGTGAACGGACGTTCAGTGTGCTGAGACGGCTCCACACTTGGCTGAGAAGCACAATGGGGCAGGATAGGCTTCACCATCTTGCCATCATGTCAGTTGAGAGGGAAGAACTTTCCAAGTTAAGTCAGAGTCAAGTGATTGACCACTTTGCAAAAATGAAAACGAGACGTTACAGTTTACTTCTCAGAAAATGATTCCCTGAACAGACACACAACAGTTGTTCATTTATTCTACTACTGTGGCTTTATTGTTTTGTGTATATTTTATAGTTTTGTGTATCTGAAATAGGATTAGCCACATTGCCATAAATGGAAATGAAATAATATAAAAGAACCCAGAGATGTAGGGGTGCTTTATTTTTTGTTTTACTTTTGTAGATGTTCAATTTGCAGATGATTACTGCAATAAATATTTCAAAAAGATTCATTGCTCTTCCTTTTTGCTTTTACCAGTAGCAGTTTAGAAGTCTGGAGTAAAGGGCACAAGTAGGCCAAATGCATTAGTTAATTTCAGGTGGTTAATCAAAGATCCATACAACATAATCTGATATGATTTCATAGTTTAAAGCACTATTTATGTATTTTTTATGATAAATAAGTGCTAAAAATGTTTTTGCTTGCACGCTTTGCACGCTCACATGAATTATTTGTGCCCCAGGTGTGCCCCAGTACAGTATTAGGTCTAGTGACGCCTCTGGTATATACAGCCCTGTTTTAGCCCAGTGGCTGTTCCCTTCTGTATGTGCAGGTCAAAGAGACACTAGTTGTGACCACGGTGAAAATAAAATATGGCCTGGGGCTGAATATTTTGTTGGATGAAACAGAAGATACCTCTATGTTTCTCTCTCTCTCTCTCTCTCTCTCTCTCTCTCTCTGATTTTTGGGCTTTTAAATAATCTGGAGTAATCGCAGTGTTTGGCTTTCCCCATCAGCTGTGTTGGCGACATGGTATTGGTTTAGTTTGGGAAAGTCTGTCAGGGGCCAAGACTGTGATAAAACATGAACGTCAGCTCAGAGTTCACTCATCTGGGACTAGAAAATCCTTTCTGTTGCTAGGTCGTTACTAAGGGTCGGATTATTTGCTGTAGAGGTAAACTAGGTTCCATTACACATAGGAGTCTACTGACGTGACTGATTGTGTTTCAGGTATTAGTCAGACTGAGGCCTAGTCCACACGAGCCCGGGTATTTTTGAAACCGGAGTTTTGCTCCGCGTCCACACGAGTGGTGTAATAAAAACATGTTTTAAAACATGATTGTTTTAACCAATCAAAATACAGTGGAAACCGCTTATGGATCAAAAGGCTTGGGACGGAATCATTTCTATACAAATGCTGTTTAAATAATTCGTTATCAAGAAATCCGCTTATAGGGCTCTAGTTTCTTAGACCAGGTGAAGTCTAACATCAGCGCAGCTTCGCCACGGCAACGGGGTGTGGCCCAGGTCCATTTCGCAAGATTGGTGGGCCACGCAGTCAGACTTAGACCAGCGCAATCCCTCCCCTCGTCCTTCCCACCGGCGCAAACGGCAAAGAGGGAGGAGAGAGGGCGGGAGGGAGACAGGAGGAGGAGAGAAAGGCGTGGAGTGGGTTTGACACAGCCGAGTCAGATCTTCACCAATCAAAGGAGCTCCTCTCCTCACCTTTAACTGCGCGGCGGGTGATGCGCGCTGCAAGTTTGTCATTTTATACTTGGACATGGACGGAGGAAACAGCGACGCCAGAGGCCGAACCTCTCCCAGGAGGAAACAGCTGTTTTGGTCCGGAGGTCCGAGCTCAGAGTGACCAATAATGAGTTTACTAATATACTTAACCAGGATTGATCTGATACACTGAGAACCCCTGCCCAATGTAAGAAACAACAACTAATAAACTAATAAAGAAACTCACATTTATTCAAACCCTGTGTAAGCAAGATGAGAGGTGTAAGCTACACTAATCACAACATAAACAAACACCATGAAATCAGCGTAAAGGACGCTATCTCTCTCTCTCTCTCTCTCTCTCTCTCTCTCTCTCTCTCTGTCTGTCTCTTTTTTTTTCTGTGATAGAGATGCTGAGTATACTGTAGTAGGCTATATACTGACTATCTGATACCGAGGCTGTTGTGGTGGACTAAGAGAGATGAAGATTTGTGTTTTGTTTTTCATTACGGCTGCGTGATGCGGTCGCTCGCCGCTAATGAATTAATAAGTAAATAAATAAATAAATAAATAAAGCGATCATCACAAGGGCAGAGTGGTATGGCAGCGACATGCAGTCATCCACCCTCAGTCCTGCTTTTGGGACATCCAGCTGCTTTTCAGTGCCAGTTCGTCCCTGCTGTGTTAATTCAGGTGGAGTTTCCATTACGCGTGCCACAGCCTTTGATCTCTGCTTTGATCTGACGTCAGATGTGACGGGACAATCTATATAGATATAAATTCACGTGTTGATTCCATTAGTTGCATTAAATAGTGGTTATTGTGGATATTTATTGCATTGAAATGTGCCTGGAACTGTGGAGATCTGCCTGTGAGGTCTTGGTGACGTGTGTGCACTGCAGGTCAGTCAGCCAAACTTCCACTGCACCTGCTGGTCTCCGCCCTGCGCTGAGAGTAGACCTGGTTGGAGGTGGCGAGCTTTCAGCGCAACCTCTGCGGGACATTTTCCCACGAAACTTCCAGTGCACCAAGCTGAATCTGTGACGCCTCCCCCTGCTGCGCGGCCACGGCTATCTCAGCACAGCGCGATCTGCCAATCTTCCAATCTGACTTTGCGCTAGGCTGCGCTGGTCGAAACTTGCATTAGACCAGCTGCGTTACCGTGCACCACCTGCGCTGCGCCAAGAAACTAGGGCCCCATAGTGTTCATTTTTAGTCATTTTATGGATGAAAACATGCGCAAAAACAATTTCAAAACTACGTGTAGGCCTATTTATTTTATTTTCGGCGGTGTCCCTTTGACGTGCACTGCTGCAGCAGCCTGCACATGTTGCTGCGCTGTGTTGTTGTGCTGTGTGCATCACCTGGCTGGCTGAGCTGTCGGTGCGGCGCAACTCTTATCACTGGCTGTTGTGTTGTCTGTCAAAACATGGATGAATGAAACATATCCACTTTATATCGACCGCGGACGTCACAAATACATTTTCGGCTTTTGGCTCGTTCCTCATCTCCGCATAGGCTCTTTTTTATCACTGCATGACAGCAGCGCGACCCCCCCTCCCGTCATACCCGGTCTGACAGTGACATAGGCTATTGCCTGTTCATTCATGAAAATCATCCCGAAAAACTCTCAAACAAACAAGGTGGGGAATAAGAAACTGCAGCGCTACTGTAGTAGTTCTGTAATTTTAAAAACACACCGGCAGCGGCCCCGCTGATCTGTAGCGTCACTTGTTACTGTAAATGATGCTGTGTGGAAAACCAGCTGTGGTTTGTGATTGAGGGTGAGTTTGGAGCTGACAAAAGGATCGCCCTGACGACCGTTTCGTTATATTTTTCTCATCGAAAAACTATAGGCTACAAATAGCATTTAGATGATGTAAAAAAAAAAAAAGTGATAAAAATCCACTTTGTCACCTCCATTTTTGCGACCTCACGTCAACTCCTGCCGCTGGGAACATATGTTCACGGTTTCAAAAATACCCGGGCTCGTGTGGACAAGGCATGAGAAGGGGAGAAAAAGCCAGCACACTCTCTATATCCCTTTGGCGATTCTTTATTGCAGGACAGGCAAGCACAGACATTTCGACCGAAGTCTTTTTCAATGTCTCCCCTTCTCAGTCGGCTGCTGTAGCCGTGCATCTCCTTAAGATTTATCGCTTCTTGCTTCCCCAAATGATGTTAAGAATGGTTCTATACAAGAAGATAATACTTACAGTGGGCCTATATTATAATATATAATTAATATTCATTATATGTATTTTCCTGTACTGGACTGAGAATGATCGACTACAGGGGTCATACCTTGGGTCCAAGGAAGATCTGTTCCTGTGTCCTGTGGACTCTATCCCCCATTCTCTCCATGAGGTCTGGCTGGCGCATAATTTTTGCCACTTTCAGATGAGATAGCTCTGGCATTTGGTTTCCAAGGTGCAACCCTGTTAAGAAATGAATTAGAATAAATTAAAGAATGTTGTTACCTTTATTTTAGACATCATTGATAGAACATGCAATATGTTAATTAGCAATACAATTACTTTAGTAATTTATTTTAGTAACATATAGATTTTCCTACCATGCCCACGTCTTTCACGAAGTTGAGCTGCAGATATCACTGTGGCTGATCCTGATAGCCTGTAAACAAGGGCGTAGCCTGGAAGCCCGTGGACAGATGTATTTTCTGCTATTTCATCATTTGGTGTTGACAATGTGCAAAGGGCATCCAACACAGCAATCCTCTTCACCATTGATTTTTCGATACTGACGCCATTTTTGTGAGCGATAACTGAAGTACAACAGACATATCAAGACAGTGAGCTTCAAACACCTTTAGGACCTATGAAATGTATGGGAAATTTAATTACCCATGTCCTTGATCCTGTGGTGGTATCGCTCAAAGTGGTTGCAGTCACCAATCATAGGGTGGCCCAGCATATCAATTTGCTCCCCAATGTGATAGGCACAATGGATGTTGGCCCGGTTTGCCACATCTGCCTTCCAAATCTTAAGGAAAAGATGTAAACAAAAAGTTATTAAATCTCTAAACGTACAGTAGCATTGAAGACAGAACATAATGATGGTACAAAATTACCCTCTCAAATAGTCTGTGATGGTCACTAATCTGAACCTGGAGTTGCCTTGCCTCCTCGTCAGTCAGACTTGCTGATTGGATTGAAGACAAGTAGCCACTGAGCAAGTTGTTGGCTTTGGTGACAAGGCGGCAATTGTTGCGGCCAATGTATTCAGCTGAAGCTGCTGTGAATGCCTCAGGGCAACACAAAACATCTCTGGCTATTATGGGCCAAATCTGAATAAGATGTAGCACCTCACAGCCAGTGGCACATGCCAAGTGATGAAGATCTGGGAGCTGAAAGAACATGTGTTGTGTGATGAAGGATAAATAAAGGATAGATCAATTTGAAAAAAGAACATGCCCAGAATAAATTTAGTTACCTGTTTGAGCCAATGAGGTCTGTCGATCGCAACAATCAGATCACTTACAAACTGTTGGACTTGTCCCTTCATGTTGCCCCAAATCAGACTTATTTGCAGTCTTCCAACACCGAGAGCATCAAGGTGGAAGTGATCAATCCTTGTCTGAAACAAAATACAAAGCCACCCGTTGTATTGTTTTCATCATACCCATTTACTATTTTAATCCCAAGGCAGAGCAGGAAATGTTCAGTCCAGATATAGTTGCACAGAGCTTCGTTGTCGCTAGAGATACAAAACATTTACCTGCATGTGTGGTTCAATGACAATGTCATCGGAGAACAGCTGATTGTTTGGGCTATACAGGGTCCCAGTCTCTGTTTCGTGTTGTTTCCTCTCCACGACACCCATTTCAGACATGGCTGTGATGATGTTGACTGTGTTGGCCTTTGTCCTGCGGGGTGCTTCACTGGCAGCCTGTGGGTTGGAGAGGTCGGCCTTGTCGACTGTGCAAATTCTACATCTGAGAGGTCACAGTAAAAGGGATTAGAAATATAAAGATTTTGCACAATATAGACACAACAAACAACACTACACTTGTGAAGTAATAATCTAACCTCTTGTTTGCAGTTGATGACAAACAGTTGGCACAGTGGTTTGCCTGGGGCATGTCTGCATTGACTTCGCCAATTCCTCCACAAACAAACACCTCACCCCCATAGAAAGGGCAGTCTGCATAATACCCTTCCTGCAGTTTCTCTATGTATGGCGAAATGGCATCCATACACTGCTGAAATGATGTCCCTTGTTTGGAAAGAAGATAAACTTTATTTAATCCTACATAGGACACAATTTAAACAATTAAATGTTTGCATCTAAATTTAGTGACTATGCTACCTGGTTCTCCGAGGCCTATGATGCCCATATGTTCCCTTTTTGCCCCCTCTGAACGGGGCAAATTACCCAGTGAAAAGTACCCATTGGTGGAATGGTACTTCCGCCTGTACAGCCCAAACCCATCGAAATATAAATGGACGTATAGAGGGAGCACTGGTACTTCTGAAAGAAAATAAGAAACAGGCTAATTCATACATGTTCATGTTTAGCTTTATAAGTCTCACTCTTTTGATTGAACATATTATCCATATTTCTCATGTCCAGTGACCATGAGAAGTCCTACTGTACCTGTGGGGAGGTCTCTTTGTTGCTGTCCCTGACTGCAATGAGCAGGGTCACAGTTGTGACCTTGCAGCGGAGCAGTAAGCAGCAACAGAGCGCAACAGAGCCAAGTTTTTCCAAGTTTTCAGATAACTTGCAGAAACTAAGAAAAGGAGAAAAACAAAAGTGAGAGGAAATGGGGAGAACTAAAAACAACGAACAGGCCGAAGCTGACCCAGTGCTGGACGCTATAAACGACGGCCTGGCGGCGATGAGAGAGGAGCTGAGAAGCAAAACCAGAGAAGCATGGATGGGCTGAAAGCCAAGCTGAAAGATATAAAGAGGAAGATGGAACCTCTCCAAAAGGTGATAGTTGAAATCAAAGAGCTCCAGGAAGAAAATGCAAAAAAAGACCAGCTTCTAAAGGAGATGGGAATCAGAATGGAGGAGATGGACCAGCAAGGAAGACTCAACGAGGTGATTGTGACTGGTCTCAAGATCAGGCATCAAACCTACGCAAGGGCGGCTGCGGCTGCAGCCGGCCAATCTGAAGAATCGGATATCAAATCTGTGGAGAAGCAGGTGTCTGAGTTCCTGGCTGGCAAAGATATCGTTGTGGATTTCAACAATGTGGAAGTATGTCACCTCTTACCCCGGAGGAAAGATGCTGGAACACGAGCTGTCGTGCTGAGATTCACCAACAGAAAATACAAGACTGCACTGCTGAAGCACGGCAAGAAGCTCAAAGGCTCGGACGTCTACATCAATGAGAATCTCACCAAAAAGAATGCTGGCATCGCCAGAAAAGCCCGCCAACTAAAGAAGGGGGGCAAGATTCAACACACCTGGACGGCAAACTGCAGAATCTACATCAAAACGAATGGATCATCATCAGAAGAAGTCCAAACAATGCAAATCAGGAGTGAGGACGAGCTGGAGAAATTCAACAATTAAGGTATGGCTCATGAACACTCCATAACTTCAACACAGCAAAGCACAAGGGTTCTTACACAGACTGAAAAGATGATGGAAATATCAGAGAGGATTGCTGAACTTGAAAGTGTGGAGCTGATTATAAATCAAGATGTGAACCATACCTTAACAGACCCCAATGAAGGAATTGACCCGGATAATCACTTTTACCTTAACATGACTGAGAAATGCCAGTATTACACTGAAGATCAATACAATGAGAGCATTGGGATGGATGGGAAACTGTCTCTAATTCACTTAAACAGCAGGAGTCTATACACCAACTTTGACCACATCAAGGAATAGCTACAACACATCAAATATCACTTCAACATCATTGCGGTGTCGGAAACATGGATTAATGAAGACAAAGGTGCGGATTTTTTCTTGGATGGATATAAACTTGTTTGTGTTAACAGAAGAAGCAAAGGTGGAGGAGGAGTGGCCCTATTCATTGACAATGACATCAAGTATGAGACTGTACAAAATATGTCTAAAGCTGTTGACCACTTAATGGAATGTGTGACAATTGAAATATGTGTGACAAATGGTAAAAATATAGTTGTAAGCTGTGTTTACAGAGCACCAGATTCAAAAATAGAAGATTTCAATGAATGTGTGGGAGAAATATTCTCAGAAACTAGCCAAAAAAGGGTTTTTATCTGTGGTGATGTAAATATTGACTTGCTCAATCCAAAACAAAACACGATAATCGATGAGTTCATTAATACGATGTATTCAATGGGGTTACAACCTCTCATCACACGCCCTAGTAGGATCACAACACACAGTGCTACTCTAATTGATAATATTTTTATTAACGTTAACGACATAACAAGAGGACTCCTGATAAATGATATAAGTGACCACCTACCAATCTTTGCTATCTATGACTGGAAACACACTGCGAGACAGACACCGAGCAAAAACACATACATTAGAGTCAGGACCGAAGAAGGAATGAATACTTTGAAAAATGAACTACTGAGGGGGGCGGTGCGTGGCGCAGTGGGTAGAGCGGCCGCCCCATGTAGAGGCTACAGTCCTCGCCGCAGGCGTCCCCGGTTCAAATCCCGCGTCGGACAGACCTTTCCTGCGTGTCATTCCCCCTCTCTCTGCCTCCCCATTTCCTGTCTATCTCTACTGTCATCACTATCAAATAAAGGCAAAAAGCTGAAAAATATATACTTTAAAAATGAACTACTGAGGCAAAACTGGAACAATGTTTACAATGAAACAGATGTGAATTATGCATATGACTCCTTTTTGCAAATATTTAAATATGACAGACACTGTCCTATGAAAAAAAAACACACAAATCAGAAGAAGGAGGGGAAACCATGGCTCACAAAACCATTGATAAATGCCTGCAGGAAGAAAAACACTCTGTACAGACAGTTCCTGAAATTAAGAACGACCCAGTCAGAAGTAAAATACAAAAGGTATAGAAACAAACTACATAGCATTCTAAATGAACGCAAGAAAGAATATTACAGTAATCTCCTAGCAGAAAACATGAATCATACTAAAAAACTATGGGATATTCTAAACAATGTGACTAATAACAAAAGGGCAAAACCTAGCTACCCTCCATACTTCAACTATAACAACATGCAGGAAGATAATCCGGGAGTCATAACAAATAGATTCAACCAGTTTTTTGTAAATATTGGGCCAGAGCTAGCCAAGGACATTCCTGACTCACCCCTGCACACTGTAAACCCAGATTTTGATTTGACTCAACAGGTTGAGTTCATGTTACTTAAATGTGTCCAATTTATTGACATTACTAGTTAATTCTGATTTAGGTGAACTTTTTCAAGCCCATTCTTATAGTAATTGTGATTTTAAGTCCAATCAATGTGTGTTACTCAAACAAGCTGAGTTTATTACTTAAACCTGTGTCATTTCTTTACATTAATTAATAATTCTGAGTAAACTGTAGTTTTTAAATAATCCCCCCCCCCACACACACACACAGCCTCAGCTCAGTCTCTCCCTCCTCATAAACGGGCATCACTGTGTGAGTGACGAACGTGTCCGACGAGAAAAAAGAAAAAACAGCGACCGGAGCGCTGGAATGGGTGTGTCTCGGTTCTGCCATTTCATTGGCTACACAAGTTCGTGTCTCAGAGTGTCGCGGTTTCGGTTTGAGCTCAGACAACTAAATATGATAAAGTTTTGCTTGTTTGAGACGCATTGACGTCACCAACAGTCACCACCCGCCAAAATTCTAGTTAATACCAGTTTTGTCAAACTGAGCGAGTGAGACGGTTAGCTGAGCGGCCAGACAACTGAACCTGTGAACCAGACACCTGAGCCTGAACCAGACACCTGAGCCTGTGAACGAGCTACCCAACTCCACCACGGACCACAGTCCAGCAAACGTCCAGGTAAGTTTGCGCAGAAGCTTTCTATTTTCGGAGTAAATTGTAAGACAGGAGTCACGAGCCCGCCCGGCCCCGGTCATAACAATTGAATTGAGCTTTGCCCCGACGTGTCTGGCGAGTCCGCCGCGGTATCCCTCGGTCGTTACAGTCCGCATTTGTTCCCCCTGGAGGCCCCCACGAAGACAAAGCAGACATGGGCGGCGCAAAGCTAAAGTTTAATGACCGGACTGCTCAGCTAGAAGTCTTTATGTTAGTCTGCTTTTAACATTACACGGAGCTGATGTGTCGGCTCGACTATGACACTTCTTTTCTGTTGCAGTTGAACTGAGACGGTGGTGAAGCAGCTAGCTTAGCCATTGAGCTACAAACATCCTGGTAAGTTGGTGCACACTAACTCACATTCGGCTATTAGCTTTATTTTCTTGATTTATTTGGGGGGTTTTTTTGTTAGTTGGCCATTAGTCCCACTCTTAGCTGCCATGCGTCTTAAAGGTTTTATTATTTAGTTAATTCTGTGGCTATTGTGTTCATCTGGAGAGCCAATTTCAAATTGTTATTTTCAGAAGCTTTACACTGTTAGCTAACTGTCATTTTTCCTTAGCTCATCTAACTGTAGGGCAGATATGGTGGTCTCTGCAGGATCCTGCTCAGGTCTCCCTGAGTTTAGGCAGATCACACACATCGTTGCAGTTCATACAGAAATCATGTTTGTGTGCAGAGTAATGAGTGCATGGTACCACGAGCACCTTAGATCATATGAAGTTTGCTACCCTGATGTAACCGTGCCCCTGTGTGTGGTACTGCTGTCAGAGCTTAACGATGTTTTCCCCCTTTCCGCATACAGAATAAGTGGGAAACTAATGGTGACTCTCAAACGTTATATTCTGTGCTGAACAATCTCTCTCTTTCTCCCCAGATGGCAGCACAGCAGCGAATGCTTGTGAGAGTTATCCTCTCTGAAGCAGACATAAGGAAGGTGGAACTGAAGACAAAGCCTGACACAGTTGAGCATTTGATTGGCTCCCTTAAAGATGCTCTTCAAATAAACTATAGCTTCAGCTTACAGTTTAAAGATCCCAATTTTGATAACGAACTGTGCAATCTAACAGAGATTTCAGAGCTGCCTGAGCGACCCACTCTTAAAATCATTCCAGTTCTTACTCTTGTGGAGGTGCCCATCCCAGGGTTAACATCAAATGAAGAACTAAGCGACACACACAGCCAGACAGACACAGACATCCTCTCCGACTCCTCTCAGGAAAGGCAACGCCAGTGGCCAGAGGAATTTGATCTGCATATACCAAAATTTTCTGTGGATGTCGAGTACAGGCTGCGTCAAGCAAATCTGCTCCATCTCAAGGATGGATCGCACCTCATTCCGTCAAAGGAGCTCAAACACGACATCCTGGAGAGGCTGGCTGAGACCGTATATGCCTTGAAAGCATATCCAACAAATGCAGAATTTGAAGCTGTTGCCTCAGCTCTGGTGCGAGCACACCCATGTCTCAAAGAGCAAGGATCAGTGTCAGGCTGGAGCGGTTAGAAAAACAGCTTGAAATTTAAGATGGGTAATTACAGAACAAAAATGCGTCAGCTGGGTCACCGTGATGTCACCGTGAACAGCGGGAAACAAGGAAAACACTCTCCTGGTGGAGACCCACCGAACAAGAGCATAAAAAAGCCAAGGAGAGGAGAGGTGAACTATTTACCAGATTACCCAGACGGACAAGATGACTCCAGCCTTGAGGATGCGCGACTGCTCATTGTGGAGGAAATGAAAAAGAAAATCCGAAATGGAGTCCTCATCAAACAAAAAATGGATGTCACATTCGCTCTGCGAAGAAATGAGGTTGTAAAGGAAAAGCCGGAGATCAACGAGATACGTCAACGTTGGCCAGCTCTATTCACTGAACACCAGGTAGGCCTATATATTTTTCTCATATGTTGTATTTTGTGGAACTGCTCTGTTGCATAAAAAGATCACAAACTCATTTGAACATGAACATGTTTTATTTGTATTTTTACGTTTCAGGTGTGTCTGGAGTTCAGCAGGGTGGCTGGCAAGAGCCTGAAAAATGAGTTCTATGAGGCCCTTGACCATCACAGTCCCAGACTCATAGAAATTTTTAAGGCAAAGAGGGGGCTCACAGGGCAGGTGTTGGCTGACCTGATGCGACAAACAAAGGTTAGTTGATTTTAAATCTATATTTATGTCTTAGAAAACAGTCTGAGTTTGAAAGAACACACATGTAAATAAATGTACTGGTAATGCAAGCTATCCTGTTTGCAGGTGCTTTCTTTTCCTTGACATTTAGTAGCCTATATAGCCTAATGGAGTTGACGAAACTAACTCCTCAGTCCTAAGAGTAATTAATTACCATCCATTACATTAGTTTGTCAGGTTTTGCTACTGTAGCTGATCTGTAGATGAGGATGCAAATAACTACCTGATGAGTGAACAGGTGGGGTCCAGTATGTAAATGATTTTGCTGTGTGTTATTGATTATGTGTGTGCACATCGTGTTCAGGGTAACACATGGACCCTATTTTAAGTGTGTGATGTCCTCTCTGCCCTCTCAATCCACCAGGCTTCGGATGTGACAGAAGTCAGATGCTTGGTCCTCAGGGGTCTTCCTGTCATTCTCGGCGATGATCCATCCACCTTCTTCAAGGCCTGCTTTGTAAGCAACTTTGATTTTTCTTTTTCTTTTTTATCTCCTCTCCTCCTTTCCCCCTCCCTTGCTACCCCCATTCTCTACCTCCCCTCCTCTCTCCCTACTATACGTATTATTTTAGGGTGTGCATGTGTTAATAGTTTTTTTTTTTTTAATTGTTTCTGTTGTTTGAAAAAAAACTTATCTGGAAGAGGCAAACTCCAAAATTGTGACCTTTGTTCACTCCAGATCATTTGTGGATGCCTATTGCATCTGTCCTGAGTGATTTTCTGTAGCGGTCACTGCACTGGGCGGTGGGTGGACATTGAACAGGGCAGACATGTGGGCTGTGTACCTATTGAGGCTGTTTGCAGCACTATATGTTGTCATGGTGATGTGACGGTGCCCTATTCTTTCTTTCAGGATGTTAATGATGAGGGAGGTTCGTACAGTGATGTGCCAGTGGGGATCCTTTGCCGTGAACCGGAAAACATCACTCCACACACGCAGTCCCTTCACCACAATGCATTTATCAACACTTTATACAGCTTAAGTCTATATCCTAAAATCACCAGACCCAGCCGCATTACTTCGCATAGTGCCTCACTCATTGATAATATCTTCACTAATCAAATAGATAATGACACAGTGAGCGGACTGTTAGTTTGTGATATCAGTGACCATTTGCCTGTTTTTACAACTTACAACAACAGCCACATGAATAACCAACAGGATAACAAACTACAATATAGAAGGGTTAGGACAGAAGAGTCTATGGTTAAATTAAGAAATGATTTGCTAGCTCAAGACTGGGAACGAATATATAAAGAAAATGACTGCAACAAAGCATATGATGAATTCTTAAAATTTTTTTGTGTATTCTATGATAAAAATTGTCCAATCAAACAATATAGAAAAAAACAAAATCATAAAGATAATCAGTGGATCACAAAGGGACTTCAAAACGCTTGTAAAAAGAAAAATACATTATATAGAGAATTTCTAAAACATCGAACAGCAGAAGCTGAAAACAAATATACAATAGATTGATTTATAAATTGGAGCAATATGGGATCAGGGGGGTTGCCTTGAATTGGGTGGGAAGTTATTTGAGAAACAGGCAGCAATATGTGAAGATGGGAGACTGTTCGTCAGAATGTCTGGATATTGCATGTGGTGTCCCCTAGGGGTCAGTGTTGGGACCCAAACTCTTTGTCCTATATATTAATGACATCTGTAATGTGTCTAGTCTAGTTAAATGTATTTTATTTGCAGATGACGCAAACATTTTTTGTTCTGGTGAAAATTTGCAGCAACTTTTGGATGTCATCACTTCAGAGTTAAGTAAAATTAAAAAATGGTTTGACAAGAATAAATTATCACTAAATCTGAACAAAACAAAAATCATGTTATTTGGAAACTGTAAAATACACAATCAAATACAGGTACAAATAGATGGTGTAAATATTGAAAGAGTAAATGAAAACTAGAAAATTTCCTCTCGGGAAATTTTGAATGGGCCACGGGAGCTACTGCGGGTTGTGCCATCTCTGTCAACATGGGAATCAAACCCACGATCTTAAGGTCAAGACAGAGCTGATCAGACAGACACATGATCATCTTTCTATAAGCACTGATATGGAGGAGCTGTAACCACATTAGGTTACGTGTGTGTGTGTGTGTGTGTGTGTGTGTGTGTGTGTGTGTGTGTGTGTGTGTGTGTGTGTGTGTGTGTGTGTGTGTGTGTGTGTGTGTGTGTGTGTGTGTGTGTGTGTGTGTGTGTGTGTGTGTGTGTGTGTGTGTGTGTGTGTGTGTGTGACTGTAATCACATGAAGCTGGCTCTAGAGTCTGTGTGTGTGACTGACTTGACACATAGTTAGTTAGTAGCTGCATCCTGTGTCAGTCTGATTTAGCTGTGACACTGTGTTTATAAACATTTAAACGAGCGCCAGGTGGATTGTTTATGAAGTTAACGAGCTCTGGCCTGAGGATCAAAGAGGTTACCACGGCGATAGGGGCCCCCCCAGGCTGAGACAGACAGAAACGTGGAGAAAAAGAGCCATTTTCTGCCTCTGCACCGGTCTCACATTTAGGCTTAGGGTGACAAAACGGTAACTCCTATCAGAACAAAACACAGATCACATTGCTCTAAGGATTTCCTGAAAATTTTGGTACGATTTGGTGTTTCTACAGTAAATATTTTGGCGACGCTGGCAGTTTTAAAACATCAGGCCGTTCTGCTCCTCTCAGAAAATATTTGTATTGGACTCAATGAGGAGCAGAGACAGACGTGGCCGCACTTAGAGGCTCAGAGTTTAAATTCTGTAAGTCTCTCTGATATTTTGAGCAGATTAAGAGATCAAGGATGAGCTCGTCTACAACCGTGGCCGAAATTATGTGTGTAGAGTGTAAATTGTGGCCGTTTGGATAGAGAAAAATTCTGGAGTTTTTCTGGCATCTCTCCCACTCTAACCGATGACATCACCCACTCTGACACGAACATTCCGTCCAATACACACCCATTATAATCTCATAATTTCTCCAAAAATGATCATGGTCATTGATCATGGATTGATCAAAAACTATATGACCTATCAAAACGTGGAGTGATACGCCAATACACAAGACTTGTGTCTACTGTTTAAAGTTTAAATGGAGTCTCTTGGTGAAAGTATGCCTGAGCAGTAGACGTTTGTTAAACTCCAATGATTGGTCTTTTTCGCTCTTTTTTTTTCGCCCGTCCCATAGACTTCAATGCAAAATTTTGAGCAGTTTGAGTGTGTGTGGCTGGCTGCGTTGTGTTTCACTGCTGTCTCCCAAGCAGCTAGCCTATTAGCGCTACCTGGAGCAACAACAACAGTCGCTGCGCGAGTCAGACGTTACGCACGTGAGACACACACCGACCGACCGCGCACATGCATAGACTCAAGCGCACATGTCGCGGACATCGTCAAACTTCTCACACTGTTAAAAAAAAAAACGACTGTTGTGTTGTGTGACGGCAGATACAGAACCAGGTAGGCCTATTTATTTAAAGTTAGAGAGGGACAAAGAGCGAGGTGAGCCGAGGGAGGGAGGTAGGGGTGTGTGTGTGTGTGTGTGTGTGTGTGTTGACTTATGCATAGTGAAATAAAGAGCTACTGTGGTATTATCATACAGTGAGCAGGGCCGTTGCTAGGAATTCTGGGCCCCCTGAAAGAATACTAAAGTCGGCCCCTGACTTTTCCACTTTTTTTAAACTACGTATTATCATTGATTTTTTATTTAGCCTACTTTGTTTTGATGCTAATGCAGCATTACTATGAGTATTAGTCAAGGTCTTATGCAGAAAAATTCAGTCGTACAAAGATTAGACCACTGGGTTTTTTTTGTGGGCCCTAGTACTGGGCGCTGGGCCCCTAGAATTATCATCCCCTTTCTCCCCTGTACAACGGTCCCGACAGTGTGAGTTTGATATCATGATATGTCTTACAATACTGCAGTGAATATCATAGGCTTGTTATTGAGGTATTGTAATACGAGGGATGTAACGATATGAAAATCTCATCCCTAGTACAGCACAAAGAGCAGAAAAATAGTGGGATGATACAGTTTCTCTACAGTAAAATTAAACGTGAGTGAAGAAATAGAGCATTTTCTAAATAAATATTTTATGTGGTGGTACCGTTCCGTTCAAAATCAAGACAAATTACAGTACAAATACCACAATTGTAGGCTACACTTGCAAAATGGTGGCGGATAAAAACATTGACTGGCAGGTAAAATTTAGAATCCCCCCCCCCCCCATCATTCATGTGGCAGTCACTTTACCTTGGACCATGTGGGAAAGTGGGTAAAACCCATTTTTCCATTTGCGTTTATTGTGAAGTTGGTCTTAAATTTCATTTCAAGTGGCATTAAAAAAGTCTTAAAAAGTCTTAAATTTAACTTTACTTAAGCTGCAGGAACCCTGTGGATGTTGAGAGCCTGCCCCAAGCCATGTACATTGTCTTCAGTTTGACCTATGCACTTCATCTCAACTACCCAAAGTACATGAAGAACACTTTTGATTTTTTTCAACAGGTACTTCTGAGCTTAGGTAAGACAGATCTGAAACCTAAACTTCAAACACTCAAGAATCAGCTTGTAATGTAAGATCCAGAATCCCCTCTTCCCAAGTCAAATGTGAGGTTTTTGTTGTTGATGTTGTTGTTTTTATAAATTAGCAGAAAAGAAAAAAGACAGTAATAATATTCTTCAACATTTGTTAGTTGCAACTTTTGAAGGGAAGGGAAGAGAAGAGAGAGGGTAAGGAGAGAAGGACAGATTTTAAAAAAAAAATGTTATATTAGGGTTAGAGAAAGCATGGGGGGTTGTGAGGAGGGGTGAGTGTGGACTCCAAGTGGGTATCTACTGTCATTTTTATTTAGGTATCTGCTCTGTTATTTTTTTCACCCTCCCGTTCTCTCTTTTTTCATTCTCACACACTTTTTTGTTTTTCCATGGATATTTGTTATTTGTAAATGTAAAGATGCCAGTGTTCAGCAGGGCTGAGTTTTATCTTGCCAATTCGTCAGCCAAATTTGAAAAGGCGATTTGAATTTGAAAGTACAGTATTGTAATAATTGGAGGTACTGTAAAGAGGAAGAGAGCTGTATTGTACTAGTTTGTGAGGCAGATTTTTTTTCTGTTCATGCCATCACTGAGGAATCTACAGCTTTGGCCAGGTCATGGCTTTGTTTTTGAAAAAAAGATATGCTGAATTAAAAAAATTGTATCAATGTAATGTTGCAGTTTTATTTATGTATTTTACATGGCTCTATTGATTGAAAGACATATTTTGAGTTTCAGGGACTAAAACATTTAAGTTTGGTCAATTAGAATACACAATTTAGTTGAATTGGTAATTGAGTAATGTTTACTAAACAAACTGAGTTAAATAAATGGGTGGGGAATGATTGTTTAAACTAAGTATCTTAAGTTACTGTAACTTGGTTATTAGTACATTCAACTTAAATGTTCTATTCCATTCCATTACGAGCTTCAAGTACATTGAACGTAGTCCAGTTCACTTACTCAACTAATGCTTCATTACTTAAAAAATTTAAAGGCGAGTTACCTTGATTTTTTTTAAGTAGAGTCTACTTATCTGGGTTTACAGTGCACTGGGACCACTTTGATAAGGACGGAGACAGAAACCCCAGCTCAATGTTTCTCACACCAGTGAAGGCCACAGAGATTACACACCTGGTCAACAAGTGCGTAGCAAAAACATCTACTGATATTAACGACTTTGACATGAGGTTAATCAAAAAACTTTTACCAGGTACACTGTAAACCCAGATTTTTTTCTAATTAAACTTTCTGAGTGATCATGACTTATTCTTTTATGTTTTTGAAAAATCTGCTATCATTACTAAAAAAACATTAGTCTTTTGTACTATTTAGCTGAAATATTCATTGCACTAATCATGTTTAGTAGAGATAACTTGGTATGTTTAAGTTTCATAAAAAAGGGGAGGGGCCTAATTCAAACACCTGCCTGGTCACATGACTAGGCCAGCGTAACGGCAAAGATAATCGGTCCTTGGTAACTGACGGTGAGTCTACGGGGCTCTACACCTGGCAGGAGGAGCACAGGCATGGCAGCAGACGGTACCCTGACCAGGATGCTTCTTACTCCAAGTGGAACGGTTAGTATGTAAAATAACTACTGTAGCCTAGTTATCTTTGTGGGAACTTGGATATAACTTGTTTGCGTAGCTTTTTTCTGTGTAGGCTAATGTTACTGTTTGAACCTGTGTATGGTGTTAATGCATGCTCATGTTAGCTTAGTGTTAACAGTCTGAGGAGGCTCACATAGTGGCGTGCGCGACTTATTTCCGTCAATTTACACGGTAGGAAAGCGGTTGAACCGCTGTCGGGGCAGAGAGGTGTAGCAGGGCTGCTGCTGTGGAGGTGTTTATGTTGTGGACACCGCGAGCTGCGCGCAGCCATTGATCCACTCGGCCACTGCCGCTCTCTTTTCTTCTCTCACTCACTCTCTCACACACCTTGTTTACATGCCGGTCTCCCCTATAACACAGACGTCGGTTCGGTTCTATTACTTTATTGTATTTAACAGCGACATTGCTGAGCTGAGTTGTTGAGCTAAATGTTTTCTTGTTTTCTATTTTTACAGATCCTTATGCTGTGACGATGCTGTGGAAATGTAAGTATTATGAGTTTGTGTGGAAAAAAGTGGTTACCTCCTTGAGTTATTTCTATCCAAGAGAGGGAATGTTGGACAGTTTCTTTCTGAACAGATTTCACATCAGACCAGTGCTTGTCATACACATTATGTAGGCTACTTGGCTACTCATATCTGCTTCTTTATAAATTGTGTTATTCAATCCAATCATGCTTGGTTGGTTAAGCTTATCATTAGGCCTATTTGTTTTTCATATTAGATACCTAACCTATGTTATTGTGTTTAATCCCTCAAAGATTACACAGCCAACTGCGATCCGGACACAGGTGCTCAGAGGGCTTCCTATCAACCTTTAGGACAACCCCACAAACTTCTTCAAAGCAGGCATTGTAAGTAAGCTCTTGCTTTCTTATCATTTTTACCATTATTTATTTTTCACGACACTCTTATATTGATTAAAGTTGTTTTTTAAACGAGTAATGTAATGATTGTGCTCTTCTTTTATTCTTTTATTAAGGACACTGATGATGATGATTCCTTCCGTGACCTTGATGTCGGGATACTTGTCATTGAGTGTGCTGGGCTCACATCTTTCCGGCATCTCAGTCCAACCTCGTTGAAAATCATCATTGGGGGAAAGTCGTGAAAAGACAACATTCATGATCTGCCAAAAGCAATGTGCTTTCTGTTTGGACTCACATATGCACTCCATCTTAACTACCCCAAGACTATGAGGCTCACATTTCAGTTCATCAAAGAGGTATTGCTCTCATTGGGCCACACTGACCTAAAGCCGAAGCTACAGACTCTGAAAAATCAACTTGCAATGTAAAGGGATGTCAAGTCTATCGTAAGAAGCTGTTGACTGCATTTTGTTATTGCCAAAACAAGTTTAATAAAACATGTAGACAAGAATGTACTTTTGTGGTTTTGCTTTTATTTTCTTAAATAATTTAATCTGTATAGTTTTTTTTTATTAAACAGATTTTATTTTACTCTTAAGATAGTGGAGTAATTGGGCAAAGGAATTGTTATGGTAAAACAACTTGGAGGTTAGTGTATTCAGCTTAAAGTGGATATATGTATGTACTATGCACTAGTCTCTCCACACCCTCTCCACACCTACAGTACTGTGCAGAGGTGTGGGGACACACATACAAAGGCTCCACCCATCCATTGTTAATACTCCAAAAAAGAGCTCTGAGGATCCTACATTATGCCAATTATAGGGCACACACAAATCAGTTATTTATTAAATCTAATATTCTCAAACTATATGATTTAATAAACTATCGCACCATGCAAATGATGTACAAAGCTGCCAGCAACAGCCTCCCCCTCAACCTGCAAAAGCTATTCATGAACAGAGAAGGGAGACACAATCTTAGAGGGGAAAACATCTTTAAGCTGAGGAGGGTACGAACCACACTAAGATCCTTTTCCTTATCGGTCGCAGGCATCAAACTATGGAATGTGCTAGAGGATGAAGTAAAAAAATTACCAACATTTAACGTCTTCAAGAAAAAGTATGTAAACTCAACGATTGACCGGTACAGAATGACACATGAGAGCTGATAAAGGTCAGAGAGGCTAACGGCAGACACAGTATCGAGACTACAAGGGGTAAAAACAAAAAGCACTGTGTTCCCAAAACAATGTGATGAACCAGAGAAACTTGTGTGGCCAGAGGCCAATGTCAGTTTGTACGTAGTATGTTATTATAGTACGTAGTATGTTATTATAATGAGTATCAACAGGGTGATGATAAATTGGGGCACAAATGCAACTGTGATTTAATTGTGAGAAATCAGTCAAGTGAAGAACTCAACTAACTGCTAATCGACACACCAACGCCAATCAACTGGTCCACGATGGAGTTGCTGAGCTGGTCACTGAATGCGATTGAGTGTTCTCAACAAGGCGTGCGGCCTCTGGTGAGCCAAGATGCCCGGACGGAACCTTCATGTCCGGCTACATGCTGGATGGATGGGAGAAGTGGAGAGTCCTTTGCCTTGCCCCACTGGATGTGGAGGATGTCGAGGACGTGTACATCTTCACGTTCATGACAATTGGAATGATCGCCCTGGGTTTTGGCGCCTACATGCAGTATCGTAAGATGAGAAAGATCGCCACCGAGCAGACCGACGCGAGGGAGGATAACGCAACAACTCGGAGTGCTGTGGTCGGGATACGGTCCGACATATCCGCAATCCGAGAGTATGTGTCACTGATGCGAGCTGACATAGCCAAAACTCGGGAGGAAATCGAGAGAAATGGCGACGAAAACCGCAGAGAATGAGTAAAAAGAAGAAAGGGCTCCTACACCATCCCACCATCCCAACTAATAATCAGTACACTGGACTTTTGCTCTCTGTCAATTGGACCACACCAGACTTTGCTCTCTGTCAATTGGACCATCTTGTGACTTTGTGACTTTTGTGACATGCCTGGCAACAAGAAGAGACTGTTGTTCGCTCATGACGGTTGGACACATGTGCAGACACACACGTAATCCTTATGCTCTATCTAGAGCTGGACTTCAATTTCTTCAACTCTACATACTGCCTAATGCTGCAACACATTATGTCAAAATGTCAAATGTTGAAAAAAAAAAAAAAAAAATTGAGAAATGTCATGTTAAAAAAAACAAACAAAACAAAACAAAAAATGTCATGTCAAATTGTTAAATTTTGAAAATACTGGAAGAATGTTATGTCAAAAATGTAACATGCAGAAAAAATTAATATGTGAGTATTGGGGGCGGGACTAGATAAGCTTTTGCTTCTCCCGCTTTCCCTTTCGGTCATGTGTATTGTATTAATTGGATTGAGATGATGTGTGATGATGATGACTAATTGACATGCCCGAAATGAACCAAATAAATAAATATATGTAAAGCAATTGCTATTAGTAATGTTTTTAAGTTTAATCATCTTGGAGGTTAGTGCACTTAACTTTAAGTTTTCAGTTGAATAAAGGAGCAAAGCAATTGATATTACTAATGATTTTAAGTTAAACAAACTTGGTATTAAGTGTATTGAACTCAAAATAACAATGCCATCCACTCATTTTTTTAAGTTAAATTCACTCAAGTTTTCATCAAACATTACTCAATTTTTTTAGGGTAACCAGTTTCCTCAAATTTTTTAAGTACGCTCAACTTATCCGGGTTAACAGTGTATCATTACACCACTAACATACATTTTCAATCTGTCGTTTCAAACTGGGACATTTCCCACCAAAATGAAAGTTGCCAAAGTTGTGCCACTGTTTAAAAATGGGGACACACACGAGTTTACCAACTACAGACCAATCTCAATACTGCCACAACTGTCAAAAATCTTAGAGAAGCTTTTCAACAGTAGACTAGACAATTTCATCAACAAAAACAAACTGCTATATGACAGCCAATATGGATTCAGAAGGAACCACTCGACTGCCTTAGCTTTAACTGAGTCTGTGGAAATCATCACTGACGCCATTGACCGGAAACTACATTCAATAGGTATATTCATAGACCTGAAAAAAGCATTTGACACCATTAACCATGATATTTTAATAGCTAAACTGGAGAGATATGGCATTAGAGGCGTAGTTCTGGAATGGGTAAAGAGCTACCTACACAAGAGATCCCAATATGTTAAAATAGGTGATAACACATCAACTTGCTTGGACTTAATCTGTGGGGTCCCACAGGGGTCAGTTCTGGGTCCAAAGCTGTTTATACTATATATAAATGATATATGCAAGGTGTCTAATATTTTGAAATTAATATTATTCGCGGATGATACAAATATCTTCTGTTCTGGTGGTGACTTGAGCCAACTTGTGGAAACAGCAAATCTGGAAATGGCCAAGCTTCATGTGTGGTTTAATATAAACAAATTATCACTAAATCTAGGGAAAACTAAATACATGCTATACGGGAAAAAAGGTTGTAATAAGAGTATTAATATTCAAGTAAACGGAGTGAATATTGAAAGGGTCAGTGAGAAAGTACTGGGAGTGATTATTGATGACATGTTAAGTTGGAAACCACACATAAGGCACTTAAAAAGCAAATTGGCCAGGTGTGTGTCCATACTCTGGAAAGCACAAAAAATAATAAATCAAAAAGCACTTAATCTGCTGTATTGCGCACTAGTCTCTCCACACCTGCAATACTGTGCAGAGGTGTGGGGTCACACATATAAAGGTTCCACATATCCCTTGTTAATACTCTAGAAAAGAGCTTTGAGAATCTTGCATTATGCCAACTATAGGGCACACACAAATCAGTTATTTGTCCAATCAAGAATACTCAAACTATATGACCTAATAAACTACCGCACAGTGCAAATGATGTACAAGGCCACGAGTAAAAGCCTCCCAAGCAATCTGCAAATACTTTTTCAAGACAGAGAGGAGAGATACAATCTTGGAGGGAGCAAGACTTTCAGGCAAAGAAAGGTTCGAACTACATTAAAATCCTTTTCCTTATCGATCACAGGTGTCAAACAATGGAATGCATTAGAAGATGAAGTCAAAAAATCTGAAACACTGAGTGTCTTCAGAACAACGGTACAGAATAACACATGAGGGCTGATAAAGGTCAGAGACACGAAGCAGCAGACACTGTGCTGAGACGGCATGGGAGCATAACAATAACATTCTGAATGACACACTGTACCCAAACAATACGTTCAACCAGAGAAACTTGTATGTCAAAGGTCTAAGTCAGGCTGTGTATAGCAGGATGTTGTTTTAAAGTTTATCAACAAGGTGGAGATAAATTAGGGTACTAATGCATGTTGTGACATTACTGTGAGAGATCAGAGTACTGAAGAATTCAACTGAGTCCTGTAAATCGACAAGCTAAGATCAATCAACTGGTCCACGATGGATTTGCTGAGCTGGTCACTGAATGCCATTGACAGAGTGTTCTCAACAAGGCGTGCAGGTTCTGGTGAACCCAAATGCCCGGACGGGACCTTCATCTCCGGCTACATTCTGGATGGATGGGAAAAGTGGAGAGTCCTCTGCCTTGCCGCACTGGATGTGGAGGATGTCGAGGACGTGTACATATTCACGTTCATGACAATTGGAATGTTCACCCTGGGATGCGGAATTTTCATGCAATATCGGAAAATGAGGAAGATCGCCACTGAGCAGAGCAATGCGAGGGCGGACAACGCCACCACTCGAAGTGCTGTGGTCGGGATGCACTCCGACATCTCAGCAATCCGTGAATTCGTGTCAATAATGCAAGCTGACATGGCCAAAATTCGGGAGGATATGGCCAAGTTAAACGCGGCGAAGGCTGCAGAGGAGATGGATGAATAAAAGAAATATGGCAAAAAAGGGCTCTCACACCATCCCAACAAATAATAACTACACTGGACTTTGCTCTCTGTCGATTGGACCATTCTATGACTTTGTGACATGCCTGGCTACAAGATGAGACTGTTGTTCACTCATGATGGACAAATATGGACACATGTGCAAACACACACGTAATCTGTATGTACTGTCTAGAGCTAGACTGCAGCTCTGTGTACTACCTACTGCTGTAACATGTTATGTCAAAATGTCATAAGTAAAAGAATGTTATATCAAAATGTAAAAAAGAAAAAACACGAAAATATTATGATATGATCTGTATACTACCTACTGCTGTAACATGTTATGTCAAATGTCATAAGTAAAAGAATGTTATATCAAAATGTAAAAAAGAAAAAAAGAAAAGAAAAAGATTATGATATGATCTGATTATGAAAAGATTTTATTTTGTGGGTAATGGGGGCGGGACTAGATAAGCTTTTGCTTCTCCCGCTTTCCCTTTCGGCCATGTGTATTGTATTATTTGAACTAAGATGAAGTGTGATGATGATGATTTAAATTGACATGCCCGAAATAAACAAATTGATTGATTGATTGATTGAGTTGATGCGTCTCTGATGAACCTGCTGCCGCGTTCAGTCCGAAAACATAACTCGATCAGGTCAGGTTGTGTCTCGGGCTTCGCTCTCTCCCTCTTTTTTTTGGCCATCGGATTCGGACCAAGTCGGGTCCAGGCTTCAGCACTGTGCCGCTGTTGGTGGGGGAGGGGGGGGTGGGGGGGTCGCGGATCGACAACTCCCCGTCCTACTGTGCTGCGCTGTGATCACAGGCTTGAGCAGCCGTCCAATCGACACGCGGATAAGCATCACGCACACCAATCAGAGAGCCTATTCATGAGTGCCAAAGCTTGCTTTAAATTTTTTTTTTTTTTTTTTTCCAAATCGCTCGATTTTGGCGTGAGAATTGTTTGAGTGGCGTGAGAGCGTGAGACAGGACCTAAAAGCGTGTGACACACGCCAGATGCGTGAGAGTTGGCAACCCTGGAAAAACAAAGTCCGACATCACTTTCTATAACTAAGAAATAGGCTAAGTGAATCAAGGGATGATAAGTTCCTAACTCTGGGCAGGAAAGTGCTAGACTCGTGAAACCAACGTGTGTGGATAGCTGAGGACCTAAGCTTTCCAACGATACCGAGTCCGACCCAACTTTCTCAAGATAAGGGGGCGTGGCCTCGAAAAGAAGGGCGAAATCGGCTGTATCTCAAGAACGGTAAGTCGGATAAATACGAGCCACACACCATCGTGTTCAGCGTGGTCGAATTATGGGGGAAAGCCGTCGGGTCCGACAGTGTCCGACCTTCCCTCGGCGAGTTATGGCCGAAAACGCACCTAGGCGGGCCAAAGTGGGCCAAAATTGGCCTCCACATGCTCCCAGGCTCATATCTCTGGCTAGGAATGTGCTAGAGACGTGGGGAAAAGCTCTACGGAAAGCTACGGACCTCAGCTATCCAGAAAATCAAAGTCCGACGTCACTTTCTATATTTCCGCTAGTTGTTTTTTGCAGTTGAGTGAAAAGAGGGAAGTATTTGGACTCTTTGGCTGTGCCCCATTTTTTTTTTTGGGCACAGGTGGCGCCACTGAGTGTCCAGCATGCAGCAGACGATCCAGCAAGAACTTTGGACTGGTTAAGGTTAGTAAAAATGACATGTCCAGGTGTAAGTAAGAAATAGGCTAAGTGAATCAAGGGATGATAAGTTCCTAACTCTGGGCAGGAAAGTGCTAGACTCGTGAAACCAACGTGTGTGGATAGCTGAGGACCTAAGCTTTCCAACGATACCGAGTCCGACCCAACTTCCTCAAGATAAGGGGGCGTGGCCTCGAAAAGAAAGGCGAAATTGGCTGTATCTCAAGAACGGTGAGTCAGAAAAATACGAGCCACACACCATCGTGTTCAGCGTGGTCGAATTATCGGGGAAAGCCGTCGGGTCCGACAGTGTCCGACCTTCCCTCGGCGAGTTATGGCCGAAAACGCACCTAGGCGGGCCAAAGTGGGCCAAAATTGGCCTCCACATGCTCCCAGGCTCATATCTCTGGCTAGGAATGTGCTAGAGACGTGGGGAAAAGTTCTACGGAAAGCTACGGACCTCAGCTATCCAGAAAAACAAAGTCCGACGTCACTTTCTTTATTTCCGCTAGTAGTTTTTTGAAGTTGAGTGAAAAGAGGGAAGTATTTGGACTCTTTGGCTGTGCCCCATTTTTTTTTTTGGGCACAGGTGGCGCCACTGAGTGTCCAGCATGCAGCAGACGATCCAGCAAGAACTTTGGACTGGTTAAGGTTAGTAAAAATGACATGTCCAGGTGTAAGTAAGAAATAGGCTAAGTGAATCAAGGGATGATAAGTTCCTAACTCTGGGCAGGAAAGTGCTAGACTCGTGAAACCAACGTGTGTGGATAGCTGAGGACCTAAGCTTTCCAACGATACCGAGTCCGACCCAACTTTCTCAAGATAAGGGGGCGTGGCCTCGAAAAGAAGGGCGAAATCGGCTGTATCTCAAGAACGGTAAGTCAGAAAAATACGAGCCACACACCATCGTGTTCAGCGTGGTCGAATTATGGGGGAAAGCCGTCGGGTCCGACAGTGTCCGACCTTCCCTCGGCGAGTTATGGCCGAAAACGCACCTAGGCGGGCCAAAGTGGGCCAAAATTGGCCTCCACATGCTCCCAGGCTCATATCTCTGGCTAGGAATGTGCTAGAGACGTGGGGAAAGTTCTACGGAAAGCTACGGACCTCAGCTATCCAGAAAAACAAAGTCCGACGTCACTTTCTATATTTCCGCTAGTAGTTTTTTGCAGTTGAGTGAAAAGAGGGAAGTATTTGGACTCTTTGGCTGTGCCCCATTTTTTTTTTTGGGCACAGGGGGGCGCCACTGAGTGTCCAGCATGCAGCAGACGATCCAGCAAGAACTTTGGACTGGTTAAGGTTAGTAAAAATGACATGTCCAGGTGTAAGTAAGAAATAGGCTAAGTGAATCAAGGGATGATAAGTTCCTAACTCTGGGCAGGAAAGTGCTAGACTCGTGAAACCAACGTGTGTGGATAGCTGAGGACCTAAGCTTTCCAACGATACCGAGTCCGACCCAACTTTCTCAAGATAAGGGGGCGTGGCCTCGAAAAGAAGGGCGAAATCGGCTGTATCTCAAGAACGGTAAGTCAGAAAAATACGAGCCACACACCATCGTGTTCAGCGTGGTCGAATTATGGGGAAAGGCCGTCGGGTCCGACAGTGTCCGACCTTCCCTCGGCGAGTTATGGCCGAAAACGCACCTAGGCGGGCCAAAGTGGGCCAAAATTGGCCTCCACATGCTCCCAGGCTCATATCTCTGGCTAGGAATGTGCTAGAGACGTGGGGAAAAGTTCTACGGAAAGCTACGGACCTCAGCTATCCAGAAAAACAAAGTCCGACGTCACTTTCTATATTTCCGCTAGTAGTTTTTTGCAGTTGAGTGAAAAGAGGGAAGTATTTGGACTCTTTGGCTGTGCCCCATTTTTTTTTTTGGGCACAGGTGGCGCCACTGAGTGTCCAGCATGCAGCAGACGATCCAGCAAGAACTTTGGACTGGTTAAGGTTAGTAAAAATGACATGTCCAGGTGTAAGTAAGAAATAGGCTAAGTGAATCAAGGGATGATAAGTTCCTAACTCTGGGCAGGAAAGTGCTAGACTCGTGAAACCAACGTGTGTGGATAGCTGAGGACCTAAGCTTTCCAACGATACCGAGTCCGACCCAACTTTCTCAAGATAAGGGGGCGTGGCCTCGAAAAGAAGGGCGAAATCGGCTGTATCTCAAGAACGGTAAGTCAGAAAAATACGAGCCACACACCATCGTGTTCAGCGTGGTCGAATTATGGGGGAAAGCCGTCGGGTCCGACAGTGTCCGACCTTCCCTCGGCGAGTTATGGCCGAAAACGCACCTAGGCGGGCCAAAGTGGGCCAAAATTGGCCTCCACATGCTCCCAGGCTCATATCTCTGGCTAGGAATGTGCTAGAGACGTGGGGAAAAGTTCTACGGAAAGCTACGGACCTCAGCTATCCAGAAAAACAAAGTCCGACGTCACTTTCTATATTTCCGCTAGTAGTTTTTTGCAGTTGAGTGAAAAGAGGGAAGTATTTGGACTCTTTGGCTGTGCCCCATTTTTTTTTTTGGGCACAGGTGGCGCCACTGAGTGTCCAGCATGCAGCAGACGATCCAGCAAGAACTTTGGACTGGTTAAGGTTAGTAAAAATGACATGTCCAGGTGTAAGCAAGAAATAGGCTAAGTGAATCAAGGGATGATAAGTTCCTAACTCTGGGCAGGAAAGTGCTAGACTCGTGAAACCAACGTGTGTGGATAGCTGAGGACCTAAGCTTTCCAACGATACCGAGTCCGACCCAACTTTCTCAAGATAAGGGGGCGTGGCCTCGAAAAGAAGGGCGAAATCGGCTGTATCTCAAGAACGGTAAGTCAGAAAAATACGAGCCACACACCATCGTGTTCAGCGTGGTCGAATTATGGGGGAAAGCCGTCGGGTCCGACAGTGTCCGACCTTCCCTCGGCGAGTTATGGCCGAAAACGCACCTAGGCGGGCCAAAGTGGGCCAAAATTGGCCTCCACATGCTCCCAGGCTCATATCTCTGGCTAGGAATGTGCTAGAGACGTGGGGAAAAGTTCTACGGAAAGCTACGGACCTCAGCTATCCAGAAAAACAAAGTCCGACGTCACTTTCTATATTTCCGCTAGTAGTTTTTTGCAGTTGAGTGAAAAGAGGGAAGTATTTGGACTCTTTGGCTGTGCCCCATTTTTTTTTTTGGGCACAGGTGGCGCCACTGAGTGTCCAGCATGCAGCAGACGATCCAGCAAGAACTTTGGACTGGTTAAGGTTAGTAAAAATGACATGTCCAGGTGTAAGTAAGAAATAGGCTAAGTGAATCAAGGGATGATAAGTTCCTAACTCTGGGCAGGAAAGTGCTAGACTCGTGAAACCAACGTGTGTGGATAGCTGAGGACCTAAGCTTTCCAACGATACCGAGTCCGACCCAACTTTCTCAAGATAAGGGGGCGTGGCCTCGAAAAGAAGGGCGAAATCGGCTGTATCTCAAGAACGGTAAGTCAGAAAAATACGAGCCACACACCATCGTGTTCAGCGTGGTCGAATTATGGGGGAAAGCCGTCGGGTCCGACAGTGTCCGACCTTCCCTCGGCGAGTTATGGCCGAAAACGCACCTAGGCGGGCCAAAGTGGGCCAAAATTGGCCTCCACATGCTCCCAGGCTCATATCTCTGGCTAGGAATGTGCTAGAGACGTGGGGAAAAGTTCTACGGAAAGCTACGGACCTCAGCTATCCAGAAAAACAAAGTCCGACGTCACTTTCTATATTTCCGCTAGTAGTTTTTTGCAGTTGAGTGAAAAGAGGGAAGTATTTGGACTCTTTGGCTGTGCCCCATTTTTTTTTTTGGGCACAGGTGGCGCCACTGAGTGTCCAGCATGCAGCAGACGATCCAGCAAGAACTTTGGACTGGTTAAGGTTAGTAAAAATGACATGTCCAGGTGTAAGCAAGAAATAGGCTAAGTGAATCAAGGGATGATAAGTTCCTAACTCTGGGCAGGAAAGTGCTAGACTCGTGAAACCAACGTGTGTGGATAGCTGAGGACCTAAGCTTTCCAACGATACCGAGTCCGACCCAACTTTCTCAAGATAAGGGGGCGTGGCCTCGAAAAGAAGGGCGAAATCGGCTGTATCTCAAGAACGGTAAGTCAGAAAAATACGAGCCACACACCATCGTGTTCAGCGTGGTCGAATTATGGGGGAAAGCCGTCGGGTCCGACAGTGTCCGACCTTCCCTCGGCGAGTTATGGCCGAAAACGCACCTAGGCGGGCCAAAGTGGGCCAAAATTGGCCTCCACATGCTCCCAGGCTCATATCTCTGGCTAGGAATGTGCTAGAGACGTGGGGAAAAGTTCTACGGAAAGCTACGGACCTCAGCTATCCAGAAAAAACAAAGTCCGACGTCACTTTCTATATTTCCGCTAGTAGTTTTTTGCAGTTGAGTGAAAAGAGGGAAGTATTTGGACTCTTTGGCTGTGCCCCATTTTTTTTTTTGGGCACAGGTGGCGCCACTGAGTGTCCAGCATGCAGCAGACGATCCAGCAAGAACTTTGGACTGGTTAAGGTTAGTAAAAATGACATGTCCAGGTGTAAGTAAGAAATAGGCTAAGTGAATCAAGGGATGATAAGTTCCTAACTCTGGGCAGGAAAGTGCTAGACTCGTGAAACCAACGTGTGTGGATAGCTGAGGACCTAAGCTTTCCAACGATACCGAGTCCGACCCAACTTTCTCAAGATAAGGGGGCGTGGCCTCGAAAAGAAGGGCGAAATCGGCTGTATCTCAAGAACGGTAAGTCAGAAAAATACGAGCCACACACCATCGTGTTCAGCGTGGTCGAATTATGGGGGAAAGCCGTCGGGTCCGACAGTGTCCGACCTTCCCTCGGCGAGTTATGGCCGAAAACGCACCTAGGCGGGCCAAAGTGGGCCAAAATTGGCCTCCACATGCTCCCAGGCTCATATCTCTGGCTAGGAATGTGCTAGAGACGTGGGGAAAAGTTCTACGGAAAGCTACGGACCTCAGCTATCCAGAAAAACAAAGTCCGACGTCACTTTCTATATTTCCGCTAGTAGTTTTTTGCAGTTGAGTGAAAAGAGGGAAGTATTTGGACTCTTTGGCTGTGCCCCATTTTTTTTTTGGGCACAGGTGGCGCCACTGAGTGTCCAGCATGCAGCAGACGATCCAGCAAGAACTTTGGACTGGTTAAGGTTAGTAAAAATGACATGTCCAGGTGTAAGTAAGAAATAGGCTAAGTGAATCAAGGGATGATAAGTTCCTAACTCTGGGCAGGAAAGTGCTAGACTCGTGAAACCAACGTGTGTGGATAGCTGAGGACCTAAGCTTTCCAACGATACCGAGTCCGACCCAACTTTCTCAAGATAAGGGGGCGTGGCCTCGAAAAGAAGGGCGAAATCGGCTGTATCTCAAGAACGGTAAGTCAGAAAAATACGAGCCACACACCATCGTGTTCAGCGTGGTCGAATTATGGGGGAAAGCCGTCGGGTCCGACAGTGTCCGACCTTCCCTCGGCGAGTTATGGCCGAAAACGCACCTAGGCGGGCCAAAGTGGGCCAAAATTGGCCTCCACATGCTCCCAGGCTCATATCTCTGGCTAGGAATGTGCTAGAGACGTGGGGAAAAGTTCTACGGAAAGCTACGGACCTCAGCTATCCAGAAAAACAAAGTCCGACGTCACTTTCTATATTTCCGCTAGTTAGTTTTTTGCAGTTGAGTGAAAAGAGGGAAGTATTTGGACTCTTTGGCTGTGCCCCATTTTTTTTTTTGGGCACAGGTGGCGCCACTGAGTGTCCAGCATGCAGCAGACGATCCAGCAAGAACTTTGGACTGGTTAAGGTTAGTAAAAATGACATGTCCAGGTGTAAGTAAGAAATAGGCTAAGTGAATCAGGGATGATAAGTTCCTAACTCTGGGCAGGAAAGTGCTAGACTCGTGAAACCAACGTGTGTGGATAGCTGAGGACCTAAGCTTTCCAACGATACCGAGTCCGACCCAACTTTCTCAAGATAAGGGGGCGTGGCCTCGAAAAGAAGGGCGAAATCGGCTGTATCTCAAGAACGGTAAGTCAGAAAAATACGAGCCACACACCATCGTGTTCAGCGTGGTCGAATTATGGGGGAAAGCCGTCGGGTCCGACAGTGTCCGACCTTCCCTCGGCGAGTTATGGCCGAAAACGCACCTAGGCGGGCCAAAGTGGGCCAAAATTGGCCTCCACATGCTCCCAGGCTCATATCTCTGGCTAGGAATGTGCTAGAGACGTGGGGAAAAGTTCTACGGAAAGCTACGGACCTCAGCTATCCAGAAAAACAAAGTCCGACGTCACTTTCTATATTTCCGCTAGTAGTTTTTTGCAGTTGAGTGAAAAGAGGGAAGTATTTGGACTCTTTGGCTGTGCCCCATTTTTTTTTTTGGGCACAGGTGGCGCCACTGAGTGTCCAGCATGCAGCAGAACGATCCAGCAAGAACTTTGGACTGGTTAAGGTTAGTAAAAATGACATGTCC